>NC_141157.1:133895814-134207481 GCF_053477565.2 Lygodium microphyllum
CCTCTCCTAAACAATCAAAAAAGAAAGTGATTCAAACATTAAACAAGCAAGAGGGAGAGTGAGAGAGAGAATGCACTCTCCCTCGATCTCCCTCTCCCTCTCCCTCTCTTTCTCTTTCTCTCCGTCTCTCATTTCCTTCCCCTCCCTCTCCCTCTCCCTCTCCCTCTCTTTCTCTCCCTTTCTTTCTCTCTTTCTCTCTCATTTCCTAAACAAGCAAAAAATAAAGTGATTTAAACATTAAACAAGCAAAAGGGAGAGGGAGAGAGACAATGCACTCTCCCTCTCTTTCTCTTTCTCTCCCTCTCTCATTTCCTTCCCCTCCCTCTCCCTCTCCCTCTCTTTCTCTCCCTCTCTTTCTCTCTCATTTCCTCTCCTAAACAAGCAAAAAATAAAGTGATTTAAACATTAAACAAGCAAAAGGGAGAGGGAGAGAGAGAATGCACTCTCCCTCTCCCTCCCTCTCCCTCTCTTTCTCTTTCTCTCCCTCTCTCATTTCCTCCCCCTCCCTCTCCCTCTCCCTCTTCCTCTCTTTCTCTTTCTCTCCCTCTCTCTCCCTCTCCCTCTCTTTCTCTCTTATTTCCTCTCCTAAACAAGCAAAAGAGAGTGATTTAAACCTTAAACAAGCAAAAGAAAGAGAGAGGGAGACTCACCAATGAGATATGGCGAGCATGGGGCGGCTCCTCTTTGCGATGAAGGCTCCTCCTCTCCTTCGCGAACAACGGTGTTGTATTGCTGCGCATTCGAGGTGTGAAAACCACCCAAAAGTCGTGTGTGTGATTTGATACTTTGTACATATTTAGTTGTTATGTTTGCTCTTTTATTTTATGCTGAAGGCGAAGAAGAACAAGGAGTTTTGGTAGACTGGTAACTCGAGATGCAATCTCATGGCTACACTTATTTCAAGATATGTCGATTATGGGCTTCGTGAGGATGTTTCTAACATCTACAACTGGATGTTCTATGTGTGAAATGGCAGTAGTATGGGCACAGAACCAATTGATCATGATGAGTCTGGAGAGCTTATCAAAGCGTATCTTAGCAAGATGTGCGAATGTCTTCTGAATCTGAATGGAGAGAGTGTTGTGGAGTGTGATCAAGTTTCTTCCATGCTCACAGTGACCTTTACGATAGGAGAGAAACATTTTGATCTTACGCTTGAGTAGTATATCTTGAAAGTTGGAGAGGGTAATGAAATGTAATGTGTTAGTGGGTTTATGGGTCTGGATGTTTCTTCAAGGCCTCTATGGATTCTTGGATATGTTTTCATAGGCGTTTATCACACGGTTTTCGATTATGGAAAAACACGTGTAGGCTTTGCTAAAATTGTCCTGCTTTCCTGAGGGAAAAACGAAGTTTTTTTTTGAAAAAAAAAAGAGAGAGAGCTTTGTTTTGAATCGGAAAGGGGGGAACAGAGGAAGAAAATAGACGAATGATGAAGAAAATAGAGAAAGGAGGAAGAGGAAAAACACGCAGGAAAAACAGGGAAGAGAGCTTTTTCAATCAGGGAAAAGATAGACAGCCTTTACGGGAGGAAAAAAAGAGGATACTCTGGGGCAAAACAGAATGCTGAAGGAGGAGATCATGGCCGCGATAAAGAAGGTCGAAGAAGCTCTGCAACAATGGGGAAGACGTTTGGAGGCTGTAATGATCTGAAGTGGGAGGCGGAAGAAAACTACGAGGAGAAGGGAAGGCGCTGATAAAAAAATTGGAAGAAAAAGCAATCCATTATGCTCAGAAGGGACAGAAAGATGTTGAACAGTACTGAGGTGAATGATGCTTGTTATCAAAGGAAACCTGGAATTCCTTCTCTCTGATCGTGGAATTCCTTCTCTCTGATCATGGAATTCAATGCATCCAGCAGTGTGAAATTGGCACCGAATGATTGTGTAATCGAATGACTGAAATAGCACATGACATAGATGTTTCAGTTGCAATTTGTCAGTATTAAAAAAAAAACGATAAATGTCGTTGGGGGCGGAACCTTGTGATACGGAGCTAATGCTGAACGGAGTCAGGGAATCAGAAGTGCAGGAGAAAGACTTGCTGTGGGTCCCTGAATTCGATATAGCCAGATATGAGGCAAATCCAAGAGTGCTCGTTGCGATTGGGTAGGCGAACGAAGGCATGCTGGGCATCATGAGGGGAGCTGCATGCCACCAGCATGGAAACAAGGAAGTTTCCGAAAATTGCAGGGCAAGGCCTAAGTTCCGCCGTTGCCTAAGCTGCTGAAGGATGCCGATCAGGGCTGTTAAGGGCGACTGGGCTGACATTCCTTTTGTGTGATTGCACTTGATTAGACATACAGTTTTGTTGATCTGCTGGTTTATTCCAAAGCTTATCCTGAAATCTGTTCTTATTCTCCTCCACGGTTCAAGGAGAGAGCCTATAGAAGGAGCCTACAGACAAATCTCGTACAATATTTCTTTTAACAGCACGCTTGAAAGAGGGAGCCTAAAGATAGGGGATAGAAACAGGGTGCCCATTAACCAATCAGCGAAGCAAGCACAGAATTCCAGCAGAAACCATGGAAAATTTGGGATGTTTGTGCTCGTTGTGAGAGCTTATGTTATCAACAATGGCAGAACCACATTACCACAGGAATTTCCAGTATGTTTGACAAATGTACCTCCCTTCCAGAAGAAATTCTGAACTTAATTTCTAACTCTGCTTCAATTCCTGTTTGAAGATTATTCATTGATGATCTTAAAACTGCTTCCACAAATCCTTATTTCTATGGCAAAGAGAGCATTGTTATGAGTACATGTGGCATTAATTAGCATCGACATCATTGATCTGTGATTAGAGAAAGGAGAGAAGCACAAAAATCGACTGTTAGAGGATATTCTGCAACCATACAGCAGAAAAGCTTGATCAAGTTGATCCATGAAGTCGTTGTTCTGATCAGAATGCAAACTTATAAGATACTATATCTATAACATAAGCGACAGAACACAATCTCAGTGTTTTGGAAAGATAAGGACTTTGGAAGAGCGATAGTAATGAATAATTATGAACCACAAGGTTTAAGCAGTTCAATCAACTTGTCATGACTTGACGAGTTATTCTCAGTTTTCATATTGCTCTTGTCAACTGTTGCAATCACAAATACTTGGATTCTAATAAGAGCTTGTATACATGACGTGGGTTAGTTGCATAGATCACATGTGGATTGAAATGATGTTTCTCTATGTTCAGAGATAACTTGGCAGTAATATAATTGTTACTTGGCATCATATTTGTCTCGATTACTTACTTCGATTGATCTTCTATCTTGAAATTAGTCAAGGTCCTCTGTGGTTGCAACATTGCTTTCACAAACCCTTCGACATCTTTGGTGAACCCGACGTGAAAGCGTCGCAGAAATTTCAGGATGGGAGATACTTCAGCCTCTATTTCAGCTTCTTCTACAATTCCAGCTGCCTCTACTTCAGCTCCATCAATGACTGTTACGTCGAGTACTTCAACGGAGGATCTAAAACAGATTTTGTAGAATATGTCCATGTATATGCAGCTCCAAAATCAGCAAACACAATTGTATATGCAGCAACAGCAACAATTGCATCAACAGCAGTTGTCTCAGCAAAGGCAACTCTATTCGGAGCAGGAGAATGCAAACAGTGCGACTAAGGCTATTGAAGCAGTTGAAAATGAGAAGAAGCTATTTGACGGGCGTAATGTTTCAGCATATTTGAAGACATATGAGATCAAGATGGGGTTTTTTTGAGTTCCTGCTCGACTTATGAGTAAGTACTTCCTTCATCTTGTCACACCCGCTTTGAGGACAAAAGTGACTGATCTTTTTATTCAAAATACACATTGGCAAGATTTTAAGAAGGCCTTGAAAGAAGAATACTTCCTTGAGGACTTTGGTATGGCTACTCGGCGGTCATTCCGAGAGTGGGTCTACATGCCAAACAAAGGTCTAGCTGCTTCGGAGTTGATTCGAGAATTCGAAGAGAGGTATAGTCAGCTTGATGCCATTGAACAAAGAGCATTAGATGTTGAAAAAGTTGAGCTTTTCTTGCAAGCTGCAGATCCTGCTCTTCAAGAAGAATTGGGTGAGCTTCTTGAAGATCGCACGAAGCCTATGGGTCTTAAAACTGATTGGCAGGATGCTCAGGATGCAGTCTCGACTTTGACCAAGAGGAGGATATGGAAGACTCGTCTACAGAATGGTTCCATGACACCTACACCATCATCAGCTCCTATGCCTACTTCTATCCCTGTTATTTCCTCTCCTCCTCAGCCAGTTTCTTGGCCTATGCCAGTGCCTACTGTTTCCACTCCACCTATTCCTCCTGTTCCACGACCGATGCCTACACCTTCTACTCCAAAACCATCCGCTCCATCGGTGCCTACCTCTCTTGATGACATAATCAAAGGCATCACAGATTTGACACTGGAGTCAGTCAAAGCGGAGTTGGTGGGAAAGTTGAAGGAGCAGTTTTCTTCGACTGCGCCTACTGCTTCTTCTAGCGCTCCTAGTGCACCTAGGAGTGCTCCTAGTGCACCTAGGAGAGATCGAAGATGTATTTGGTATGATAGTACGGACCATCAGCATTGTAGGGATTGTGACTCTTTCCAGGATGCAAGGAGGCAGAATTTGGTATATTGGGGGCAAGATGGTAAGATTTGGTTGACTGAGACAGGAGCTCCACTTACTACCAACTTTGGTAAAGGTGGAATGAAGAAGTTAGTGGAGAACATGGCTGCGCGTACTTCTTATGTGACAGCTAGAGGTGATGCTTCTGCATATGGAGTCCAAATTGAGAAGGGATCAGAGACTCAGTCAGCGTTATGGACTTATGCTATGGAGACTGCAAACAAGGGGAAAATTCAGCAAACTGTTTTGACTAGTGCAGGCTCTAGCATCAGATCAGAGATAGGTTGGGACTCGCCTGTTGACAGGTATTCTATTTATGCTTATTTGGCTAAGTCTTATGGTGCAGATGTCCTTGTTGAGGAGAAGCGTAAGAGGGATGAAGAACATCCAAGTGCAGCTAAGAAGACTAGAGGGGGTGAGTTTGTTACTCCACCTACTGCAGGACCGTCTTCACGATCAGGGCCAGATCGACAGATGGAGGATGCTCAAAAGAGAGAAAAGAGGCAAGAGCCTAGAGAGAGAAAGCAGCTAGGATTTAGATTGATGTCCGATATTGAGACATCTACAGACATGAAGAAAATCTTTAATGATAAAATACTTGGCAGTGAGGTGACTTTCACTATTTCTGAGATTTTGGGCATCTCAAAAAGAGAGTTTCAGGATCAGTTTCAGGAGGTCCTGAAGAGGAAAAGGCATGCGGAAAAGGCATGCATTGTCTACCACTTATACACAGGGAGATTTGATTGGGGAGTTGGACGAGGATGAGGATGAGGTTATGGTTGATAATGCTTCTGTTTTTCCGCAGGTAGAGAAGAGGGTTCAGTCTATGCATTATGCTGAAATTGATGAGCCTGTCATGATACCGCGTAGTCACTTTTCGCGGAGCCATTGGGCTAGGGCAACTACAGAGACAATGGTAAAGATTGGAGAGAAATAGGTGCCTTATGTTGCATTGGTGGATCATGGTTCAGAGATTAATCTCATAGTTCATGGAGTTTATCAGAGTAACAGATGGCCTATGGATGTAGAGCATGGGTGGCGTATGAGAGCCGCCAATAACATTGCAGGTGATTTGTATGCTACCTGTCCTAGTGTCAGGGTTTCTATTGGTGATGTAGAGGAGGATTTTCATTTCTTTGTGCAGGATTCATGCTCGTATCCCATAATTCTTGGTCAGCCATTCATTACAGAGATGCGCATGGAAACAAAGGTCATGGATGATGGATCTGCTTATGCACGGATTCGCAGTAAAGATGATATGAGAGCAGTTCAGTTTATGACTGTATGTGTGAACCATGTTAGAAACAGAGATACTCTCAGAGATGCACCTTTGCCCACTGTGAGGGATTCGGGTTTTCATTAGGTTGGGCCGTTTCGCCAGACGACGGTGGTACAGAGCAGAGGAGATTGGAGTTCTCGCCTCCTGGCAGCGGTGTTTTCTTCTCCGGTTTTGTTGGGAATTTCAGCAAACAGTTCGATGAGTTATCAGAAGACTTCTAGGTTGCCTAGAGCTGCCAGGCAGTATATATGCAGGAAGGAGAAAAATTTGAAAAATGCAGGAATTTTGGAGGATGATGAGCACATAGATGGGATGTATGACAGTGTGATTTGTGCAGATACGATGACAGAGATGGGAGATATGCTGAAAACTTATATGCAGAATTGTCACAGTAATGTATTAGTGCAGTCCCTGGACATGTTTCATGAAATTGCAGATTTTATGTCACAGATTGAGTCAGAGGCTGAGGTAACTCAGCAAAGAGTGTTGAGTGCTGAAGAAATTCAGCAAACAGAGTTTCTAGCTGGTGATGATCAACCTTCAGAGAGATAGAGGGCTGAAAATTTTCAGCCAACAGAGTTTACTGCTGAAATATTTCAGCATTCAGAGTTTGGGGCTGTTCTTATGCAGTCCATAGAGCAGAGGGCTGAGAATATTCAGCCATTGGAGTGCAGGATTGCTGATTTACAGCAAGGTTTATGTAATGCAAAAGAGCATAATGAAGCCAGGGTTGACACGAAATACAAAACTGTGGATAAGAAGGTGAAGCCGGTTGCTGTACCGCTTCCACCTGACAGTGATCAGCAAATAGAGAGGGCTGCTAAACAGCAAATTTTGAGGAATCCGAAGCATATTGGTCATAAATTTTCAGCAGAGACTCTTGCTGAATTGAAAATAGGAAATGGTGATTTCTTGCTACCCATAGAGAAGCAATGCTTTCAGGAGATGCTTGAGCGTCATGGAAGGGGATTTGCTTTTTTCCCACATGAGATTGGATGTGTGAATCCTGATATTGTTGCTCCTATGGTCATTTTTACTATTCCTCATATCCCATGGAATCTCCGACCTATTCCAGTGCCTAAAGCACACTTGTCAAAGCTGATTGATTTATTGAATGAGAAAATCAGGATGGGAATCCTTGAGCCTTCATCTGTACCATACTCAAACAGGTGGTTTACAGTTCCAAAGAAGAATGGTACTCTCCGATTTATTCAGGACATGCAGCCAGTGAACAGAGTTACTATCAGGAATGTTGGTATAGGTCCAGTTGTGGATGAGTTTGCAGAGGCATTTGCTAGACGTGCCATCTATTCTTTGGGTGATTTGTATTCAGGATATGATGAGTTTCAGCTGGCTTTGGAAAGCAGGGACATAACCACCATGAGAACTCCTATTGCGCTTGTCAGGATGTGTACCTTGCCTCAAGGTGCCACTAATTCTGTTGCGCATATGATGAATGCCATGCATAAGGTCCTTCGTGATTACATACCTCAGCTTACCATGCCTTTCTTGGATGATGTGCCCATTAAGGGGTGTGCAGAAGAAGAGAAGAATGAGAGCCTAAATGAGCAGGGATGCAGATACTTTGTGGTTGATCATATTTTAGCATGTGAGAAGATTTTGGCCAGGTTAGAAGAAGTGAACTTGACACTTTCAGGGCAAAATTCTGTTTTTGGAGTGAATGAGGTTGTCATTGTTGGACATATGTGTGGATATTATGGCAGGAAACCTTCACCTGATAAGGTGAATGCTATAGGCAAGATTGCAGAGTATTGTACTACCACTTCGGAGGTACGGAGATTCATTGGTGCTTGTGTGTTTTATATGATTTGGATACCTCATTTTGCACACATAGCAGATTGTTTGTATCAGCTGCTTCGAAAGGGGCAGAAATTCTATTGGAATGAGAGCCACACTAAAGCCATGCGGAAATTGAAGAAGTTATTGCAGAATGCTCCTACTCTTAGGAAAGCGGATTATAATTGTGGAAGGCCTATTGTATTGACAGTTGACACTAGTCTAATTGGCATAGGTTGGGCTGTGGGTCAAGATGATGCAGATGGAAATAGGTATGCTATTCGGTTTGGGGCGAAAGTCCTAAATGAGAGACAGAGGAGATATCCGCAAATCAAGAGGGAGCTACTGGGGATTGTCACGGCTCTCAAATGTGACAAGGAGTACTTTATTGGAGCTTCAGTTGTGGTAGAGACAGATTGGTTGCCATTGATTGGTATGATTACGAGTTGCTCTACTCCGGATATAGCCATGTTGAGATGGATTGCATACATCAAGTCATTAAATCCGAAATTTAAACACATAGCAGGGAAGGATAATCCAGTGGCAGATATGTTGTCTAGAGCCAGATATGATGATGAGGAGACTCTACTTGCGGAAGAGGATGATGCAGAAATTTTAGCCACTATGGTTGATCATGTTTGTCATGTCTATGATATTGTGGCTTTTACAGAAGAACTCTATGTTGGAGATTGGTTGCAGATGGGCAGGTACCTTAGTACATTAAGCAAAAGAGATGAATGGACAGATGAAGAGTTCAAGAAGATCAGAAGGAAAGCCTATGGTTATTTTCTCAAGGACGGATTTCTTTGGAAGCATCCGAAGAAAAGAGGCGGATTACCTTTGCGGGTTGTCTGCGATAGAGAGACACAGTTACAGGTGATGAGGGAGTTTCATGAGAGTCCTTGGGCTGGTCATAGAGGAGTGTGGGCTACTTATGAGAAAATCAAGGAGAAATATTGGTGGCAAGGCATGTATAGAGATGTTTCTCACTTTCTTGAGACTTGCAGAGACTGCCAGATGTATTCAGCAGTGCGTCATCGAGATGAGCTTCATCCGACCTATCCGCTATGCATTCATTATAAGTGGGTAGTTGATTTGGTTACCATGCCTATGGGTCTATGGTAGATGAGGTACATTGTTTTGGCTAGAGAAGATCTTACCAATCATGTTGAGGGCAGATCTTTGAGAACGAAGACCACTAGTGCAGTGTGTAAGTTCTTATTGGAGGAAATTTTCTGCAGGTATGGTTGTGTGGGTAAGATCACTGCGGATCGCGGTGAATTGGATGCAGATGAAGCTAGGGAGTTTTTCTCTCAGCTAGGAATCAAGTTGGCTCTAACAACAGCATACAATCCAGAGGGAAATGGAAAGAGTGAAAGAGGGCATCCGCCGATAGTGAAAGCATTAGCCAAAGCATGCAAAGGACGGATTGGAGAATGGCCAAGACTTCTACCATTTGCTTTATGGGCTGATAGTACGACTCATAGTGTTACCACAGGATATATGCCTGCATAGTTGATGTATGGTCAGAAACCTGTTATGCCGATTGAGACTTGTGCTTTGACTTGGTCAGTTTTACCTTGGCAGGAGGATTTGACGAGAGAAGAGCTCTTAGCTCTTCGGATTCGACAGTTGGAGAGGAGACCTGAGGATATTCAGCTAGCTATTGATAGGTTGAAGGTTGCTAGACTAAGAAATAAGGACAGGTTTGATAGCAGGCATCGCTTGCGGCCTAGAGCAATAGAAGAGGGAGATTGGGTATTGGTCTTTGATAGCAGCCTTGAAAATCAGCATACTGCACTTCGGAAGATGGTGAAAAGATGGTTTGGGCCGTACATAGTCAGACATGTCTTTGATAATGCAACATATGAGCTGACAGAATTGGATGGGACAGTGCTTAGAGTGCCTATTGCTGGAAAAAGAATCAAGATTTTCAAGAAAAGAGATGATGAGGATTATGCATTGGAAGAATTTTCAAGAGAAGAGCAACGACAAGAAACTCCAATGGAAGAGACAGATGATATAACAGATAATCTTGTTGATCTACCGGAAATGCATAATGAAGAGATTGATCTGTTTGTGGATCTTGATGATAATGATCATGGGTAGTTGGCCCATCCGGAGGATGCGCAGGATTAGAGGGGGTGGATGTCGTATTGCTGTGCATTCGAGGTGTGAAAACCACCCAAAAGTCGTGTGTGTGATTTGATACTTTGTACATATTTAGTTGTTATGTTTGCTCTTTTATTTTATGCTGAAGGCGAAGAAGAACAAGGAGTTTTGGTAGACTGGTAACTCGAGATGCAATCTCATGGCTACACTTATTTCAAGATATGTCGATTATGGGCTTCGTGAGGATGTTTCTAACATCTACAACTGGATGTTCTATGTGTGAAATGGCAGTAGTATGGGCACAGAACCAATTGATCATGATGAGTCTGGAGAGCTTATCAAAGTGTATCTTAGCAAGATGTGCGAATGTCTTCTGAATCTGAATGGAGAGAGTGTTGTGGAGTGTGATCAAGTTTCTTCCATGCTCACAGTGACCTTTACGATAGGAGAGAAACATTTTGATCTTACGCTTGAGTAGTATATCTTGAAAGTTGGAGAGGGTAATGAAATGTAATGTGTTAGTGGGTTTATGGGTCTGGATGTTTCTTCAAGGCCTCTATGGATTCTTGGAGATGTTTTCATGGGCGTTTATCACACGGTTTTCAATTATGGAAAAACACGTGTAGGCTTTGCTAAAATTGTCCTGCTTTCCTGAGGGAAAAACGAAGTTTTTTTTGAAAAAAAAAAGAGAGAGATCTTTGTTTTGAATCGGAAAGGGGGGGAACAGAGGAAGAAAATAGACGAATGATGAAGAAAATAGAGGAAGGAGGAAGAGGAAAAACACGCAGGAAAAACAGGGAAGAGAGCTTTTTCAATCAGGGAAAAGATAGATAGCCTTTACGGGAGGAAAAAAAGAGGATGCTCTAGGGCAAAACAGAATGCTGAAGGAGGAGATCATGGCCGCGATAAAGAAGGTCAAAGAAGCTCTGCAACAATGGGGAAGATGTTTGGAGGCTGTAATTATCTGAAGTGGGAGGCGGAAGAAAACGACGAGGAGAAGGGAAGGCGCTGATAAAAAAATTGGAAGAAAAAGCAATCCATTATGCTCAGAAGGGACAGAAAGATGTTGAACAGTACTGAGGTGAATGATGCTTGTTATCAAAGGAAACCTGGAATTCCTTCTCTCTGATTGTGGAATTCCTTCTCTCTGATCATGGAATTCAATGCATCCAACAGTGTGAAATTGGCACCGAATGATTGTGTAATCGAATGACTGAAATAGCACATGACATAGATGTTTCAGTTGCAATTTGTCAGTATAAAAAAAAACGATAAATGTCGTTGGGGGTGAAACCTTGTGATACGGAGCTAATGCTGAACGGAGTTAGGGAATCAGAAGTGCAGGAGAAAGACTTGTTGTGGGTCCCTGAATTCGATATAGCCAGATATGAGGCAAATCCAAGAGTGCTCCTTGCGATTGGGTAGGCGAACGAAGGCATGATGGGCATCGTGAGGGGAGCTGCATGCCACCAGCATGGAAACAAGGAAGTTTCCGAAAATTGCAGGGCAAGGCCTAAGTTCCGCCGTTGCCTGAGCTGCTGAAGGATGCCGATCAGGGCTGTTAAGGGCGACTGGGCTGACATTCCTTGTGTGTGATTGCACTTGATTAGACATACAGTTTTGTTGATCTTTTGGTTTGTTCCAAAGCTTTGCCTGCGGACCAATCCTGAAATCTGTTCTTATTCTTCTCCACGGTTCAAGGAGAGAGCCTATAGAAGGAGCCTACAGACAAATCTCGTACAATATTTTTTTTAACAGCACGCTTGAAAGAGGGAGCCTAAAGACAGGGGATAGAAACAGGGTACCCATTAACCAATCAGAGAAGCAAGCACAGAATTCCAGCAGAAACCATGCAAAATTTGGGATGTTTGTGCTTGTTGTGAGAGCTTATGTTATCAACAATGGTAGAACCACATTACCACAAGAATTTCGAGTATGTTTGACAAATGTATCTCCCTTCCAGAAGAAATTCTGAACTTAATTTCTAACTCTGCTTCAATTCCTGTTCTTAATTTCTAACTCTGCTTCAATTCCTGTTTGAAGATTATTCATTGATGATCTTAAAACTGCTTCCACAAATCCTTATTTCTATGGCAAAGAGAGCATTGTTATCAGTACATGTGGCAGTAATTAGCGTTGACATCATTGATCTGTGATTAGAGAAAGGAGAGAAGCACAAAAATCGACTGTTAGAGGATATCTTGCAACCATACAGCAGAAAAGCTTGATCAAGTTGATCCATGAAGTCGTTGTTCTGATCAGAATGCAAACTTATAAGATACTATATCTATAACATAAGTGACAGAAGACAATCTCAGTGTTTTGGAAAGATAAGGACTTTGGAAGAGCAATAGTAATGAATAATTATGAACCACAAGGTTTAAGCAGTTCAATCAACTTGTCATGACTTGACGAGTTATTCTCAGTTTTCATATTTCTCTTGTCAACTGTTGCAATCACAAATACTTGGATTCTAATAAGAGCTTGTATACATGACGTGGGTTAGTTGCATAGATCACATGTGGATTAAAATGATGTTTCTCTATGCTCAGAGATAACTTGGCAGTAATATAATTGTTACTTGGCATCATATTTGTCTCGATTACTTGCTTCGATTGATCTTCTATCTTGAAATTAGTCAAGGTCCTCTGTGGTTGTGACATTGCTTTCACAAACCCTTCGACAACGGCGGCGGCGGCGGTGGCGGGGGTGGCAGCGGTGGCGGCGGCAAGTCTTCTTCCTCTCCTTCTCTCACGACGGTCGCTCTCTCCCTCACTCTCGCTCTCAAAACTCACAAGCCGCAAACGCGAAATGAAAACCGCGCTCGGTTTTGGCCGCTTTTTTTCCCTGTGGAGCATCGCTATTCACGTCGCATTTGCGACGCAAATAGCGACGATATTAGCGACGCCAATAGCGATGCCGCTATCCGCCGTTGCTAATCGGCGTCGCTACTAGCTCAAATCCTTGTAGTGACCATATAATCTTTTTCTTGGTTTAGGGGCTGATGCCTGTCCCCTTTTCTCTTGTCATTTCTCGTCCAATTTTGTGACCTTCAAGTGAGGATCCTAGATGCATTTAACCAATTCATCTAAGACATCTTCCCTAATAATGGAAACAATAAGCGCAGTCATAAGGTTAGCCATAGAAGCAAGTAGCTCACTAGAGACATCAAGTGTTTTGCCCATAACAGTGGACAAACAAAATACATGCAATCTTTCTCTTCTTCTGTGTTCTTTTATCAATTTGTGTCTTTTTGTTTGCATGATGCACGAGCACATGTAGTTAGGCTAGGCACATTCTCTTCAGTGAATTTATAGTTTTTATGTGGAGCATCCTTTGATTGCTTGCATTGCATGGATCTAACATTGCATATTCTCTTGAATCATGAGTGAATGAGCATGAAGTTTGTTTCAAAGCTTATTATTTCTAGGGCACATTGTATGGAAGATACGGTTCTTTTGGTAAAATCATGAATATGGCTCCTTAATCTTGAGTCTAGTGAAGTAATGTTGACTTCATCAAAAGTGATTTCTCCACCATTTGACAATTCTAAGGAAAACATGGACCAATTTTGATTTTCCACTCCCAGTACTTCCTACAACACCTATCTTATGACCATCAGCTATTGCCAAACTTCCTTTCAGAATTTTGAAGAGGCCTTGATGGAAAAGTTGTAGGGAAAAGCTACTTGAAGAAACTCACTGAATGTTTGGCATGGGATTTCAATATCAAAATAAGGATCCTAGTAGAGTAGGGTGAAAGGAAAATTATGATGTTTGCTTTCTTTCCTACTGAAATTTGAAGAATTACACGAGATTTATTGTTGGATTATAATGGTTTCAGCATTGATGTTATAAGCCAAAGAGTAGAATGTGTATGTGTATAAAATCTCATTTTTTAAGCTACTAATGTAAAGGAGGAAAAAGAAGACACCAATACATTGACTACCTCTTTTTGGGTGATTACATCAACATAATCTGGAAATAATTACACTGCTTCTTACACTTAAGGTTGAGTATCCTCAAAATGTACATCTTATAAGAGGAAATCATGAGGTTGCTGATATCAATGCACTATTTGGCTTCCTAATAGAGTGTATTGAATTCTTGGGTAAGAGAGAGGGAATTTGGGCCGCTTGATAGTGTGCTGGAGTTCTACAAGGACCAATGACTTGCAACTTATTGTAATGGCACATGAATGCATAATGGATGAGTTTTGAACGCTTTACCCAAGGCCACGTTGTCGTCGTGTTAAGGGCTAAAGGTCTACCACCGGGGCTTTAGTGCACAAGAGGAGTTTAGGATTCAAAGTTCAGGAAGGGGAAATAGATAAGGGTTAAATAAGATCCGGGATTTAGAAATGATTTAAGTACGGAAGAAGAATTCAAGCTTTTTCTCTATGTATTTAGCATACATGAACGGAAAAAATAACTCTATCTTGATTACATCAAATACCTCTGCATACATACATCATATCATAAAGGATATTTTCAGATTCTCAATTTAATTATGAATATCAAATGCAAGTTCTAATGGCTTTTATTTCAAGTACATAGATGGATTTTAACCCTTTGGAACAAGTATTTGTTGATAGACTCAAATACATTCAAGATTTGGGCCAATGATACATGAAATGAATTGAAGAAGCATAATTTTGGCTTCATCCATGTTTTAAAACAGAAAATTATAGCCCATAATCAAGCTCAAAATGAGTGCATAAACTCATGAAGAAGCTCCTCTAATCATTAATGAACAAAGTCCTAATGAAAAGAGGTCATTTCCTTCCATTACAACCACATAAATCTCTTGTTTGCTCATAAAAATGGACAATAACAGTGGGCTACCCTGTTTATGACTGGTTATTTCAGCCCATAACAGCCCATATACGTTCAAAATCTTCACCCTTTGCTTGCCCCAAAGTCACTCAAGTACTTGGGTACAAGTCGGGCTTCATTGGACCAAGAATGAGGTAGACATAATGAGAGAAGTCCTACATAAGAGCAGGCTGAATCTTTTTCTCTCAGATTTCCCCCTTTTATAGACTGTTTCAACATGCATTTTCATAAGACCAAATGGGCAGAGAAGTGGAGCTCTCACCGTGTTTACATCTTCAGCTTCTAGGCCTGTTGATCTTCAGTTTGCATGCACCATAGCTTCAGTTTTCTCCAGTTGTGCTCAAACTGTGCAGCCTGCATTTTGCGCCAAAAAATGCAGGGCTGCTCCCTGCTCAGGCCCCGGTCACTTTTTGACCTACCCAGGTCACTTGCTGTTCACTTAAGTCTATTACTTCAGGTCCCCTGTGAACTTAGTGGACTTTTGGCAACTTTTGGCATTTTTCTTGAGTTCTAACCATATTTTTACACCTGAATCAATGTGATTTATCCTGCAGACTGTCAATTACTTCCAGTTGACCAAGTTGTAGGTTCCCATAGACTTATTTTTCATCAATATACATGGTATAACTGAAAATTATATGCTAAATACAAAAGAACCTATGTAACTAAGTTGGTTATTGGATAACAATGTCTCAATTTTGTATGCAAATTCCTCATATAACTCCTAGTGAAGTTCTTCTGTGTTCATAAGAATCCCATGATTTATATTATGAATAGTAAACTCTTTGACATTCACCCCCTCCTAACCTGCACATCCTCCGGCATGTGCCATTTCATAAGATTACAGGTCAAGGAGGGTCTTCTTTTAATATATCTTCATCTTCATTCTCCAAATCTTTTTCTTCCTGCATGTGTTCAAGTAGAGGGCTTATATCTAAGTCATCAAGTTCATAAGTTGAAGATTCTCTTCATTTGAAGAGTTTGATTCGTTTCCCGACTATTGGTATCTTAATCTTGGTCCCATCCATTTCAGCCAAAGAGTAAGTAGCATTATTATGTACTACTTTTACAACATATGGTCCAAACCATCGCTTGGCTAACTTCCTATGAGCACTATATTGATTGTCCAAGCTGCTATCATAGACAAGTACCCAATCATTCTCTTGAATAGCTCTTGGACGGAGTCGATGATGCTTGTCAAACCTCTTCTTATTCTTTAATCTTGTTGTTTTCAGCCTTTCAATGGCTGTTTTGACATCTTCTGGCCTTCTTTCGAGTTGCCTTATGCGCAGAGACAGCAACTCTTCTCTATTCATGCCTTCATCCCAAGGTAAGATACTCCATGTGACAATGGATTCCTCAATAGGCATAAGAGGTGGCTGTCCATATATAAGTTCAGCCGGCATATATCCTGTCACTGCACTATCGGTAGTTCTATCAGCCCATAATGGGAATGGTAGCATTTTAGGCCATTCCCTCATCTTTCCTTTGCATGATTTTGCTAAAGCTTTAAGAATTGGTTGATGACCTCTTTCACTCTTACCATTTCCTTTAGGGTTGTAGGCTGAAGTAAGAGATAACTTAATTCCCAATTGAGCAAAGAAATGGCAAGCCTCATCAGCATCCAATTCTCCTCTATCAGAAGTTACTTTAGCAACACATCCATACCTGCAAAATACTTCTTCAAGTAAAAATCTACAAACAGCATGAGTAGACTTTGTTGTCAAGGCTTTTCCTTCCACTTGATTTGTGAGATCTTCTCTAGTAAGTACTAGATATCTCATGTTCCAAATTCCTGTAGGCATGGTTACTAAATCAATAACCCATCTATAGTGAATGGATAAAGGATAGGTAGGCTGAAGCCCATCTCTATGCTTTACCATAGAGTACATTTGACAAACATGACAAGACTCAACAAAATGCTCAATGTCTTTATACATGTTTTGCCACCAAAATTTCTCTTTTATTTTGGCAAAAGTGCCCCATATGCCTCTATGACCAGCCAATAGGCTTTCATGAAATTCTTGCATGACCTATCTTTGAGTCTTTTTGTCTCCTAAGACACGAACAGGCGCCTTTCCTTTCTTTTTTGCATGCCTCCAAAGGTAACCATCTTTAAGAAAAAAACCATAAGCTTTTCTCTTAATTCTCTTGAACTCTTCATTAGTCCAATCTTCTTTCTTTGTCATAGTGCTAAAAAATTAGCCAATTTTTAGCCAATCATCTACATAATATTCTTCTTTAAAGTGTGAACAAACCATAACAAAACATTGAACATGCTATTTACTAACTGTCCATTGTCCTTCTTTGGTTGTTTCATCCTTCCTTGTGCTGATGTAAAATTTGTTTTAGCGGATGAACCTGTTGTACTTGCTCTAATTTTTATTGTACCTGCATTTTTGGCTGCTGAATCAACATTAGATTCAGCTATACTTGCTATTTTCAGATTTGTACCTGCATTTACAGCATCATTTATAAACTCGGATTCTTCTTCATCCATCATTTCTTCTTTATCCCTATATCTGGCACGCGAAAGCATGTCAGCAACTCGATTATCTCTATCTGCAATATGTTTCAAATCAAGATTTAAGGATTTAATATAGGCTATCCATCTTAGCATGGCTATGTCGAGAGTGGAACAATTGGCGATCATGCCCAAGAGTGGAAGGCAATCTGTTTCAACTATAACGTGTGCGCCCATGAAGTACTCCCTATCATATTTTAATGCAGTTACTACTCCCCAAAGTTCTCTTTTAATTTGAGCATACCTTCTTTGTCGTTCATTAAGAATCTTTGCTCCAAAGCGGATTACATATCTGTTGCCTTCAAGGTCGTCTTGACCAACTGCCCATCCTATTCCAATAGGACTTGTATCCACTGTGAGTATAATGGGCTGTCCATTAGAGTAATTAACCCTCTTTAAAGTGTGGGCTGAAATCAACATTTTCTTGAGTTTTCGAATAGCCTGAGTATGTTCTTTTTCCCATATAAACCTTTGGCCCTTTCTTAGCAGCTGATAAAGACTTTCAGCAACATGAGCAAAATGTGGTATCCAAATAACGTAGAAGACATATGTACCAAGAAATCTTCTCACCTTTGAAACATTTATATATTCTTCCTGCATTTTGCTGATAGCATCTATTTTGGATGGAGAAGGCTTTCGGCCATATGGACCACACATATGTCCGACCACAAGGACTTCTTCGACTCCAAAAATAGATTTAGCTCCTGAAAGAGTAAGATGGACTTCTTCTAATTTAGACAAGATTTAAGCACAATCATTTATATGTGCAGAAACAAACTTTCGACATCCAAGTTCATTGAGTTCTTCATTTTTCTCATGAACTTCATATCCTTTGATTGGAACATCATCCAGAAAAGGAAGAGTTAATTGAAGAATATAATCCCTCAATACTTTAAGCATAGCATTCATCATGTGAGCTACTGAATTCGTAGCCCCTTGAGGTAGAGTACACATGTGGACTAGGCCAAGAGGCGTCTTCATTGTGGTAATGTCTCGTCTTTCCAAAGCAAGCTGAAATTGGTCGTAGCCTGAATATAAATCTCCCATGGAATAGATTGCCCTACCTGCAAAAGCTTCAACAAACTCATCAACAATTGGCCTTAATCCAGCATTTCTAATAGTGACTTTATTGACAGGTTGTAAATCTTGAATGAATCGCAAAGATCCATTCTTCTTAGGTACGGTAAACCATCGGTTGGAATATGGAGCTGAAGATGGATCCAATATTCGCATTTTTATCTTTTCATTTAGAAGTTTCAATAACTTAGGCAAATGAGCCCTTGGAACCGGAATTGGTTTAAGATTCCAAGGAATATGTGGGACCGTGAAAATCACCATTGGTGCCACAATGCTTGGATCCACACAGTCAATTTCATGTGGCTGAAATAAAAAGGCTTTGCCATGATTCTTTAACATCTGCATGAAGATTTTCTTTTCAGCCGGCAAGAGGAAAGAGTCTTCACCAATTTTCAGCTTTTGTAGACTTTCTGCTGTAAATTGGTGACCAATATCTTTAGGATCACGAAGGCTTGGCTGTTTGGATACCCTTTCTGCCAGTCCTTCGCTTTCAGGCGGTAGAGGAGTAGCTACCGGCTTGACCTTTTTATCAACTGTTTTATACTTTGTTTCTACTCTTACTTCATCCTTATTTGGCTGTCCAAAATCTTCATAATCTGCAAATTCTTGAATTATGTCATGCATATCCAATGTACATACCTGTATGGACTGATTTTCAGCTTGATTTTCTGCATGAACGGCTGTATAAATTTCAGCCATTGTATCATTATAATTCAGCCCATAAAATAGTCCTGAAATTTCTTCTTCTTTAAGTAAAACATCAATTTTCTTCAGCTCTTGTTCCGTATGACACAAGTACTTTCTTTCAGCCCTATTCATGGCTGAAAACTGTTTATAACAACCCACACTATTGGATGTAAAAACCTACAAATCAGCTTTTGGCCTTGCCTCCTTTATATGTGGAGGCATTTTTTTGTAACATGATGCACTGCCATAGCCTCCACTTATAGTAGCGCTACCCGAAAACCCTTAAATTCTCGGGCATTAGGAGGAACATGATGATCTCTCAATCGATCCCTATTTCGGTGGTGATTAACATAGACGGTCAGGAATTGGACAGCTTTGTCATTATCCTTACTTCTTATCCGAGTATATGATGAACCATCATCAAGAGCCTTTGTCTCTAAATGAGACTCAGAAATAAATGGTTGTCCAAGGATGATAGGATAGCTGCAGGAATCTTGAACAAATAAATGAAATTCATCTTTTACATTACCAATAGTAACTTGTACATAAGGACATGCTGCATAAAGATCGCCAGAAGAGTTATTGGCTGCCTTCATGCGCCATCCTGGGTCCACATCAATGGGCCATCCGCCATTCTCATAGAGACTTCTTGACATAACATTAATTTTCGAACCATGGTCTATAAGGGCAATGCATGGAGTTTATTTTTCACCGATTTTAACAACAGTTTCAGTAGTCGCCCTTGCCCAATGGATACGGGAGTAGTGACTACTAGGAATGAAGTGAGCTTCACTTTCTTCTTTCTTGTTGTGAAGAAGAGCCTCTTTCTTACGCATGGGCTGCACTTTAGATTGAGAAGTCCCCACCATAATGGCTTCTTCAGTTTCTGCTTCATAAATGTCTCCATCTTTGGCTTCTATGGCTGCAATCAATTCTTTGATTGCCTCCAATCGAATCCCTTGAGTTTTCAGCTTCTCTTCATCCTGCAAATACACATGAAGTACTTGTAAAAAAGCATGTACAGATTCTTCAGTTTCCTCACCAACATATTGTCTTTTTCATTTAATTACATCAATTATTACATCATGAAATCCTCGTTTTGCAATACCGAGAATTTCACCTAGTGTAAATTCAATTCTACTTCCAAGAATCCTTTCTTCTAGGATCTGTTTAAGATCCGTTGTGGTCTTTATGTCAGACTGCAACTTGTAACCAGGATGTTTGCTTTTTCTTTTGCCTTCTATCTTCTTTGCTGGAGGGACATCTCCCATGTCAAACTCTGGCGGTGGTGGATTTTCACGAGCCTTCTATTGGTCTAGTTTACTTCTTGTTATGCGTTTAGTCAGTCCTGAAGAAGAAGGACCGGCAACATCTTCTTCTCTTTTCTTCTATCATGGCTTCTTGATTATTAATTTCAGCTAACCGGGCAAAAGCTGAAAATGAATCCACAGGCTCGGTCCAATCGGTTCTTCCTCGAATACATTGATTGGCAGTGGTTAAATTATCTTTAGTTGCTTGCCTTGCTCCATGCGATCCAAGGCCTGCATCCACACTTTATATTTTGCATTAGTTTTACATGCTTTAACAATTTCATTAGTTGGCTCAATTTGTAGCCCATAGGTTGCAGCATCAACAGCTGCATAGGTCGTTCTTGTTGCCAAATCCTCCAATCTTTTCTTCATGCCACCATTGCCAAAGTTTGGCTCAAGAGGAAGCCCGGTTTTAGTTGCATGAATTTTACCATCCTTCCAAAAGACTAATTTTTGTGCTTCAGCTTCACGGAATGCACCGCACTCCCTCTTGTCATGCTGGAGGCTATCACACCAAATACTACGTCTTTTGAAGCCTTCTCGTACAGGCCTTTGGGCAGTTGATCGACCCCTTTCTTCTACTTTTACATCAAGCCTTTCCACTTTAGAATTAATCTCCGTTAGATTAAGATGGAGATCCCGCATGCTTTTAATTAGCTCGTCCATGACATCCTTCTTTGGAGATGGAATTGCAGAATTTCTTGGTTGCTCGGCCATAGAGACAGGAGGTCGAGAAACTGGAATAGGCTCCTTCATAGATTCAGTTGTTGCAGGGGTTGATCCCCATCTTAGGCGCAATCGCTCTCTTCGAGCAATCATATTAACTGCTTCAGTGACATCACTCCAAGCAGACTTCAATCCCGTCTTAGAGTCAGGGTATTCAAGTCGATCAATTAATTTCTCCTGAAGAGAAGAATCTACAGCCTTTAGAAATAATTCAATCTTTTGACTTTCCATACCTTGTTGGTCATCAGGATAGTTGGGCAAATTTGCTTTCAAATTCTCGATGAAGAGCAGTGGCGGTTAGACCCTTATTGGGCCTTTCGACCCATTCGGTGAAGACTTTCTTTGTCATAAGACCAGAATCTTCAAGGAAAAATTCTTCTCGAAGAGCCTTCTTGAACACAGTCCATCCCGCATCTTTTTGGAAAAGACCATGAATTCGGTCCTGGAGACCGTGCACAGCCAGACGGGCAAAATAACGGCTCCACGCATGTTGAGGTACTCCAAAGAAGACCATCTTGTCAATATAAAGGCGAATAAAAGAGGATACATTTTGCCCATTAAATTGCTTGAGCTCTTGTCTAACTGCTTCTAAGGCTTTAATGGCAGCAGCATCAATCCGTTCTTCTTCTTGTCTCCGTTGTTGTTGCAATTGCAACTGTTGCTGAAATTGCAATTGTTGTTGTTGGCTTTCTTGCATTAGACGAACCAACTGTTGCAAGGCATCTCCTCCCGAACTTGATGATTCTCCCATTGGACTTCTTCTTCCGCAGCGGACCTTCACATCGGGTTCACCACTGTCGTCGTATTAAGGGCTGAAGGTCTACCACCGGGGCTTTAGTGCAGAAGAGGAGTTTAGGAAGGGAAAATAGATTGGCGTTTAATAAGATCCGGGACTTAGAAATAATTTAGGTACGGAAGAAGAATTCAAGCTTTTTCTCTATGTATTTAGCATACATGAACGGAAAAAATAACTCTATCTTGATTACATCAAATACCTCTGGATACATATATCGTATCATAAAGGATATTTTCAGATACTCAATTCAATTATGAACATCAAATGCAAGTTCTAATGGCTTTTATTTCAAGTACATAGATGGATTTCAACCCTTTGGAACAAGTATTATGTTGATAGACTCAAACACATTCAAGATTTGGGCCAATGATACATGAAATGAATTGAAGAAGCATAATTTTGGCTTTAGCCCTGTTTTAAAATAGAAAATTCCAGCCCATAATCAAGCTCAAAATGAGTGCATAAACTCATGAAGAAGCTTCTCTAATCATTAATGAACAAAGTCCTGATGAAAAGAGGTCATTTCCTTCCATTACAACCACATAAATCTCTTGTTTGCTCATAAAAATGGACAATAACAGTGGGCTGCCCTGTTTATGACTGGTTATTTCAGCCCATAACAGCTCATATACCTTCAAAATCCTCACCCTTTGCTTGCCCCAAAGTCACTCAAGTACTTGCGTACAAGTCAGGATTCATTGGACCAAGAATGAGGTAGACAAAATGAGAGAAGTCGTGCATAAGAGCAGGATGAATCTTTTTCTCTTAGATTTCCCCCTTTTATAGACTGTTTCAACATGCATTTTTGTCAAACCAAATGGGCAGAGAAGTGGATCTCTCACCGTGTTTACATCTTTAGCTTCTGGGCCTGTTGATCTTCAGTTTGCATGCTCCAAAACATGCACCATAGCTTCAGTTTTCTCCAGTTGTGCTCAGACTGTGCAGCCCGCATTTTGCGCCGAAAAATGTGGGCTGCTCCTTGCTCAGGCCCAGGTCACTTTGTGACCTACCCAGGTCACTTGCTGGTCACTTAAGTCTATTACTTCAAGTCCCCTGTGAACTTAGTGGACTTTTGGCAACTTTTGGCATTTTTCTTGAGTTCTGACCATATTTTTGCACCTGAATCAATGTGATTTATCTTGCAGACTGTCAATTACTTCCAGTTGACCAAGTTGTAGGTTCCCATAGACTTATTTTTCATCAATATACATGGTATAACTGAAAATTATATGCTAAATACAAAAGAACTTATGTAACTAAGTTGGTTATTGGATAACAATGTCTGAATTTTGTATGCAAATTCCTCATATAACTTTTAGTGAAGTTCTTTTGTGTTCATAAGAATCCCATGATTTATATTATGAACAGTAAACTCTTTGACAACGTGATCACTTTGTTTTCTACAACCAACTATTTTGGCACCATAAAAAACATAGAGGCAATCTTGGTGTTGGGAAGGGATCTCATAGTTGTTCTTAAACTGATACATCCTTTGCATCCTACCATTTTGTCATCACACAAGTAATGATGCAAAGTTGACGATAGAAAAATCTTTTCTTAAGCTTTTTGGAGGCTCGTAATAGCCTAGAAGGTGACATGATTAACGTAATCATTGATGTCAAATATCAAAAGCTTTTCTAAGGAAAAGCTTTGAGATTTGTAACAATAACGAGCATGGCCAACGAGCATATGAAGGGAGGGAGCTGATAGCTATGGTTTGGAATTTTATCAATTTGAATAGTTCGAGCACTGTGTGGAGACTGAATTGCTCTACTTTCCCTGTGGCGTGAGCTTGTAAACTACTGAGGGATGACATTACGTCATCTTCTTCAGCCTCTACTCCTTGTAAATCAAGACCGACTGATCTGCTCCATCATATCGAGAATCTCCTCCATAACTGCCACTACTTCTAGGGTAGCTGTTAGGTTTTTGACTTGCCTACCTTCAAGAAGATGTGAATAGGAGCAGCAAAAGCAATATCTTTGAAAGCTTATACCATCTTTTCTTCATACACACAGGTAGAGTGGATTTCCTTCATCAGAAGTTTATTGAATATCATTGATTTTAGAGAGTAGCAGCGTCGCATAAATGAGGGCGGCATATTTCGACTAGAAAAGAAGATGATGAGCAAGTTTACAGCATTCTAAGGATGACGAATCATTGGATTCAACATGCGTAAAGTCGCCAGAGGGAATGTAATAATTGAGTTGTGAGATCTTGGTGGATAGCCTTGATTCCATAGCATGTGGGAGCGTTACTATCATCGAGTTTTAGCTATTGTATAAGTTGCTAATAAAGCTAATAGAGATGATATTCCAATCTCTAAAAGGGAGCTTTATGGAGAGGATGGTGACTCCATCTACACTTGTTCCTTTGATATATGGTTCGTTTCCATCACACTCTGCGACCTGCTTGCTTGAAAAATGAGGATGATTTCTTGATGTGCTTGTCATTATCCTAGATTCTTTCCTCGTGGAATGTTTAACCAGAGAGCTTGCCACCATCTTATATTTCTTTCTTGAACAAAACATGGAGAAAAATATTTCTCCAAAGTGAAAATACTCCAAGAGTTGGCTTTCAATTATCCATTGTCAAAGTTAAATGCCGTGTGAGAAGTCTTCATTCTTGGTCCGTTGAGCATAAGTACAAAAGAAGCTCATAAGAAGGGAAGATGATGTGTGATCTCTCTGCCTTCACTTTACTTCCAATCATTATCAACAACAATCAAAACGTCTTCTTTATGATGGCCTTCAACATGTACAAAAACTATACAATAACCCACTTTGAGCTAGCTTGTGGAATATCTCTCGATTATGTTTCCAACATATCTTCTTGACCCCATCATCATCACTTATAGCTTGAACTCTTCCCTAATCATGAACATGCACATCCAAACTAATAGGATGTATTGTGAAGATTGTAATCCTTGTATCCTCACTTTGCCTTACCTTTCCCACATATGTAATTGATTGAATGTGAAACATAACCAGCCTTCTTACTCCGTGAATTTATCTTGAGTACTCTTCATCATCCATTATTCCCATCTCGCAAAGCATCCCTGCGATGAGCAACTTTCATGAACTCCGACAAGTATTTCGTGTGACCTGGCCCCCCGCCCCCCAACAGTTCCCTATTTCTCTGTGAGTTGTGTGTATACCGTAATCATGTATATATTTTGCAATTTATGTTTGTACTTAGTAAAAAATATTATATTATTTTCCGAGTGTCTTATCAAGTTGCAAGTAGAATCATCAACTTATCAATTCTAATATTTATATAAAGGAAAAAGGTCTAAAGCACAAATTGCAAGTTTGAAGCTACAAGGAGTCAATGAGAGATGATCATTTATCCTTATTCCATGAGGATAAATGAAATTTTTGAATTTAGAAGTTTTTCCTCATTTACAACAGAAATGATCATGTTCACTAAAGCAAGAACATGTAACCAATAGTAGGTAGGTGTAGTAGTATAACCAACAAGTATTCTTTGTGAAGACCTAGAGGAAATTTTAGGTTTGTATCTAAAAATCAAGATGTAGTAGCACCAGAAAGGAGAGGTGATGAATGCCAATGTCATGAATAAGGAGCAAAAAAGGCCTATAACAAGCAATAGTAGAAGAAATAGTCTACAATATGAATGGAGCTAGTAGTGATTTGAGAGGAAATGTCATATGAGGTGGAATATAAATTGCACATTTGAGGCAATGTGTGGTTGCAAAAAAAATAAGGATAATGTATTCTTCTCTCTTACATATGCTTCATATGTTTATGAAATGAAGTAATAGTAATCAATATAAAGGTTTTAGAGTACCTCAATACGCATGAGCCCTATGAATGAAGAAAATTTGACCCAGAAGCTATGAGCTTATCTAGGGCTACAATAGGGAATGTAATGAACAACCCACACATGCAATTGCTACAAAAAAAGGCATGTATTTGAAACTTATCATGTAGTTGTAGGACTTGCATGGATCTTTGATGCAATGTGGACAAAAAGAGAGATCAAGTTACATGGGAGATTTAGTTGGAGCATTAGACTAGATGTAATCAATTGTCAAAAGCATCTAAGAGAATTTAAAGTCCAACAACTATAAGACTATCGCTCTCCGAACATCCAATCTAATAAAGCAATTGTACGCGAATGGAAAATGCCATTATAGGGAACATCATAAAGAAAACTAACTTCTTACTACTCTAGAAAATGATATTTGATTAGAGATATAGTTGTAAATAATTGTAAAGGATATTATCAAATTTTCTAGTAAATAATAGAAAAGTATATGAGGACTTAGCTATGCTTGTGATATTAGAAGTTGCCCCTATTCTTCAAACTATGATGCTTAGGTACTAGTCCACACTCGCATAGCCGCAACCTATGTCGAAACTAACTACCACTGGTGAAAACATTGGAGGTTCTTGCTAAAATTAGGAGAGTATGTTTTTTTCTTTTTATTTAAATTACTTTATGCATCGATGACACTTTTCCCTTATGTCAACTTTAGATACAATTGGATCTCACTAATTAGTCTGTAAAGGGTTGTTTTTCTAGGGACTCCTATTAAAGTGTACTTATGGATTTTAAATTTTCAAAAAACTTGCCTTCTTTCTTTGATATCTCTGACAACACGTTGTTCTATATAGCTAACACAACAATCCATTCCTTCTCTTCCATAGGCCTATGATCTCAAATACTAGTAGCAACTTCATTATGCTAGTGGATGGTGAGGCTTTTCACTTACACTATGTATGCTCTAGTCTCTTGATAAGAGTAGAATTAATCTTAAGTTCATGTGTTTCTGGTGGTTTTCTAGCAAAAATAAGGGTTACTTTATTGTGGCATTCTACTAAATCATATTGTTGTCTATCTTTCACTATACTCCATCTGATTGAAAGTATTCCATAAGTTTGTATTGTCATGAGAATTGAAGCAAATATCAAGAGTTGTTGTGATAAGAAAAACTTTCATTTGGGTTCATACATGGCATATTTTTACATTTCAAATGTTTGAATACGTCTAAGTAGTATAAGACACTCCTATCTACTATAGAAATTCATATTATCTACTTCTCTATTGATATATCCCTTGTTGAGTTGGAGCCCTTAAAGAGAAAGCGGGTTTTATTAAAGGTAAAATTGAATAGAAGACACAAAAAATTATTATGCATATTGGAGGGTGGTCTTGGTAGAAAAGAAGTGAATTGAGGATAGAAGAAGATGTACATAAGAATGACCATCAACAAGATTAAACATGCAAACCATAAAAAAGGTTGAGGGTTAGTTTTAAACTATTTCTTAGGATGAAATTGATGTCCCTCCACGTGGGTGGATAAGATGATGGTGATATAACCATTCCGTGGAGGGTGAGGAGTCAGAAATGGTCAGTCGTTGATCTTGCGTAGAAGAAAAGAGTAGATGAAATTGTGTTGCAGAATGGCAACTTATTCTCTTCATCACTAGTAGATGGCACTCGTGTCCACAGGGAGAACGACCCATCAATCATGTGTGTGGGTAGTGAGCATACGCTCTTCTTGATAAGGGTGACAAGCTCTGTGTGTGCGGAAGGGGATCAAGGGCATGTTATCAACCACCTCATCATGGAGAATATTGACTCAATAGCTTTGAAGAAGACACTCCGAGAATAATTTTTCATTGAAGACACTAGTTTGATTACTCAATAAGGGTCTTGTGGCTACATAGTTATTAAGAGAATTTGAAAGTTAGCATGAGCAATTAGATCTTGCAGAATAGCAAGCTCTTGCAAGTCAAAAAATTGAAGTGTTTCTACAAGCGGAAAATCCTAAGCTTGATGATTTGTAAAAGGATCAAACAATAGAGACAAGACTTAAAATAGAGTGGAGGCATGTTAAGGATATTGTTACTGCACTGGTAAAAAAGCATAGAAGAAGAGAAAGATTGCATGTATCTAGCTTGTCCACTATTATGGGCAAAATAGTTTTTGCATCTAGTAAGCCACATGCTTTTGTGGCTAACTATATAGCTCCACTTGCTCTTTCCACTGTTAGGAAAGATGTATTAGATGAATATGTTAAAGATATGTAGGATCTTCAGTTGAAGGTCACAAATTTGGATGAGAAAGGACAAGAGAAAAGGGGATAGGAAACGAAAATATGTATGTGGTGTGATAGTTCGTAGCATGAAACAAAGGCTTGTTCTACTTATCAAGAGGCCTTGGCATGCTAGCTTATCTTTTGGAGGTTACAAGATCCATGTACAAGAAATGAGATTGCCACTTTCTTGAATTTTGAAAAGGGAGATATGAAAAATTTGTTGAAAGACTTGGTTGTCAAAAATGGCTAGATGATTGTACATGTTACTACTTTTAATCTACAGTTGGATAGAATTCCTGGCCAAGTGGTGGTTGTTCCAAAGGTTGCAATATGGACACATTCTTTGCATGCAGCTGAAAAGATAAAAACTACTCATAGTGAAATGTCTCATGCAAGGCAAGACATTCATAACATGACCAGTTATAAATCACCAGTAGATGAAAATTCAGTATATGTATATTTAGCAAAAGTGCAAAATACGAATATACTTGTGGAATAGAAATAGAAGAGAGATGAAGTTAATGCAAGGAAATCTAAAAGAGTGACAAGAACTGTGGATTGGCCTAAAGCTATAGATCAAATACCTCCTAAGCATATTATGGAAGAGGTTGGGCAGGAGTAGAAGTAAGATAGCAAAACAAGAGGGCAAAAAGAAGAGCAAGCAACCGGGATATAAGCTATAGTGTAATATTGAGATAGCCGCATATCTCAAGAATGTTCTTGAAGAATGGATTTTAAAGAGTCAAGTGGAATTCACCTTGGGAGAGGTTCTTGACATCTCCAAGTGGGAATCTCATGATGAAATCATTGACATAATTAAGAGGAAGCATGTGATTGTAGTAGAGGCTTTTGCAAGCAAAGCAATCTATTCTTTGGGCAATCTTTACTTAGGGTATGATTAGTTTTAGCTTGCAGTTGAGAGGAGGGATATCATAACCATGAAGACTCTAGTTGGGGTTAGTACGGATGTGTACTCTCCCATAGGGTGCAACGAACTCAGTGGCACACATGATAAATGCTATGAATAGGATACTCAAGGATTTTATATTACAATTGACAATGCCTTTCTTTGATGATGTTCCGATCAACGATGTGCAATGGATGAAAAGAATGAAAAGATGGATGCTCATGTGTGCAAAGAACTTGTTGCAGATAATATTGCTAATTGTGAAAGAATTTTGACATGTCTAGAAGAGGTGCATTTAACTCTTTCTAGACAAAAGTCAATTTTTGGAATTGAAGAGGTTTTGATTGTTGGGCATATGTATGGGCCCAAAGGGAGAAGACTATCACTAGTAAAAATAGATGGAACTGATAGAATGCAAGATGTATGCACGAATATATTAGAGGTGTGTAGATTCTTAGGTGCATGTGTGTTCTATCTTCCATGTGAATACTCAGTCTTTCTCAATGTAGAAGCATATTTCAAGATCCACTTCAATTTCTTCATTGATTTCTTATGCTTTCTTGCCCAGTGAAAGATTTGATCCTTCCTCGAGTTGATATAGAGTATCAACTACATGTGCAAAGTGAGCCTATCATTATTACTATTGATATGATCCAAATTGGAATTGGATGGAAAATCGGGAAAAAATAATGAGGGAGGGAGAAGATACTGTAACGTGTCCACTAGAATTATTCCGGACACGTCTTAGCAGTCCATCGGGAAGGATGTCTAGAAAGCTCCGCCCGGCACTCCCATGGAATGTTACGGGACTTGCGATCTAGGTCTTCCCGCGTGTGCCACGTAGCGGAAGTATCCTGGCCGTTCCCACTTAGGATCGACCTGAGTTTGGGTTTTCCTGTTTGGTCATTAGCTAGCAACAACTAGCGTCAGACCCGAGCGAACTACTTTACGCAGAAATGCCAGGTCTGAAGCGGATTCAAACTGCACTTGGTTCAAGGAGAATGGGAAACGAGAGGGATGCAAGGCTCGACCTCTCTGCCCTAAGGCATAGTCCCATTCCGTTCCCCTAAACAGCGTGAATCGGATAATAGTTAATGCTAAGTCATCGTTCTCGTTACTTGTTTCGGAGATGACGATCATCCTCTGTCCGTCGAAGACTTTGAGAAAAGTTCCCGGCTAACCGGGACCACCCATCCATAGGACGGACCCATGGTCCATCCTCCGCACTTTCCTCGGTTTGTTTTAGTTATGTAATTACCTACCACATTAGTTTGACATATACAAACAGCTTCCTTGATTAACCTTGTTATGCACCGGTTCCTTCACGTAATCTTATCACAGGACATAAAGAAAACAATGTCAAACAACTCCTTTATTATCATTATATCCTTTTATCTTTGAAATACAAGGAGTTTCGCCCGTAGGCTTTTCATAATCCGCTCGAAGGCTATCCAGTAATCCACCAGGGATCACTAATCCAAGTTTCCGCCCGTAGACTAGTATGCGGGCCTCGAGATCCAATCCCGAGTCACGTTAGCCTCTTGTGCAGGGCCCGGAAGGCGAGGGATTTACGGCCAGAGCCCCCTCTGGCACCCAAGCGTCCTCCTGCTCCAAGTAGAACTCAACGGAGAGACCTCTCACGGCAGGTTCGGTCCACGTTCCCGGCGCGGTTAACAACCCCCTTGGTTAGGGTCAGGCAGGCAGTTGGGGGTAACTAAAGCTGCCTCTCCTTTCAGGCACCAACCTGAAGCTTTAGATATATTTTCATCCTTTAGTTCATTGAGCAAACAATGCAAACAGTCCTTTCGAAACTGTTACAAGCACAATCAATTTCAGTGGTCTTTTAGCTAGCAAACTGTTAAGGAGTGACTCCTTTTCTCCGAATGCAACCCGCATTCGATCCGGAATCAATTGCAACTTGGCAAGATTCCTATCGTTCTTGGGTTAGGGTCATACCCTACCAATACTTAAGGTTTTGTTGTGGCAGGATCCAGCGACCATGTCGCTTTAGTTTATTGTCGGGTCATTTGCTTTAAGGCAAATACCTAACTTTCCTTTTCCTTGGCAATTATCCCCCAAGAAAAGTGGGTAACAGGATGATTACTCATCCTCTTGTAAGTTAAATTCTTTCAATAACTTGCCAACCTCATTTCGAGAGATGACAAAACTCTCTTGTGGACAAATCTCAAGTCTATACGATGTTGCAACCTTTTTGCACATGTGTTGCATCTAATTTCACGGGATCATTCCATTGCTTAGTGTTTTTCCTTCACGGAATTTACCCCAGCCGAGTAACAGGGTTTTAGGGTATCCTCCAAACCATTCCTAATTATGTTGGCCCATGATCCTAAAAATAGGCAACTCCGTCGGAGTTTCATCATTTTAAACGAATGATCCTTGGGATAAAACGTTAGATCATTTCATGCATGAACATCCAATTGATTCGACATTTCGTGTGTAAGATTCTTAGGTTTGCGGGTTTAGACTTGGCAACCAGTGTAAAACTAGGTCGAATTCTTATTGCACTAACCCCTAGTTAACAATTGGGATACCTATCATATCGTCTCAATCATGCCCATATGAATCCTTGTGGTTTAGTCAATTCAATTATGCTTGTCTTGCGACAAGGATGATCCTTCTAAAGGTAATAAACTAAATCTAACGGAGAACAATAGTTATAACTCCACCAACACGCGTAAACATGCGATTTATTGCTTTTACGCATCACATGGTCTACGATAACTTTATCTTTCTTTGGTGCACGATAATCTAGATACTAACTTTTCCTAGGACTACTAGGTCTTACATCAATAGTCATACCTACAACCTTGTTGTCTACACTTTGGCATCTTATGCTTTGATTCCTAAATGCGGCTCTTAATGAATGTCATTTTTCGCATGACGACTACGCAATACACAACATTCTCCCAGCTACGAAGTAGTCAATGAAACTCATCCAAAGCTAGTGTTAACTTATTCCATCTTACATGCTATTAGCAAGTTCATAAGATCATCTTCGTACTCTATTATTCCTTTTCGGATAATACCTTATGGGGTTAACCTTGCCTCATGAAATCATTACGAGAAGGATGTTGCCTAACATGCGGCACACGCTTATTTCTACCATGTCTAGGACGAAAGATAATGCACTTATAAATCCCATTTCCTTGCCTAGGATTAGACTCATTACTTTGATAATGTACCAAAACTACATGCAACTAGCCTTCTACTCGTTCAAATTCATGACATAATTTAACCTTGCCTAATGTTTCAAGAGATGCTTTATCACATGTATTTCTTTCCAATTTCCGTATGCATTAAAACTAAGCGTAAAAATGCAATTTCCTCTATGAGCTAAGCGCGTCTAATCATGCGAGAATAACTCGAAAGAACCTGGACTTGTGGGCTCGGGGAGATGTCCACTTGTACATTCGGAGATGAGCCTTCCGCGGTCGCACCTTGTGATCTTTTTGGGGCCATCGTAGTCGTAAATTCGACTTCCGATTTGCCTTTGTGGTCTACGGAGTGACGGCCCTCGGAATGCGGCCTTCCGACCTCTGCCTTTATCCTTGTATGCGGGAGATTTCCTTTTCGGGATGGTGCTTGCGGCAAAGGCTTTAGGAGTCTTTCAAGAAAACTCGAATCGGCACGGAATTTAATCTCGGACGGCTTGCGGCTTTAAAATCTTCTTGCGAAAGCCTTTTCGATGGGTCTTGCGGGGGTCTTTATGGCTTCACCGTCCCCTCTTCAAAGTCCCGGGAAGGGTATGAAGAGATTTTCTTGGAAATGGGGTGGGAAGGGCTTTTGGGACAGGTGGTGGGAAGGGGCCTTTGTAGCCTCCTCTTCTTCAAAGTCTCGGATGGACTTCTTGGGTGATCGGTGAGAAGGCACGTAGCTTTTTTTTCCCTTCAAAGTCTCGGGGGGGGGGGGGGGGGGGGGGTATGAATGGACTAGTGGGAAGGGGGGCTTAAGAAGCCCCCCCTTAGAAGCTTCTTGAAGAAGCTTCTAAGAAGCTTCTAGTTGACTGTGGCTACGTCGAGGAGGGGGGAGGGGGTCGTGATCAGGCGGGGCGGCGTTTCGTCAGCACGGCTACCTCCTGCGGCCGCACGGCGAGCTCCTTCTGCAGCACCGCGGCCTCCCTCGGCAGCACCGCGAGCTCTCTCTGCGGCACCGTGAGCTCCCTCACCCTACGGCCCGTCCTGTACACCCTCTAGCTTCCCCCCCTCTAGCTAGGGGGGTGTTTATATAGGCCTTGGGAGGGGTGGGGAAAGGGGGCCTCCACACACGTGGAGGACCTCCTCATGCAAACTGACCTTCTCCTCATTGGCCATTCCTCCCCCACACTCCCTCTCCTCCAGCCATGCATCGGCTGGGGGAAGGGATAATAATTAAAAAAAATTTGCCTTGAATATTTAAAATTGCCCCTCCCAAGAGGGTGTTCACTTGCGGCTTCTACGGTCTCCAATCTCGGCCTCGTATTTACAATGTGGCGGCCTCATTTTTGAGCATGCACGGTATGGATAATGCTACCAGTAATACGATGTAGGGGATCACCTTGCATAGGATTTACACGGTGTGCGGAAAGTCAATATTTATGGCACGCAATGTGCGGAAATATTACATTCTCTCCCCCTTAGAAGAATCGAGATGTCCTCATCTCGAGATAAACTAGGGATATTTGAAGATTGAGAGAGCTTTCATCCATCCAGGTAGCATCCTCCTTAGGATAATCTTTCCACTGGACGAGGCATTCCCTCAAGGTTCTGGATCTTAGTCGTCTCACCCTAGCATCTAAAATCTTGTCCGGCCTTAGTTCAAGGACTCCTTGACTAGGCATTACAATTTGTTGGTCATCAAGTACATGATTAGGGTTAGGTACATACTTCATTCTTCAATAGACTGTTATGGAATACTTTATGAACCTTTAGGTTTTCAGGGAATTGCAGTCTATAAACGTTAGGTCTTAAGCACTTGAGGATCTTGTATCGTCCACAATACCTTGGACTTAGCTTCCTGCAATCTCCTAAGGATAGAGAACTCTTCTTTGGGCATACGTGAATGAAGACCATGTCTCCTTCCTCAAATATTCTATCTTGACACTTCAGTTTCGTGTATGCCTTCTGTCTATCCTTCGCAGCTTTGATGTCCCGATAGAGTGAAATCATAAGCTTCGCACAATATCTTCTATTTAAATAACTGGCTTGCTCGTATACATGCTCCCATTCTATAGTAGACATGTCCATTATTGACAGAGAATTCACGACATTTAGCCTCTAGCTTTTGTTCCTGGTCCTTGATAGAGACTTCCCTTAGCACCCTTTGATAGGCTAGATCATGGCATCCTTCCTCTCTAGCTAGCTCAAATATTAGGTCGTTTGGCATGGACACCTCTGTAGCTAGAGATCTAGCTATTGATAGATTTTGCAAGATTAATGAATTAAGGAATGCCTTGCGATTGAGTGCATCAACAACTACATTCTTCTTTCCAGGTCGGTACTTGATCTTAAGATCATATTCCTCCAATACTTCAATCCATCGACGTTGCCTCATGTTGAGCTTGTTCTGGGTAAAAAATCCATTTGAGCCTCTTATGATCGGTTACTAGAGTGAACTTGTTACCCAACAGGTAGTGTCTCCAAAGCTTAGAGCATGGATGACAGTTAATAACTCCAGATCATGCGCGGCATAATTCTTTTCGTGACTCTTCAATTTCCTTGAAGAATATGCTGATGAGCACATATCTTAAGGCAAGCATGCTAGTATCAGTTACTACCTCTACTCCTTACTGTGGTCTAGAAGTTTTAGGATCGGTGCTGATACCAAACTTTGCTTCAACCTATCGAAGCTAGTTTGTTCGGCAGTTGACCATGCAATGGACGTTTGCTTCCTCAATAATTCTGTCAAAGGTGCTGCAATCAAAGCATAGTTTTTTATAAAGACCCTATACCATCCTGTCAAGCCAAGAAAACTACGTATCTCTTTGACAGATACTGGTATTGGCCCATTTAAGCACATCTCTGACTTTGGCTGGATCTACTGATATTCCTTCTGATGATACTATGAATCCTAGATATTCAATCTGACGTTTGAAGAATGCACACTTCTTCATTTTTGCATACAGCTTATGAGACCTCATTGTCTCCAACACAATCCGTAGTTGAGGTTCATGATCTTCTTCCTGTTTAGAATAGACTAAAATGTCATCGAAGAAGACAAGCACGAAATCATCAAGATATGGTCTAAAAATATCCTGCATTAATCTATTGAAGGTGGCAGGTGCATTTGTAAGCCCGAATGACATAACCAAGAATTCAAAGTGTCCATATCTAGTGTTGAAGGCCGTTTTAGGAATATCCTCATCCTTGATCCTGATTTGATAATAGTAGCCTGACCTGAGATCAATTTTGGAAAAGATCTTTGCATCTTGAAGGCGATCAAAAAGCTCATCTATTCTAGGAATATGATATTTGTTCTTGACTGTTGATTAATTCAACCCACGGTAGTCAATACATAGTCGAAGTGTCCCATCTTTCTTTTTTCTGGAATAGGACTGGAGCTCCCCATGGTGAGCTGCTAGGACGGATGTAGCCCTAATCTAGTAGTTGCTTGAGTTGTTCCTTCAACTCAATTGCTTCCAATATAGACATACTATAGGTTCTCTTCACAATTGGCACAGCTCCTATTGCTGGCTTGATCTCATGATCTACTTCTCTTTGAAGCGGAAGTTCTGTTAACTCTTCAGAAACTGCGTCCATGTATTCCATCAGCCAAGTGACCAATTCACTTTACTTCATAGTCAAGACAATCGGGAAAAAGTTTTATTCCATTCATATCAGCATAGCCCTTACAATTATTTCTTGGGGGCGATGGAACAAGTTAATACATTAATTCGAGGAGAATAAGATATTATTGCATTCAGCTACAGGAACTGAGTAGTAGTACGGATTGGGGTCATCGATTTTTAGGAATCGATAGTTCATTGGAAGATTAGGGTATCTTTTCCTTTGATATCCCTTCTTCTCATGACGTCCCAAAACCTTGATTCGGTCGGCAGGGATTCTTTGAATCACTTCTCCGTACACATACTTATTCTGGTTAACCCTTCGACCCCCAACCTGTAGGGTCGCGTTTGCGTGAGCCTCAATAAAGACGAACAGCTTTACGATCTTCAAATCCTCCATCCACTTGATTCTCTTCAAGTTAATTTGAAGGTACGTAGGTTGATAGGCAGTTATGTAATAGATCCCTGTAACACCCATCCATCTCCATTCCACGTACACAGGTGATGGATTGTAAATACGGTCTAAGATGTTCATCATCTCAACCCTTTGTCGATAATTTGTGGAATGCATTGCGGTCATAAACATGACTCGGAACACTAAGAACTTGTTCCATGCTTCGTAATTCTGCAAGACAGCATTCAAAGTAAGGAAATGTTTGGGACACAACATTTGTTTTACTTCCTCTTATTAAAATTTCCTAAAAACAAGTCCTTTGTTGGTTTGCTCTGATACCAACTGTAACGTGTCCACTAGAATTATTCCGGACACGTCTTAGCAGTCCATCGGGAAGGATGTCTAGAAAGCTCCGCCCGGCACTCCCATGGAATGTTACGGGACTTGCGATCTAGGTCTTCCCGCGTCTGCCACGTAGCGGAAGTATCCTGGCCATTCCCACTTAGGATCGACCTGAGTTTGGGTTTTCCTGTTTGGTCATTAGCTAGCAACAACTAGCGTCAGACCCGAGTGAACTACTTTACGCAGAAATGCCAGGTCTGAAGCGGATTCAAACTGCACTTGGTTCAAGGAGAATGGGAAACGAGAGGGATGCAAGGCTCGACCTCTCTGCCCTAAGGCATAGTCCCATTCCGTTCCCCTAAACAGCGTGAATCGGATAATAGTTAATGCTAAGTCATCGTTCTCGTTACTTGTTTCGGAGATGACGATCATCCTCTGTCCGTCGAAGACTTTGAGAAAAGTTCCCGGCTAACCGGGACCACCCATCCATAGGACGGACCCATGGTCCATCCTCCGCACTTTCCTCGGTTTGTTTTAGTTATGTAATTACCTACCACATTAGTTTGACATATACAAACAGCTTCCTTGATTAACCCTGTTATGCACCGGTTCCTTCACGTAATCTTATCACAGGACATAAAGAAAACAATGTCAAACAACTCCTTTATTATCATTATATCCTTTTATCTTTGAAATACAAGGAGTTCCGCCCGTAGGCTTTTCATAATCCGCCCGAAGGCTATCCAGTAATCCACCAGGGATCACTAATCCAAGTTTCCGCCCGTAGACTAGTATGCGGGCCTCGAGATCCAATCCCGAGTCACGTTAGCCTCTTGTGCAGGGCCCGGAAGGTGAGGGATTTACGGCCAGAGCCCCCTCTGGCACCCAAGCGTCCTCCTGCTCCAAGTAGAACTCAACGGAGAGACCTCTCACGGCGGGTTCGGTCCACGTTCCCGGCGCGGTTAACAACCCCCTTGGTTAGGGTCAGGCAGGCAGTCGGGGGTAACTGAAGCTGCCTCTCCTTTCAGGCACCAACCTGAAGCTTTAGATATATTTTCATCCTTTAGTTCATTGAGCAAACAATGCAAACAGTCCTTTCTAAACTGTTACAAGCACAATCAATTTCAGTGGTCTTTTAGCTGGCAAACTGTTAAGGAGTGACTCCTTTTCTCCGAATGCAACCCGCATTCGATCCGGAATCAATTGCAACTTGGCAAGATTCCTATCGTTCTTGGGTTAGGGTCATACCCTACCAATACTTAAGGTTTTGTTGTGGCAGGATCCAGCGACCATGTCGCTTTAGTTTATTGTCGGGTCATTTGCTTTAAGGCAAATACCTAACTTTCCTTTTCCTTGGCAATTATCCCCCAAGAAAAGTGGGTAACAGGATGATTACTCATCCTCTTGTAAGTTAAATTCTTTCAATAACTTGCCAACCTCATTTCGAGAGATGACAAAACTCTCTTGTGGACAAATCTCAAGTCTATACGATGTTGCAACCTTTTTGCACATGTGTTGTATCTAATTTCACAGGATCATTCCATTGCTTAGTGTTTTTCCTTCACGGAATTTACCCCAGCCGAGTAACAGGGTTTTAGGGTATCCTCCAAACCATTCCTAATTATGTTGGCCCATGATCCTAAAAATAGGCAACTCCGTCGGAGTTTCATCATTTTAAACGAATGATCCTTGGGATAAAACGTTAGATCATTTCATGCATGAACATCCAATTGATTCGACATTTCGTGTGTAAGATTCTTAGGTTTGCGGGTTTAGACTTGGCAACCAGTGTAAAACTAGGTCGAATTCTTATTGCACTAACCCCTAGTTAACAATTGGGATACCTATCATATCGTCTCAATCATGCCCATATGAATCCTTGTGGTTTAGTCAATTCAATTATGCTTGTCTTGCGACAAGGATGATCCTTCTAAAGGTAATAAACTAAATCTAACGGAGAACAATAGTTATAACTCCACCAACACGCGTAAACATGCGATTTATTGCTTTTACGCATCACATGGTCTACGATAACTTTATCTTTCTTTGGTGCACGATAATCTAGATACTAACTTTTCCTAGGACTACTAGGTCTTACATCAATAGTCATACCTACAACCTTGTTGTCTACACTTTGGCATCTTATGCTTTGATTCCTAAATGCGGCTCTTAATGAATGTCATTTTTCGCATGACGACTACGCAATACACAACATTCTCCTAGCTACGAAGTAGTCAATGAAACTCATCCAAAGCTAGTGTTAACTTATTCCATCTTACATGCTATTAGCAAGTTCATAAGATCATCTTCGTACTCTATTATTCCTTTTCGGATAATACCTTATGGGGTTAACCTTGCCTCATGAAATCATTACGAGAAGGATGTTGCCTAACATGCGGCACACGCTTATTTCTACCATGTCTAGGACGAAAGATAATGCACTTATAAATCCCATTTCCTTGCCTAGGATTAGACTCATTACTTTGATAATGTACCAAAACTACATGCAACTAGCCTTCTACTCGTTCAAATTCATGACATAATTTAACCTTGCCTAATGTTTCAAGAGATGCTTTATCACATGTATTTCTTTCCAATTTCCGTATGCATTAAAACTAAGCGTAAAAATGCAATTTCCTCTATGAGCTAAGCGCGTCTAATCATGCGAGAATAACTCGAAAGAACCTGGACTTGTGGGCTCGGGGAGATGTCCACTTGTACATTCGGAGATGAGCCTTCCGCGGTCGCACCTTGTGATCTTTTTGGGGCCATCGTAGTCGTAAATTCGACTTCCGATTTGCCTTTGTGGTCTACGGAGTGACGGCCCTCGGAATGCGGCCTTCCGACCTCTGCCTTTATCCTTGTATGCGGGAGATTTCCTTTTCGGGATGGTGCTTGCGGCAAAGGCTTTAGGAGTCTTTCAAGAAAACTCGAATCGGCACGGAATTTAATCTCGGACGGCTTGCGGCTTTAAAATCTTCTTGCGAAAGCCTTTTCGATGGGTCTTGCGGGGGTCTTTATGGCTTCACCGTCCCCTCTTCAAAGTCCCGGGAAGGGTATGAAGAGATCTTCTTGGAAATGGGGTGGGAAGGGCTTTTGGGACAGGTGGTGGGAAGGGGCCTTTGTAGCCTCCTCTTCTTCAAAGTCTCGGATGGACTTCTTGGGTGATCGGTGAGAAGGCACGTAGCTTTTTTTTCCCTTCAAAGTCTCGGGGGGGGGGGGGGGGGGGGGGAAATGAATGGACTAGTGGGAAGGGGGGCTTAAGAAGCCCCCCCTTAGAAGCTTCTTGAAGAAGCTTCTAAGAAGCTTCTGGTTGACTGTGGCTACGTCGAGGAGGGGGGAGGGGGTCATGATCAAGCGGGGCGGCGTTTCGTCAGCACGGCTACCTCCTGCGGCAGCACGGCGAGCTCCTTCTGCAGCACCGCGGCCTCCCTCGGCAGCACCGCGAGCTCTCTCTACGGCACCGCGAGCTCCCTCACCCTACGGCCCGTCCTGCACACCCTCTAGCCTCCCCCCCTCTAGCTAGGGGGGTGTTTATATAGGCCTTGGGAGGGGTGGGGAAAGGGGGCCTCCACACACGTGGAGGACCTCCTCATGCAAACTTACCTTCTCCTCATTGGCCATTCCTCCCCCACACTCCCTCTCCTCCAGCCATGCATCGGCTGGGGGAAGGGATAATAATTAAAAAAAATTTGCCTTGAATATTTAAAATTGCCCCTCCCAAGAGGGTGTTCACTTGCGGCTTCTACGGTCTCCAATCTCGGCCTCGTATTTACAATGTGGCGGCCTCATTTTTGAGCATGCACGGTATGGATAATGCTACCAGTAATACGATGTAGGGGATCACCTTGCACAGGATTTACACGGTGTGCGGAAAGTCAATATTTATGGCACACAGTGTGCGGAAATATTACAGATACGCAATTTGATTTGGTGTTAAAGTATTGACCAAACAACATAGAAGGTATCCACAAGTAAAAAGAGAATTATGTGGAATTGTGATAGCCCTAAAATGTAATAAGGAGTATCTTATGGATTCTCATATAGTCATTGAGACTAATTGTTTGTCAGTATTGGGTATGATTACTAGTTGTACTACCCTAGACATTGATATGATTCAATGGATTGTATACATCAAATCTTTGAATCCTAAATTTCAATGTATTGCATGAAGAGATAGCCCGATGGCAAACATCTTTTCTTGGGCATGCTATGAGAATGAAGATGAGATGATGGTTGAGGAGGAAGAATATAACTTTCTTGCTACTAAAAATGATATTTTGATTGGTGAAACTGAATTAGCTATTGTAAGTATATATAGAACTCTCATTAATGTTGTAATGAGCTGGATACACAAAAACTAAGGATTAGACACTCAGTCACATTGACTAGGGTATATAAGGTGTAAGAGTCCTAGTTTCATTAGGAAAAAAATGAACTCACAAATGGGCCTTTTAGCCCCCCCTCTCTCCTCCTTAAAATAAGGAAAAGAGGAGAGAAGAATAGTAAAATGTAATGTGTCCACTAGAACCATTCAGGACACGTCTTAGCAGTCCATCGGAAAGGATGTCTAGAAAACTCCGCCCGGCACTCCCATGGAATGTTACGGGTTTTGTAATCTAGGTCTTCCCGAGTCTGCCACGTAGCGGAAGTATCCTGGCCGTTCCCACTTAGGATCGACCTGAATTTGGGTTTCCCTGTTTGGTCATTAGCTAGCAACAACTAGCGTCAGACCCGAGCGAACTACTTTACGCAGAAACGCCAGGTCCGAAGCGGATTCACGCTGCACTTGGTTCAAGGAGAATGGGAAACGAGAGGGATGCAAGGCTCGACCTCTCTGCCATAAGGCATAGTCCCATTCCGTTCCCCTAAAACAGCGTAAATCGGGTACTGGTTAATTCTAAGTCATCGTTCTCGTTACTTGTTTCGGTGATGATGGTCATCCTCTGTTCGTTGAAGACTTTGAGAAAAGTTCCCGGCTAACCGGGACCACCCATCCATAGGACGGACCCATGGTCCATCCTCCGCACTTTCTTCGGTTTGTTTTAGTTATGTAATTACCTATCACATTAGTTTGACATATACAAACAGCTTCCTTGATTAGCCCTGTTAAGCACTGGTTCCTTCACGTAATCTTATCACAGGACATAAAGAAAACAATGTCAAACAACTCCTTTATTATCATTTTATCCTTTTATCTTTGAAATACAAGGAGTTCCCGCCCGTAGGCGTATTCATAATCCGCCCGAAGGCTATCCAGTAATCCACCAGGGATCACTAATCCAAGTTTCCGCCCGTAGACTAGTATGCGGGCCTCGAGATCCAATCCCGAGTCACGTTAGTCTCTTGTGCAGGGCCGGAAAGGCGAGGGATTTACAGCCAGAGCCCCCCCTGGCACCCAAGCGTCCTCCTGCTCCAAGTAGAACTCAACGGAGAGACCTCTCACGGCGGGTTCGGTCCACGTTCCCGGCGCGGTTCACAACCCCCTTGGGTAGGGTTAGGCAGGCAGTCGGGGGTAACTGAAGCTGCCTCTCCCTTCAGGCTTCAACCTAAAGTATTTAGATATGTTTTCCTCCTTTAGTTCATTGAGCAAACAATGCAAACAATGCTTTTCTAACGGTTACAAGCACAAACAAATTCCAATGGTCGTTGTGGCTGGCAAACTGTCAAGGAGTGACTTCCTTTCCTCCAAATGCAATCCGCATTCATTCCGGAATCAATTGCAACTTGGCAAGATTCCTATCATTCTTGGGTTAGGGTCATACCCTACCCATACTTTAGTGTTTAGTTGTGGTAGGTTCCAGCGACCATGTCGCTTTGGTTTATAGTCTGGTCATTTGCTTCAAGGCAAATACTTAACTTTCCTTTTCCTTGGCAAATTATTCCAAAAGTGAGTAACAGGATGATTAGACATCCTCCAAATCATTCCTAATTAGGTTGGCCCATGGTTCTAGAAATATGCAACTCCGTCGGAGTTTCGTCATGATCCTTAGGATAATCTTAGATCATTTCATACATGAACATCCAATTGCTTCGACATTTTGTGAACGTGTGTAGGATCTTTAGATTCACGGTTTTTGTCTAAAACTAGGTCGAATTATTATTGCACTAAGTTCTAGTTAGCACTTGGAATACCTTTCATTCCGACGGAGCCATACCCATGATTAGGTTACTTAGTCACTATCTTGCGACGAGGATGATCCTTCTAAAGGTAATAACTAAATCTAACGGAGAGCAATAGATACAATACCACCAAAACGCGTAAACATGCGATTGATTGCCTCTACGTATCACATGGTTCATGATAACATTATCTTTCCTTAGTAAGGTAAAAGGCTTGCCAATCTGTACGCTAACTTAGTAAGGTAAAATGCTTGCCAATCTGTACGCTAACTTTCCTAGGTCCTACTAGGATTTACCAATTTAATCATGCCTACTACTTGTAGTCCATACTTTCGAATACTATGCTTTGACTCCTAAATGCAGCTCTTAACGATGGCATGACGACTACGCAATACACAACGTTCTCCTAGCTACGAAGTAGATAATGAAGTTTATACAAGCTAGTGTTAATTTATTCCATCTTACAAGCTATTTGCAAGTCCATACGTTCACTTTAGTACTCTATTCTCTCCGGAAAATACCTTATGGTGTTAACCCTTTTCCTATGAAGTCATTGCGAGAAGTATGTTGCCTAATGTGCAGCACACACTTATTCCTACCATGTCTAGGACGGAAGATAATGTACTTATAAATTCCATTTCTTTGCCTAAGTTTAGACTCATTACCTTGGTGATGTACCAAAAACTACATGCAACTAGCCTTCTACTCGCTCAAATTCACGACATATATCAATCTTACCTAATGTTTCAAGAGATGCTTTATCACATGTATTTCTTTCCAATTTCCGTATGCATTAAAATTAAGTGAAAAAAAATGCAATTCCTTTTATGAACTAAGCGCGCCTAATCATGCGAGAATAACTCGAAGGAACCTGGACTTGAGGGCTCGGGGAGATGTCCACTTGTATATTCGGAGATGAGTCTCCCGCGGTCGCTCCTTGTGATCTTTTTGGGGCCATTGTAGACGTGGATTCGACTTATGATTTGCCCTTGCGGTCTACGAAGTGACTGGCCTCAGAATGCGGCCTTCCGACCTTTGCCTTTATCCTTGTATGCGGAAGATTCCTTTTCGGGATGGTACTTGCGGCAAAGGCTTAGGAGTCTTCAAGAAAACTCGAATCGGCACGGAATTTTAACCTCGGACGCTTGCGGCTTTAAAGTCTTTGCAAAAGCCTTGTCGAAGGTTCTTGTGAGGTCTTTATGGCTTCACCGTCCCCTCTTAGAAGTCCCGGGGAGGGTGTGAAGGGACTTCCTTGGAAATGGGGTGGGAAGGGGCCTTAAGGAGGCCCCCTCTTAGAAGCTTCTAAAGAAGCTTCTAGGAAGCTTCTGAGCTTCCACAGAAGCACGTGGGGCTCGCAATCAGCGTGGCGGGGCGGCCTGAACTGGCCGGGCGGATCAGGCGGCAGCGATGGCGGTGGCTGGCGGCTCGTGGCGTGGCTGGCGGACCAGCAGCTGGCGGCGGACTGGGCGACCTCCTTCTGCTCCGTGATCAGCACGGCGTCCTCTCCCTCAATTCCTCCTTCACAGCTCCTTTCTCACAGCCTCCCCTCCTAAGCACACCCCCTTGATGAGGGTTGTTTATATAGGCATGGGGGTGGGGAAGAGGGTCTCCACCCACGTGGAGAACTTCCTCATGCAATCCCTCACTTGGCCATCCCCCCTCCACACTCCCTCTCCTCCAGCCATGCATCGGCTGGGGGAAGGGGTAATAGTAAAAAAATTTGCCTTAATTTAATTAAATTGTCCCTCCCAAGAGGGTGTTTTTGCGGGTCTTGCGGTTTTGATCTCCCGGTCTTGATTTACCAAAGCGGAGGATCCCATTTCACGCGTGCGGGTCACACATTACGCGGTCAACAATTTCAATGCAAGAGATACCCTTTGCACAAGGTTTACACGGTGTGCGGAAGGTTAATATTTACGGTACGGATACGCGGAAATATTACATAAAATAATCCTAATCTCTGTTCACTTTTGCAATCTTGTTTTACCTTTTTATATTATCTACAAAGATATACTCAGATTCCTTCTCTCTTCTCATTCAAGAAGTCTTTTTCAACCAAATTTTATATTAAAAAAGAGTTAGTTATGGGAGTATGGTGCTTCGTTCTCAATGCAAAATGATTAGTAGATACAAGGTAATTGATTTTTTAATCGAGAACAAGGAAAATGAAATTCCAGAAGTTCCTTTTAAGATATTTGGGGATTTTTTTTTCTAGCTTTTGGTCAAAAAACAAACCAATTGGTCAAATTCTGTGTTTTTTGGAGATGTTTTTGGAGGTAAAATAGAAATGTCTAAAATACGAAAAGTCTTAGACATCCCTATTCTTTGAGATGTTTTTCTCCATATCTATTCTCTCTCATGGCTCTATTGTGACCTCCTCTTTGTGTTTATGCAACCTTCATTAATAGAGTGAATTACTTACACCCTCCTTTCCCTTGGCACCTTTGTGTGCCTCTCTATTCATCTCCACTCTACCTCCTATGACAACCAAATAGGCTCCCCATTTCTAATAATAGTAAAATGAATACAGGAAAGAATATGCCCCATGATTCAAAAGAACCCAATGTACCAGTGTCAACCCTCAAGTTTTTGTAGAGTTACAAGAAAATGGGATTGAAACATGTGGATTTGTGGGTTGATGGGGGAATCTACCCAATTGACCCCTTAAATAATAGACCTCCAACTTTCTCAAGAATCACAAATTTGGTGAAGTATATGTGCGAGGGTGAACATGGGTTGCTCAATTATACTAGATGGCTCAATGACCACGCGTTCAAATTATTTACAACTTGCTAAGCAACCATTAAAAATTTCCATGATGTGATTACTACACATCAACTTCATATAAAACAACTCATAGGACAAGTGGTACAGCTGAATGACACTATAATTCAAGAAAACAATCAAATTATTTCAATGTAGGACACTATCCATGACATTAGTATCTCATATGAGGAGGCAAATGCGCAATTGGACAACATGAGAAAGATCAACAGCAAGCTAACACAGGAGCGCAAATGAAAGAAGAAGCCAATCAGTGAGTTAATTGTGAATAGCAGCCAGTGGAGCCACGTATCAAAGCATGGAAGGTAGCTCAAAAAGAGAATCTAGGTGAGGGTGAGGTTGGATTGTGTATTAGTAGATTGCTAAAGGAAAGTACATTGGAAAATACTTTGAACAATCCTAAGTTTAAGGCTGTGAAGGAAAAGGTGATTGAGTGCACATTAAAAGATGTGTCAAATGAAGTCTCAACTGTGGATGCACAATCTATTTGTGATAGGGATGGTACTAGCACAAGGAGTTACTCAAAGATATTCAAAGGTGTAAAGGCTGGGTTTGGTCGTTGAAGAGAAATAAAATCGTGCCTCTTCCTCAATATTCAAAGTTAGTAGAGGCCCGAGGCAACTTAATACAAAGGTTTTGGAGCTAATAGGAGATCCCATGCATGTTCAATGTGTAGAAACACTAAAGGTTGGGACCAAAAATGCATATGAGGTGAAGTTCACCGAACTCAACAATTACTATTTAGATTTATACAAGGTGCAATCGGCAATGGTAATGTACTACAATATGTCTGTTGAGGAATATAATGGTAAATTACAGATTGTTATAAAATTAGATGAAAGTAAGATCGTCAAAGGAGTAAATCTTGAAAGAGTTAGTATAACTCTGATGAATAGAGCTTTACAATTCAACAAGAACAACCCATTGAACTTTCATTAGGAAAAAAATTAACTCACAAATGGACCCTTAAAAATAATATAGTTTAAGATGTGGCATTTTGGACTGTCCAATAGGAAGGCTAGATGTTGACATCCATAGAGGGTGAGTCTTCTCTCTCCAAATCTTGGGTTTTCTATTAAAAAAAGGGATAGTGGAGGATTAAAAAAAGGGAGAATGAATAGTACACAAAAGTTGAGTTTCTCTCACCTCGTATTTCCTCCCTTTTTTTGGAGAATTTTCAATTTCGGTTTTTTCCCTCTTACGAAATTAGTTTGACCCAAAAGTTGAGCAACCGACCACTATCCCTCTCTTCTCTATACTTGTGAATTTTCATCTCCATTGAAGCTCCCTGCTAAGAGTAATTAGGGTTTTGAGCGATTTACTTACCTTTGCACTTTCTTCTCCATGCAGCTCTAGATTTTGGGCAAAACACAGATGCCTATCTCTCTTTGCATTTTCTCTTGTTTGCTATTTTTTCAATAGGATTTGATGTCTTTTCTTATTGTTATTATTGTTTTATTGCAGAGATTGTTTGGGGCAGGAGACAGAGGTGCTCATCTGTAACGTGTTCATTAGTATCATCCAGGACACATCTTAGCAGTCCACCAGAAAGGATGTCTAGAAAACTCCGCCCGGCACTCCCATGGAATGTTACGGATTTTGCAATCTAGGTCTTCCCGCGTCTGCCATGTAGTGGAAGTATCCTGGCCGTTCCCACTTAGGATCGATCGGAATTAGGGTTTTCCTGATTGGTCATTAGCTAACAGCAACTAGCGTCAGACCCGAGCGAACTACTTTACACACAAATGCTAGGTCCAAAGCGGATTCACGCTGCACTTGGTTCAAGGAGAATGGGAAACGAGAGGGATGCAAAGCTCAACCTCTCTGCCATAAGGCATAGTCCCATTCCGTTCCCCTAAAACAGTGTAAATCGGGTAAGACGTAACTCTAGGTCATTGCTCTCGTTATTCGTTTTGATGATCATCCCGCTGTTCTTTGAGATTTTTGAGAAAATTTCCCGCTAACCGGGACCACCCAACCGTAGGACGGACCCATGGTCCATCCTCCGCACTTTCCACGGTTTGTTTTAGTCATGTAATTATCTAACACATTAATTTGACATATAAGAATTAGCTTTAATTAATCCTGTTAAGCACTGGTTCCTTCACGTAATCTTATCACGTGACATAGAAAAACCATATCAAGCAAGTTCTTTTTTTTACATTTCATCATTTTATCTTTGAAATACAAGGAGTTCCGCCCGTAGGCTTGTCCATAATCTGCCCGAAGGCTATCCAGTAATCCCCAGGGATCACTATTCCAAGCTTCCGCGCGTAAACTAGTATGTGGGCCTCGAGATCCAATCCCGAGTCACGTTAGCCTCTTGTGCAGGACCCGGAAGGTGAGGGATTTACGGCCAGAGTCCCCCCTGGCACCCAAGCGTCCTCCTACTCCAAGTAGAGCTCAATGGAGAGACCTCTCGCGGCGGGTTCGGTCCACTTCCCGGTGCTGTGAAAAAACCCCTTGGTTAGGGTTAGGCAGGTAGTCGGGGGTAACTGAAACTGCCTCTTCCTTCAGGCCTTTAACCTCAAGTATAGGTACTCATTTAATTTGTAATTCATAATTCAAACAGAGCCCTAAAATCTCTAGCAAGCACAAACATTTCCATTAATCAACCGAGTTGTTTGGCAAACTGCTAAGGAAGTGTTCTTTTCTTTTGAGTGTATCAGCACTCGTTTCCAAGGTGTCTTGTAAATTGGCAAGATCCTTTACATTCTGGTGTAGGGCGTACCTTCTTAACCCAACTTGGTCAACCCTAAAGTTCCTTAGATATGCTAGTTTCTGATTTACAACTTTCCTTAATTAGAAGGATATCCAAAAATATGTCCTTTTGCAAGATAACTTGCGTAGGGATCTGCCATCCTTGATGAGGGTTTTTTTTCCTTTCTCCTTGTGAATCAATCACAAGACTAAATGATTTTGTACTTGCTGCGCAAGTCCTGCGATGGAGTAATCCATTCTAGATCCTTTAAGCTGACGTATGTCAGGCCAAGGGTTTCTTCTTAAGGATCTCGGGGACAGCCCTAGTTTTTTATCTTTACGAATTTGTTTGACCCTACAATAAGGAAAATAGTCAAGTGCTTAGGGTATGAATATTTCTATGTTTAGACTGGTTTGGATAATTTTTTTGAAAGGTAATATTAATCGTCTTGTCACAGTTTTTGCTATTCTTGTGACAATTTACTTTTTCAGTCAATACATGTCAATTTAAACTTCCGTTTCCTTACAGATGAACTCATGCCAATTAACAACATTTGCCTTGCTAAGATGTGCAATTAGCAAAGATAACTTTCTAGTAATTTGGGCCACGAAAGAAACCTTTCATGAATTTAACCATTTACAATGACTCGTTGTGAAAGGAATAAGGCTAATGGTGCAAGATATTATTTCTACACCTTTAGGACTAAAATATACTACTATAGTAAATGGATAATCTTGCTCGTAATTTATAATGCTTGATGCAACTCGAAGGAAACTAAGTTCTTTTCGTTATCATTCATTCAAATAAGCTAAACTCCTTCATTACAAATAACTCGGACAAATATATCCTATCCCTAACAATTTCTCTTTGCATGATCGACTTAAAACCAAATTAAAGCCAAGAAGAAAAACCTGGTTTTGGGGTGAGATATCCAGATGGATACCGGGAGATGATCCTCCCGCGGCTATGCCTTGGACTTTCTTAGGAGGCATCGCAAATGTGGTCCGTCGAACGTGGAAGCAGCTTTACAACTCCTCCTTAGAATTCCACCGTCGCTCCCTTGCACCGTTCAACAAAAGTAGTTTTTGGAAGGCTCCCTCCCTGAATTCGTGAATTCGAAAGGATGTTTTAGGAACTTTTACAACTAAGACCCATTGAAGCCATGGGGAAGGCTTAATGGCCTTTGTAAGCTCGCACGATCGGGAATAACAAGGTGTGGAAAAGACACAAGGTGTAGGAGAGCTTTAAGGGAAAATAATAACCGTAAAGGTTATAAGTAAGCGTCTAAGGACCCTTAGGCAATTTAGGAGAAAAGGGGCTTATGAGGGTTTACACACGTAGGGGGGGAAATGATTCCGAGGCCAATGAGGAAGGTTAAAGGAAAATTAAAAAAAACACGGGGGTTGGGTTCCAACTATGGGAAGGGATATATAATGCTTTAAACACGGGGGTAATAAAAAGGGTTTTTTAAGGCACAAGAAGGGGGTGAAAGGGCTTTTTTTTTTAAAGCTCGTAAGAAAGGGCTTAAAGGTTAAATCACAGGAGGGGGGTGGGTTCGAAGCTAGGGGAAAGGGGCTTTTAGGGATTATACATAGGGGGAAAAGAAATAAGACCCTTAAGCAATTTGTGCTCTTGGGGGGAGTGACACCAAAATGAAGGGAAGGGGTTTTTTTGCACGAGGGTGAAAGGGCCTTAAGGGTCTTTAATAACCCGAGGGGGGGATAGGCAAAGGGTACGAAAGGGGCTTAGGAAGCCCCCTTGGAAGCTTTCAGAAAAAAAAAGGGGCACGTGGGGAAAAAGATGACTCCCCAGACGGCATTACGACGGCCAAGAGGCGGCTGCGACGGACTGCAGCGGCAGTTCAGAGCTGCCGCTGGTGTGTCTCGTCTTCCAACGGGCAGCAGGGCTTGGCTTTTCCCTCTCTCCTTCACGACCACCCTCTCTCTCTACTTTACGGTTGCCCAGCAGTAGAGTCTCCACTCCTCTCTTCCTCACCACAGACTGACGGCCCCTTCACAGCGTGTCGACCGTCCTCCTTAAGGCCTTTGTCCCCCTTGATTTAAATAGGGGAGGGGAGGGGGATCCTCCCTCCCCTGCGTGGCATCATGCATGCCTTCCCCTTCCCTCCAAGCTCCACCAAGGAGCTTAATTACTCCTTCTATTCCCCTCCCCCTCCAGCTCGTCAGTCGGCTGGGGGATAAGGGGAATATTTTTTTTTTTCATTATCCTTATTTCCTAACAAGAGGTAGTCCACGCGAAAATGATTTTTTTAGAACGTTACATTCTCTCCCCCTTAGAGGAATCGAGATGTCCTCATCTCAAGATAAACTGGGGATATTGATGGATAAGAGTGTCTTCATCTACCCAGGTGGCATCCTCTTCGGAATAATCTTTCCACTGGACGAGGCATTCTCTTAAGGTTCTAGATCTTAACTGTCTCTCCCTCACATCTAAGATCCTATCCGGCCTTAGTTCATGGACTCCTTGACTAGGCATTACAATTTGTTGGTCATCAAGTACATGATTAGGGTTGGGTACATATTTTTTCAATAGGCTGATATGGAATAAATTGTGAACCTTTAGGTTCTCAGGGAGTTGCAATCTATAGGCATTGGGTCCTAGGCATTTGAGGATTTTGTACGGCCCACAATATCTTGGACTTAGCTTCTTGCATTCTCCTAGGGATAGAGAACTCTTTTTAGGGCGTACACGAATGAAGACCATGTCTCCTTCTTCGAACACTCTTTCTTGACGTTTCAAATCTGCGTATGCCTTTTTTCTATCCTTGGCCGCTTGTATGTCTTGTCTTATTGACTTTATTTGATCATCCATGTCTTCCAACATCTGTCTTGATGCTTCAACTCTTAGTGTTGGATCAGAAAAGTTTAGGGGACTTCGACAATCATGACCATACAATGCCTGGAAAAGAGTCATCAGAATGCTCTGCTGGTAAGAAGCATTGTAGGCAAATTCAACCAAAGGCAAGTATTGAATCCACCTCTTCGGCTCTCGACAACAGTATGCCCTAAGCATATCTTCGATGATTTGATTTACTCGCTCTATTTGGCCATCCGTTTGGGGATGGTAAGCGGTGCTAAAATAGAGTTGAGTCCCAATAGCTTCAAAGATAGCTCTCCAGAAGTGTAATGTGAAGAGAGAATCTCGATCACTAATGATTCTTCTAGGTAACCCATGTAGCTTGAATATCTCCTTGATAAACAATCTTGCAATGTCGGAGGCTTTATAGTTTGTCTTTACTGGAATCAGGTGTGCAACCTTGGTAAGCATGTCAACCACAACCATAATGGAATTGTATCCTCCTTGGACTTGGGGTAAGCCCACAACAAAATCCATACTGATGAATTCCCATTTCATTTGGGGAATGTCAAGCGGTTGCAGTTTCCCTGGCATCATGACATGTTCGGCTTTGATACGTTGGTAAGACAAACACTCAGTGACTTCCTGAGAACGTCACCTTTAAGCCTCTCCCAATAATAGCTCTTTCTAACTGCATTAAGAGTCTTAGCATAGCCAGGATGTCTTGCAAAAGGAGAATCATGAGCTTCCCATAATATCTTCTGCTTAAGTGACTGGCTTGCTGGTATACACAGCCTTATTCTGTAGTAGACAAGTCCATTATCAATAGAAAATTCTTGATACTTAGCTTGCAACTTCTGATTCTGCTCCTTGGTAGATATTTCCTTTATCATTGTTTGGTAGGCCAAATCATGGCATGCTTCCTCTCTAGCTAGTTCAAGTATAGGGTTGTTTGGCATAGATACTTTTGTAGCCAGAGATCTGGCCGTTGATGGATTCTGCAAGATTAGGGAATTTAGGAATGCCTTGTGACTGAGTGCATCGGCAACTACATTCTCCTTCCTTGGTCGGTACTTGATTTCAAAATCATATTCCTCCAATACTTCAATCCACCGACATTGTCTCATGTTGAGCTCGTTCTGGGTAAAAATCCATTTGAGACTCTTATGATCGGTTACTAGAGTAAACTTGTTACCCAACAGGTAGTGTCTCCAAAGCTTTAGAGCATGGATGACAGCTAGTAATTCCAGATCATGCGTGGCATAATTCTTTTCATGACTCTTCAATTTCCTTGAAGAGTATGCTACTGGATGACCTTCCTGCATAAGTACACACCCCAAGGCAAGAATGCTAGCATCAGTTACTACCTCGAACTCCTTATTGAGGTCAGGAAGTTTTAGAATAGGTGCTGATACCAAACTTTGCTTCAATTTGTCGAAGCTATTTTGTTCGAAAGTTGACCATGTAATGGAAGTCTGCTTCTTTAGTAAGTCTGTAAGAGGTGTTGCAATCAAAGCATAGTTTTTGATGAAGACCCTATACCATCCTGTCAATCCAAGAAAGCTACGTATCTCTTTGACGGATACTGGTATTGGCCATTCAAGCACATCTCTGACCTTGGCTGGGTCTATTGATATTTCTTCTGATGATACTATGAATCCCAGATATTCAATCTGATGCTTGAAGAATGTACACTTCTTCATTTTTGCATACAACTTATGAGACCTCATTGTCTCAAGGACAATCCGAAGTTGAGATTCATGATCTTCTTCCTGTTTAGAATAGACTAAAGTGTCATCGAAGAAGACAAGTACGAAATCATCAAGATATGGTCTAAAGATATCTTGCATTAATCTATTGAAGGTGGCAGGTGCATTTATAAGCCCGAATGACATAACTAGGAACTCAAAGTGCCCATATCTTGTATTGAAGGCCGTCTTTGGAATATCTTCTTCCTTGATCCTTATCTGATAGTAATTTGACCTGAGATCAATCTTGGAGAATATCTTTGCAACTTGAAGACGATCAAGAAGCTCATCTATTCTAGGAATAGGATACTTGTTCTTGACTGTTGATTGATTCAACCCTTGGTAATCAATACATAGTCGAAGTGTCCCATCTTTCTTTTTCTGGAATAGTACTGGAGCTCCCCACGGTGAGTTGCTAGGCCGGATGTAACCCTGATCTAAGTTGCTTGAGTTGTTCCTTCAACTCAATTGCTTCCAATATGGACATTCTATAAGGTCTTTTTGCAATTGGTGCAGCTCCAGGCACTAGCCTAATCTCATGATCTACTTCTCTTTGAGGTGGAAGTTCAATCAATTCCTCAGGGAATACGTCAGTGTATTCCTTTAGCCAAGAAGGTCCTTCATGAGACTCTTGCTTTTGATCTAACTTGTTGAGTTTCATCAAGTATACGGGTAATCTTTTTCTGACTCCTTTTATGATCCGAGATACTTTGGCTAATTGGATTCTTGGCACTCCTGCCTCACCTTGAGTTGTGACAAACTCCCTTTCAGAGTTTCGAAAGGAAACTTGATCCTTTCCACAGTGGATATGGGCGTCGTTGGGCTGAAGCCAATCCATCCCGAGTAGACACTCATGGATACCTAAATTCATGACTCTGAATTTGACTGAAGTCTTCTTTCCTCCCAGAAAGAATTCCACCTTAGCAGTTTGCCTGGTACAAGTTACCTCACGACCGTTTGCCAATTCCACAAGCAGGGTAGGTGCTTCTACTGTGGTTATTCCTAAACTTTTTGCACATGCTGGTGAGATAAAGGAATGTGTACTGCCACAATCAATCAAGGTTTTAAAACCTTTACCTTGATAGTCCGACGGTGTCTGAATCAGCGAAAACTGGCGATTCGGCCCTTTCTTGTGTAAAGCGGCTTGGACTGTCGCTTTTTCGAATTCAGCTTCCATAGTCGGATCTTCCTCTTCTTCTTCTTCGCATCTTTGCCTATTGGCAATGCAAGCGGTTCTTCCTCTTCCATGGGTAACGGCTCCTTGACCGTGGCCTGCACCTTGGAAAGGCGTTTGACGATGTCCTCTGCTGAGCTTGGGACATTGCCTCTTGAAATGATCGGGTTCGTTGCAGTGGAAACAATGGAGGTTTCGGCCATTACTTTGAGTAGGAACAAAGTTGTTGATGTTATTTGTCCTTGCTTTCTTCCTTTGTCCCTGATTATGACCTTGAACTCTCTTCATTTGAGGTCTGAATGCTCCTCTGTTCGGGTCACTATAGGACCAAGTTTTGTTACCCCTTGGTCTAGCTTGCACCTCCTGAATTATAGGCACCACTCGAATGAGTACATCCTGAAGATCTAATGGACGCATAAATTCGAGACGGGTATTTACGGGTGGGTTTAAGCCCGCACAAAATTTGGACACCTGCTGCATCATGTCCATCTGTGGCGCATACTTTAAAAGTGAGACGAATTTAGAGTAGTATGCGTCAAGAGTGAGTCCTAGTTGTTTTAGCTTGTAGAACTCCTTCATTTTCTGCGTACGATATGCAGGTGGTAAATATCTTCCCTGCACGGCTTTCTTCAACTTCTCCCAGGTAACGGACCCCTCTGAAATCCCTTGATCCCTGCACCATTGCTTCCACCAAAGTCTGGCTTCGCCGGTGAGCTTTAACTTGGCGAGCATGGCCTGATTAGTAGGTGCAGTACCAGCTGCTTCAAAGTAATCCTCCATGAATTCAATCCAAATTTTAGCATTAGCCTGGACGAATCTGCCTCTCCCGTCAAACTCGGGTGGCTTTATCTGCTTGAGGAGGAACTTCTTCTCCTGGGTCACAGCAGTACTTGATGTAGGAGGCGATTTTGGAACCTGTACCTGGGGTTGTGCTTGGATAAAAGTTTTCTTAACGTTATTATATGATAATCGACGTTAGCTTATCTTTCATTTTTAGTTCAGCTATCTCGTAAACAATGTAGCTACTTAACTTTTTAACAACTCTTATGCACAGCCAGATATTGATAAAAAGAAGTCTTTATTTGTATTTACATGGGCATAGGCTTATACAACGTTTCATGTGATGATAATCCAATCATTACATTCAATTTGGGGAGAACAACGTTGTATTGCATTTGTCTACAGGAACTGTGTAATAGTAGGGTTTTGGATCATGGATCTTTAAGAATCGATAGTTCATTAGAAGTTCAGGATACCCTTTCCATTGGAATCCATACTTCTCATGGAGGCCCAACACTTTAATCCTGTTGGCTGGGATTACACGGGTTACTTCCTCATATACATATGAGTTCATTTCAACCCTCCGACCTTGAATATGTAAAGTCGAATTTACGTGAGCTTCCATAAAAATGAACAGCTTCACAACTTTCAAGTCTTCCAACCACTTGATCCTCTTTAAGTTGGTCTGTAGATAAGAAAACCGGTGGGCGGCTATATAGTAGATTCCTAAAGACCCCGTCCATCTTCGTTCTATGTATAAAGGTGATGGATTATAAATCTGCTCCAGGATGTTCATCATCTCAATTCTTTGTCTATAAAGCGGAGAATGCATTGCAGTCATAAACATGACCCGAAATACCAAAAATTTGTTCCACGCTTCATAACTCTGCAAGACAGCATTGAAGGTAAGGAAATGTTTGGACAGCAGCAATTTCTTTACTTCATTTAATTGAGATTTTATAAAAGCAATTCCGTTGTTGGTCGGCTCTGATACCAACTGTAACGTGTCCGTTAGTATCATCCAGGACACGTCTTAGCAGTCCATCGGAAAGGATGTCTAGAAAACTCCGCCCGGCACTCCCATGGAATGTTACGGGTTTTGCGATCTAGGTATTCCCACGTCTGCTACGTAGCGGAAGTATCCTGGCCATTCCCACTTAGGATCGACAAGAATTAGGGTTTTCCTGATTGGTCATTAGCTAATAGCAACTAGTGTCAGACCCGAGCGAACTACTTTATGCAGAAACGCCAGGTCCGAAGCGGATTCACGCTGCACTTGGTTCAAGGAGAATGGGAAACGAGAGGGATGCAAAGCTCAACCTCTCTGCCATAAGGCATAGTCCCATTCCGTTCCCCTAAAACAGCGTAAATCGGGTAAGACATAACTCTAGGTCATTGCTCTCGTTATTCGTTTTGATGATCATCCCGGTGTTCTTCGAGATTTTTGAGAAAAGTTCCCGGCTAACCGGGACCACCCAACCGTAGGACGGACCCATGGTCCATCCTCCGCACTTTCCACGGTTTGTTTTAGTCATGTAATTATCTAACACATTAATTTGACATATAAGAATTAGCTTTAATTAATCCTGTTAAGCACTGGTTCCTTCACGTAATCTTGTCACGTGACATAGAAAAACCATATCAAGAAAGTTCTTTTTTTTACATTTCATCATTTTATCTTTGAAATACAAGGAGTTCCGCCCGTAGGCTTGTCCATAATCTGCCCGAAGGCTATCCAGTAATCCCCAGGGATCACTATTCCAAGCTTCCGCGCGTAAACTAGTATGTGGGCCTCGAGATCCAATCCCGAGTCACGTTAGCCTCTTGTGCAGGACCCGGAAGGTGAGGGATTTACGGCCAGAGCCCCCCTGACACCCAAGCGTCCTCCTACTCCAAGTAGAGCTCAATGGAGAGACCTCTCGCGGCGGGTTCGGTCCACTTCCCGGTGCTGTGAAAAACCCCCTTGGTTAGGGTTAGGCAGGTAGTCGGGGGTAACTGAAACTGCCTCTTCCTTCAGGCCTTTAACCTCAAGTATAGGTACTCATTTAATTTGTAATTCATAATTCAAACAGAGCCCTAAAATCTCTAGCAAGCACAAACATTTCCATTAATCAACCGAGTTGTTTGGCAAACTGCTAAGGAAGTGTTCTTTTCTTTTGAGTGTATCAGCACTCGTTTCCAAGGTGTCTTGTAAATTGGCAAGATCCTTTACATTCTGGTGTAGGGCGTACCTTCTTAACCCAACTTGGTCAACCCTAAAGTTCCTTAGATATGCTAGTTTCTGATTTACAACTTTCCTTAATTAGAAGGATATCCAAAAATACGTCCTTTTGCAAGATAACTTGCGTAGGGATCTGCCATCCTTGGTGAGGGTTTTTTTTTTCTTTCTCCTTGTGAATCAATCACAAGACTAAATGATTTCGTACTTGCTGCGCAAGTCCTGCGATGGAGTAATCCATTCTAGATCCTTTAAGCTGACGTATGTCCGGCCAAGGGTTTCTTTTTAAGGATCTCGGGGATAGCCCTAGTTTTTTATCTTTACGAATTTGTTTGACCCTACAATAAGAAAAATAGTCAAGTGCTTAGGGTATGAATATTTCTATGTTTAGACTGGTTTGGATAATTTTTTTGAAATGTAATATTAATCGTCTTGTCACAATTTTTGCTATTCTTGTGACAATTTACTTTTTCAGTCAATATAGTTCAATTTAAACTTCTGTTTCCTTACAGATGAACTCATGCCAAATAACAACATTTGCCTTGCTAAGATGTGCAATTAGCAAAGATAACTTTCTAGTAATTTGGGCAATGAAAGAAACCTTTCATGAATTTAACCATTTACAATGACTCGTTGCGAAAGGAATAAGGCTAATGGTGCAAGATATTATTTCTACACCTTTAAGACTAAAATATACTACTATAGTAAATGGATAATCTTGCTCGTAATTTATAATGCTTGACGCAACTCGAAGGAAACTAAGTTCTATTCGTTATCATTCATTCAAATAAGCTAAACTCCTTCATTACAAATAACTCAGACAAATATATCCTATCCCTAACAATTTCTCTTTGCATAATCGACTTAAAACCGAATTAAAGCCAAGAAGAAAAACCTGGTTTTGGGGTGAGATATCCAGATGGATACCGGGAGATGATCCTCCTGCGGCTACGCCTTGGATTTTCTTAGGAGGCATCGCAAATGTGGTCCGTCGAACGTGGAAGCAGCTTTACAACTCCTCCTTAGAATTCCACCGTCGCTCCCTTGCACCGTTCGTCAAAAGTAGTTTTTGGAAGGCTCCCTCCCTGAATTCGTGAATTCGAAAGGGTGTTTTAGAAACTTTTACAACTAAGACCCATTGAAGCCATGGGGAAGGCTTAATGGCCTTTGTAAGCTCGCACGATCGGGAATAACAAGGTGTGGAAAAGACACAAGGTGTAGGAGAGCTTTAAGGGAAAATAATAACCGTAAAGGTTATAAGTAAGCGTCTAAGGACCCTTAGGCAATTTAGGAGAAAAGGGGCTTATGAGGGTTTACACAGGTAGGGGGGGAAATGATTCCGAGGCCAATGAGGAAGGTTAAAGGAAAATTTAAAAAAACACGGGGGTTGGGTTCCAACTATGGGAAGGGATATATAATGCTTTAAACACGGGGGTAATAAAAAGGATTTTGTAAGGCACAAGAAGGGGGTGAAAGGGTTTTTTTTTTTAAAGCCCGTAAGAAAGGGCTTAAAGGTTAAATCACAAGAGGGGGGTGGGTTCGAAGCTAGGGGAAAGGGGCTTTTAGGGATTATACACAGGGGGAAAAGAAATAAGACCCTTAAGCAATTTGTGCTCTTGGGGGGAATGACACCAAAATGAAGGGAAGGGGTTTTTTTGCACGAGGGTGAAAGGGCCTTAAGGGTTTTTAAAAACCCGAGGGGGGGGATAGGCAAAGGGTACGAAAGGGTCTTAGGAAGCCCCCTTGGAAGCTTCCTGAAAAAAAAAGGGGCACGTGGAAAAAAAGATGACTCCCCAGGCGGCGTTACGACGGCCAAGAGGCGGCTGTAGCGGACTGGAGCGGCAGTTCAGAGCGGCCGCTGGCGTGTCTCGTCTTCCAACGGGCAGCAGGGCTTGGCTTTTCCCTCTCTCCTTCACGACCACCCTCTCTCTCTACTTCACGGCGGCCCAGCAGCAATGTCTCCACTCCTCTCTTCCTCACCACAGACTGACGGGCCCTTCACAGCGTGTTGACCGTCCTCCTTAAGGCCTTTGTCCCCCTCGATTTAAATAGGGGAGGGGAGGGGGATCCTCCCTCCCCTGCGTGGCATCATGCATGCCTTCCCCTTCCCTCCAAGCTCCACTAAGGAGCTTAATTACTCCTTCTATTCCCCTCCCCCTCCAGCTCGTCAGTTGGCTGGGGGATAAGGGGAATTTAAAAAAAAAATCATTATCCTTATTTCCTAACAAGAGGTAGTCCACGCGAAAAGGATTTTTTTAGAACGTTACATCATCTCTCTCTCCTTTCCTTCCCCCCTCTCTCTATGTGTTGTTTCTCTTTTATGTTGTGTTTTCAATAGAATTTGATGTTGGTTCTAATTATTGTTTTCTTGCAGAGTTTATTTGGAGCAAGAAGCAAAGGTGTTAATCTCTCTCTCTGTTTTTTTTTTTTAATATCTTTTCAATGCAACATAATGTTAGTTCTAACCCTTGTTGTTTTTTTATTCAGAGATCATTTTGGGTGACATTGCATAAGTTCCCATCTCTCTCCCTCTTTCTTTCTCTCTCTATGTTTCCTCTTTTCTACTGTTTTTCAGTATACCTTCATGTAAATACTAACTCTTGCTATTATCTTTCGCAGAGATTGATTTGGGCAAGATTGGATAGGTGCTCATTTCTTTCTCTCTCCTGCGTACTCACACACACTCTCTTTCTTCCTCTCTGCATTATCCCTTTTCTACTATCTTTGCAATAGGGTTTGATGCTAGTTCTAACTTAACAATCAATTGTTGTTGTAGCACTTAACACAAGGTAGAGTAGAGATTCTGTAGCTCAATTTACAAGTAGATCTGCCACATTTTGTGGTGCCAAAATTTATTCATTTAATTAGTGACTTTAATGTTTAATGGAATTGATTTTTTCTTATGTCCATCATTTGCAAGGGGTTATGATTAGCAATGATTCAATATTATCTTCAGCAAATAAGCTTATAGGTAAATTGGCCCTGTTTTGTATTGCTTCTATTTATGCGCTTATCTAGATTTTTTTTGCTAAAAGGGATTCATGCAAGTATTTTTGTTAAAAGGGATTCATGAAAGTGTTTTTTTGTACATGCAAGTATTGTACAAGGTTTAGGTGAAACATATAATTCTCAACCAACTATTTTGATGTGGTGAGTGATTCCTTTGTGTTGGATGATATGGATCTGTTGGAAGTGGATGGTTCAAAAATCCTCTGCTTTATTGGTCCTATGTGTGCATTTGGATCTCCATGCCAATTGTCAATGATCCATGAAACTCTTGTATCATATCATCCATATAACACACAATGTGTTGAGTCTTAAAATATCTCAGGTGTGAATCCAATGTGCCTATTAAGATTTGCATGCCATGTGGCTGCTATCCTTGTAACAACTACTCTATAATATTCACATTTCATACAATGTATTGAGTCAAATCAAACTCCTCTTCATTATAATAAAATTTATTTTGGCAAAATTCTTTGAGTATTCTTGTGCTATTCTTTTCATTATATTTCATGTAAATGGTATGATTAAAGTGATGCCTTAAAATTAAATCTATACTTTGTGTTGATGTTTATATCCACATGCATTTCGATATTGATATTTTTGTTTGTTTACAAAAGTGTAAACATCTCTTAATTCCATGTTGATTTGTATGGCATATTGGTGATTAGTGGACAAACTTAAAATGCTTATTATTTAGGGGTTAGTACATACTTCTTTACATCTCATGCATAGGTTATAATGCATGAGAGAAGAACAAGCATTCTCTCGATAGCAGTATGTAACAGAAAAGATGAAGAAGGGTAAAATTTTATCTCTCAAACAAAGGAATGTTGATTTTCACCTTGTAATAGAGGCATTTACACAACATGTATTCATGCAAAAACAAATACATATTGCGCCCACTATGCCCTTTCAATGAAACATTGTAAACAGTAGATATCTGCAACTCGTTGAGAATGAGAAATTTCATGATACCTATGTAACAACTTGTCTCATATTTACAGAAGTATACCCTTTGGATTGGTGTGAGTGGCAAAATTTTGAGAGTTTCACTGGTTCTTTTAAGTGTTGCCACCTCGAAATAGGTAGATTAATCTTTGAGGGGCGTACAGCTAAGCAGCTCGCATAGGACCTTGTTTTTTTCTATGACTCCAAGTATATATTGCCCAAGGGGATTTGAGAATATGGAACCCTTGAGTCTATGCACGTATCTAATCTCAATATCATAGAATGGCCATTGTGTAGTAGCAACATTTTGCACATGTGTAACACAAAAAATTTTACAGACATTGAATTCTATGAAGCCACGCATCGTCTCAAATAATGTACATCTAAGCTGGTTCATACCGATTGCAATTTTTGCACACTTATTCAAGGAATGTAAGGGTTTGAGACATACCAAAAGCACATATGTCATAAAAAATACATCAAAGGATTATGCAACAAGGATTCTCGGCAAAACTTAGACATAAAAAATAACTCACAATCATGACACAGTGGAGTGTCGAGTCACAACAATGGACATGGCTTTCAGGTAAAATTTTTCTCTCTTAGTTGACTATTATCTTACTTTGGGATGAATCGGCTAACTTTCCTTTCCAATTATAGGTACTTTGTCGCACAACAAACTTTATGCCTAGTGTTCAAGTATCATAGATGGAGGATGCTCAAGGGTAAATGGTTGTGCCCTGATCAAGACATGTGTGAAAGTGCAGCTGTCGATGTTATTGTCATTTGTGAGGGCCGTGAGCCCCAAGTGTTGCAAATGGAGGATGATTGGCCCTTGAGTATAATGCGCCAGGAAATTACAATGTTAATGCAGAATCCACATATTAGCTTCTATTTTACACTAGATGGTAGGAAAATTCGAATCCAAGTTGAGGATACTATTACCAGCGAAAAGTGTGTGGCTCCACATATTTTAGAAATTGTAGAGCCTCCCTAAAAATCCTAACACCACAAGTTGTAATATCCAACACCCATAAATTTTGGGATTTTTTTTGCCAATAGAATATTGTCACTTACAAACTTGTAGTATTTAAAAATTATGGTATTTATGCAAAATCATACACTTGTTATACACTTTTCACATCAACATATTTACATATGCATGTAAACTTTACAAAGACGTAAGTAAAGCCATAACTAAATATCGTATACGAACAACCCTTAATGGTTTAAAACTTAAGGTTTTTAAGGTAAAACAAGTTTAATTCTTGTTTCATTGTTTCATTTCACACTTTTTCTGTTCATCTCTTTATATCTACCACATCCCTCCTACCTGCTACAATGGATGCTCGCGCACACTTTGATGAGTGGATCCACGAGACTATGTTTGCCAACCAAGGTGACAATATATCCCAGATATTCTCTAAGAACTTCAACCTTGAAAGAGTGCTCTCATCGCTGGATCCCCCCTTCTGGTTTTGAAAGACTTTGTGAGCACCATTGCTACATGCACATACTCCATTGAGGGATCTGACATGACTTGGGTGCCTCTAGAATAACTTATGGTATTTCAGGTAGGGAAGAATCACCAAAAAGTGGTCAATAGGTGTCTGGCCCATGTGGATCCGTCGCACAGAGTATGCACTATTTCCAAGGGAAGTACACCAAGTACATCACCTTTGGATCTCCTGCAGTATGATTGCGCATTGGCAATTTACCTCCTTGCATTGGATACACCCCTAGAGGAGAAGAGCGATGAAGATACAACTCCACAGGTTGTTTCTATCACATATACGGGAGAAGAACCGATTGAAGAGCTCATAAATGTTGAAGAGGAACATCAAGTGGTGGCAGAGCAAGGGTTGGCTCTCATGGTGCCATCTTCTTTTGAACAACCACAAGTCAACAAACCCAACCTTGCCTCCTTGACACCCATTAAAGTAGATGGTGTACAATACTTATTTCTATCAGATGTACTACAATACTTGGAAAGGAAGGAAGAAGAGTTTTTTTGTATCCTAGTCAGGGATTCAGTGGAAGACCTGATCGATTATGATTACATGGATGTGCATTCAACAATGGTAGAGATTAGAAGATATGATGGCACAAGCTTATATACTGTGAGTGTCATCATAGCAGCACAGGAGCATATTACCTCGGTTGAAGAAGATTACCTTGTGCCAGATGTTGAAATTGAAGCACTATAGCATGATTTGTTCGGACCAAGGCCCTAGCTTCCTACCAAGGAGTTTGTAGATCCTTCTGCCCATAGAGGTGCCTCCCTAATACATGAGGAAATGAGGATACAAGATGATCTAGAGAAGGTGAGATTTCTAACTACCATATATTTTTATGTCATGAAACTTGATGGTAGGGTGCATCGGGTCCCTTAAACTCCACCGGTGAAATCTTGGCAAAAAATGATGCTTGCAACTGCCTTGTCCAAAGTCTAGTGTCTAGGGCCACTTTTCTGGCCCTACTGTCAAGTTTCATCGCTTTTTGATAACTCTAGGTTATTCACTAAATATATTTTTTGATTTGACTTTGTCATTCAAGACATACTGTAAATAGATGAGTTTGCATCAAGGCACGGAGGAGCTCGACATGCAGATCGACAGAAGGATTCAGCTCTGGAGGAATATATTGGTAACCTTGTTGTAAATTTAGTGGTCTTCCATAAGAAGTGCTCACCAGGAGGGCAAGAAATAATCATGAAAATTCAAGCTTTAATCAAGTTGGGACCTTTTCGAGCGATACGTGTGACATCTAGCTTGGAGAAGGTGGTGCTAATCAAGCGGTCAAAGCTTCTTTACTTGTTTGACCAAACACGTGGTGGAGCAATGCATGTGCTTGCTACATTAGGTGACCTTGCTAAAGTGTCAGATTTTCTTCTCTTGGAGAAAGAGTTGAATGTCCCGATCGAAGTAATGGAGGAAAAACAAGGTTGGCCAAAGCTAAGGTTTGGATAAGTCTTAACAAATTGGCTCACATACTTCGCAAGATGGTGTTTAACAATGAAGATAAGCAAGAATTTATCAATGCTATGCATAGCTTCTACGAAAACATGGTTGAAGCATAGGGAAAAAGATCTATCACACATTACATGGTGCGTACTAAGTTAATAATTTAAATTGTATGAATTGTATAAAATATTGAGCATAGTTTTACTCATGTGCGATATGTGTCTTTATAGCATATCCTTGAGGCATATGGGCCATATTTTATAGAAAAGGGAAGCATTTGAATTTGGTCCACACAAGGGATGGAAAATTCACATTGGATAGCATGTGGTGCATACCAAAGAAAAACTAATCATGGTGAAGGGGTGAATGGTAGTAATCCAATGATCCAATTGCTATCTTGGTGGTATAGGATTATAGTAGCGAATGAAGCTAAACTATCGCAAAGGAGAGAAAATGAAAGTGCTGATGAGTCAGCTCTAGACATGATGGAATCACGTCCTCTCACTAAAAGAGTGCGATATGAAGCCTCAAATGCCAAAGAAAACCATGCCAAGTGGCTAGAAACAAGGCTTCGACAAGGTAGCAAATGGATTGGAAGAGAGCTAAGATAGTAAGATGAACAATCACTACAAAGATACATGAGAATAGCGATGGAAATTTCTAACACATATTAGCGGCATTGCGACGCAAATAACGATGGTTGTTAGATGAATAAAAGCAGGCCGAAACTCGAGCGTGGTATTTTGGATGAAAGAGCGAAAGAGTGCAAAAGAGAGAGTGAACTGCATCATGCATTTGAGAGAGAGAGGGAGAGAAAGAGAGAATAAGGGAGAATGAGAGCTTCTATCCACTGCCTTTGCCATTTGTGAAGAAGAGGAAGTATAGAAAGACGAAGAGGAGTCGTCGAATCCATCCTCAGATTTTGCAGTCAGTGCATGGCTCCCTCTTGGTTTGTTTTTGTTTTTTCTTCTTTTCTTTTGCTTGTTTTTGTTAAAAATGATGTGTACTTAGAGAGAAAGAGAGGAAATGAGAGAGGGAGAGGAAGAGATAAAAAGAAAGAATTAATGAGAGAGAGAGAGGGAATAAACATGAAACATAATAAAGAAAGAGAGAAAGAGAGGGAGAGGGAGGTAGAGAGGAGAATGAATGGATAAAAAACAAAGAGAGGGTAAGATCTTGTTCTTTAATTTTTTCTTTTATTGTTTGTAGTAGTAGTAGTAGTAGTAGTAGTAGTAGTTCTTTAATTTCTTCTTTTCTTGTTTATAGTAGTAGTGGTGGTGGTGGTGGTAGTGGTAGTAGTTCTTTAATATCTTATTTTCTTTTTCTTTTTTGTTGTAGTAGAAGAAAAAGAAGAGAGAGAGAGAGAAAAAAAGAGATGTCTTGTTAAAGGTGCACCTTGGGTATGTTTGACGCTTCGGGAAGGCGAGTAGTAGTAGTGGTGGTGGTGGTAGAGAGAGATAGAGAGAGAGAGAGGTTTTGTTAAAGGTGCATCTTTGGTGTGTTTGAGAAGGCAAGTACTAGTAGTAGTAGTGGTCTGGTGCAATACCACGGGACAGGAAACACTCCAACATAGGGTAGCTACTCCCTCGTACCCATGCATAGCATATTAGACTTTACATACTATAGGCCCGTCAGTAGGCAAGTGGAGACTTTATATTCGTTAATTTTTTTGAGTTACAAGAGAATAAATTCTTTCTCAAACAATTTAAGAAATATAAAAAGAATGATAACAAAAACAAATTGTTTGTTGTAGCATAGACCAAATGAAAAACAATGAAGGCCGTGATGTTCAAGATTGCGAGACATGTCTTAATTACCGTGTCCCATGTCCTTGCTCTCAATTAAGTTGGCAATTAGACAAAAATGTTGATTTTCTATGAAACACGTATGACTTCAACGAGTTTCAATCAGAGATCATTGATCAAGGTGATCTTTGATTTTGAGCAAACGGTAAGAAAAGTGTATATCAATCATGCATTGTATTCACAAACTAATTGAATATCATATACAAAAACATTGGATGTGGCCCTAAAATTTATTATTGGGAGATGATGTCTCGTCCCAAGGAGAAGTGCACCCTTTGTAACTAGTTAGAAGAGTTTGTGGGCATGCGATGGATGGAGTGCCTGAGCCAATCAACCACTTGGAAGGTACTACCCAATCTATACCATCAATACCAGAGGAGACAGGCAGTATTCCAAAAATTTCTACAATCTTGAAGCCCAAGATGGAGGCAATGATCAATGCATTGATGCCCATGGATATCGATACATCTGATCCACTTAGAGAGGAAGCATCCATACCATTATATGATGGATGTCGAGTATCTCTCCTGAAAACACTGCTTACACTCCTAAGTGTGCAAGCAAAATATGGATGGATCAATGCGAGTGTGACCGAGTTGTTCAGGTACCTTCTAGGTACGCTTCGTTGATTTATTTTCGGTACTATCATAAAAAACAATTGTGTTTTTTAAAGGTTTTTTATGATTTTTTTTCAGGTTACTAAAGTATTATATATTACCACTTGCAAATACCATGTCTAAGTCTTGTGATGATGTGCGACATATTTTACAAAAGCTTGGCATGGACTACAACAGCATACATGCATGTATCAATGATTGCGTACTGTTTCCAAAAGAATAAGAGACTATGGAGACATGTCCAAAGTGTGGTGCTCATAGGTATCGATAGGACTTGCAACGACAAACTATCCCTCAAAAACTTCTTAGACACTTTTCGCTTATCCCCCATAAACGTCACATGTTTCTTACGTTCGGCAATATGGTGAGCTTGACAATGTGGCATGCACAAAATAGATCCACAGATAGAGTCCAATGAATATCAGCAAATTCACATGCATGGAGCCACATTGACTCTACCTTTCTAGGATTTGCACGAGAGCCAAGGAATCTTTGACCTTGCTATGGATGGTGTGAACCCGTTTGATTTGCACTCAACTTCTTATAGTGTGTGGCATGTAGTCCTTGTTAACTACAACATCCCTCCATGGCTTTCTACGAAGAAAGGACACCTCATCCTTAGCTTACTCGTTCCCGGCCGCTACAAAGTCAAGAATATGAACGTGTATCTTTGTCCATTAGTCGATGAGCTTAAGATTTTTTGGGAGGAGGGGGTCACAGTGGAAGATATGAGCAAGCGCAATGGTTGACAGTCCACCAAAATTCGAGCCATTCTTATGTGGACTATGCATGACTTTCCACGATTCAAGGAGTGCTTAGGTAAGTAGGCTTATGTTCTCCTTGGTAATATCTATCATAGCTTGTTCAAGTTTGTATTCACTAGATAGAGATATTGGGAAAGATGGTTACCTTAGGTTATTATGCATGTCCATTGTGTGGGCCACAGTTACACTCCCAAAGGTCATGAACCATGAAGAAGATGGTATCTCAAGGACACACCGCTTTCTTGCCGGAGGGTCATGAATTGAGAGAAGGTTTTCTTAGACGACCTCTAGCACGAATGAACGCCCAAAGCTGATATGAGAAAAAAATGTTCCACATGGAGTCACATCCAAATGGAATGAAACGGTTCTCAGTTTTCTACGAGTTGCTGTATTGGACCTACTTATAGATCAACCACTTATTGGATCCCATGCATATTTTCAAGAATATGGGCAGCTTACTATGGGACCACATCACAAGAAAGAGAGACACTGCAGGGGCATGAATGGATTTGAAGAAGATAAGAAAGATGGAGGTTCTTTGGCTGTTGAGTGTTGATGGTCGCTTGCAGCTACCTCGCCCTCCTTGGTTTTTGTCCACTAAAGAAGAGCGCCTTGTAAAGAAAATTATCAAGTCTATCAGCATTGCGACACATATGATGCGTTCTCTCAAGTCTGCATTTTCTAAAGACGACTAATTATTAGGGCTAAAATCCCATGATTGGCATAAGATATGTGAGGTTTATACTACGAATAGATTGTAAGTGACATGCATATTTTATTGTTTGGAGTGTAGTCGTTGTTGTTAATGCTTCTTCATTTGTAGCAGTTTATACTACCAATTGCAATCGTAGGATATCTTATTCCAAAAATGCGCGGGGTGATTTATAGGTTGTCAAATACGCGGGTACTCCAGAAATACACAACAGTGGAGAGGGTCTGTATCTTTGAGAAGTACCTGCCCACCAGCATGCTCACGATACAAACCCACCTTCTGATGCATCTTGTAGATGAAGTGGAGATTATTGGACCTGTCCATACGCAATGGATGTTCTTCTTGAAGTGCTTCATGAAAACCCTGAAAGGCTTTGTGCAACAACGAGCTCGACCGCTAGAAGGTAGCATGGCTGAAGGTTGGTTGGTATCTAAGACATTAGTGTATATTTCATAGTGGCTATCAACAGTGGATTCAGAAAATAGTATGCTATGGTCGTTGAAGGACGATGATAGGCTGACTAGAGATGTGGTAGTTGAAAATGGGGTGGAAAAAAGAATGGATGCTGCAATGGAGGAGAAAGTGAATTGTTTTATATGTTGCACCATGGCTCCATGGAGATGTGGCTCGCTAGGTACAAGCAAGCCAGGAAAGATCGAGAAGAAGTGTGATTTGAATTTCAACATAGTATGCGCCATCGACCGATTCGGTATCCCAAGGGGATGGAGGAGATGTCGCAGTTTATGTCAATACGATGGTTGCATGGACCATTGACCACCCCGAAGGGGTGAGGGTCTCAACTAAGGAGTGAGAATTCTCGAGAAAATGTAGTCCAAAGGTGATGATGTATTTAGGGTTTGTCGTATTTAGATTTTATATGGACCAATAATTGACTGTTTCAATGTACAGTACAAAATATACAGTGTGGCATTGTTGCACGGATGGCATTTTCGTGTGGAGTATATCGACAAAATGCACTCCACAATAGATTGTGGTATCATGGCAAAGTTCAAGCAAGAGAGCTAACGATGAGCAACGGATCCAAAGACCTTTAAAGATGAGATGGAGTATTTTGATAACTTGAAAAGTATTATCACAGTGGATTACCGTACTTCTCCATGATCCTATTTGATATGTGTAATGGTTCAAAGCGGTACTTGAAGAAGCTAGGGAAATAGTTTAATGATCCTATTTGATATGTGCAATGGTTCAAAGTGGTACTTGAAGGAGCTAGGGCAATAGTTTGATGAGGTTCATTTTGATTTCTCGAAATAGATTTCAAAAAAAGATAGACAGATTTGCATGATATGTTTGTATTGTCGGTCCATTGTGAACAAGTGCATGAACTCATGTTTTTTTAAATTTTATATGACATGGTACATGTCACAAAAGTTAAATCTCTCTTGTACATGATTTTGATTAGGTAATTTTCTATCCAAACCCCTAACAACCTCGATGGTGGTATGTTGTATCTTCAGCTCCCCGAAGTGCGAGAGTATATGATCAAAGCAACGTTCCTAGTGTAGATGAGGACAATATGCAAATAGAAGGGTCGATATTATAAGGGGTGGAGGCCGGCGAAAGCTTGGAGCATGTAGAGGAGCCAAGATCGGGTAACAATGATGAAAATATAGGAGTCCAAGAATTCTTTGAGAACGAGCTCGACTCATCCTTTTGTGATGACCTATCTATCGACCTTCCAGTGTATGTGGAGTTGTGTTAGGAGATTGACATGGGACCTTAGGGTACTTCATACTTGGAGCATCGACCTACTCAATTCATTGACGAATTGCTTATAAAGGTACATAAGATATGTGTTTTAAGTAAGATCATTTTTTGAAGATTTATATTACCGTGCTTTGCTTGATTTATATTAATTATGCTAACATCAATTTTTGTCTATGCAGGGGACCTTTGTGGATATTTGGATCTACATGATAAGTCGAGATATGAGTAACAAGAAGCTACATGAGATCTTCACACGAATGTCTCCAGATCAGATGGCTCGATTTAGAGATATGGCAGACCAAGAGCTCTCTCGGACACCATTAGCTTGTTTTATTAGATCTACTTCGATGCACTTTGATGCTTCAATTTCCAGTAGACGAGGTCGATGGTCCATAATTGGGCCGGATGGAGGATGTGGTTCTGGGAGATGCTGCGGAGATGTGGATGCAATGAGCCTGCGGTTGGCTAGGGATACAGGTGCTAATCCTCCCTCTTGTGCAGGTTGAAGAGATCGTGGCTCAAGTGGTTGCTGTGGAGGTACCGACGCAGTGTCTCCACCTTGTCGTTCTGCTGGAGCTGCGTCACCTATGGAATTTGTCACACCTATGGGGATGTCTACTCCAATCACTCCAGATTTTTCTCAACCGTCCGCACGTAGCATCCCTATGGGTGCTATTTCAAGATATACTACCCTTGTAGGTACACTAAATGTACAGGAGTCTCCTAGATATGCCCAGGAGCCTGATCGTAGATGGGAGAGGACACATCTTAAGCATACCCTAGAGGGGTATGGATACCTTGTGGATGATAGGACATGAACCGTCATCATGAATGATGAGGGGAGGAGGATGATGGGTCGTATGAGAGAGTTGTGCCAATAAGATTTTTGGCACAACTTCGTAGATCATTAGAAAAACATACCGAAGAGGAGCAAGGACTACATACTAGCATTCTTCCATGAGGAGTTTGCGGTAGCTGGCGCAACAGATAGGTTTTCCACAAGCTGGATGATGGAGTGCATGCATGGGTACATGTCACACAGACGATCAGACGTACGCAATGCACTTTTAAGAGTGGGGCCTCAAAGCCCGAGTGGCTAGACGCAGATGATTGGCGCCGACTCAAGGAGGAGGCTATAGATTCTCTAGGATGTTGGAGACACCAGCGCGAGGTGGCAAGGACACGACTGGAGGTAGAAATGGTCCATTATCTTGGGAGTGGCGGCCATAGGATATATCTAGAGGAATTTGTAATTTTTTCTTTCGTTTTGCTTGCTTATTTTTTTACAATATCCCTTATACTAACAATCGTGTTTTTAACAGTTGTATTTTGTTTTCTTTGCAGCACTACATTACAAACTGCGATTTCATCAGCCTAGAGACTCGATATGCAGAGAGACATGGTCTCACTGCATTGATCCACCGATTGTATGGACGCAGTGGCCCAGTAAGTCACTCATTTTTCTGGTCAGTAGTTACTAAATTTAATTAAAATGCATTATTGCATGGTGAAAAAATGTGTAGTTGTTTCTTTTTTTTTGTAGAGTCCGTTCAATGCTCTTTTGTAGCGAGACGAGGTTTCTGATGGTAAGGATCTATAGCTCGCCCTTGAATCCATGGAGCACACATACTCTTCTTTTTTAGTCATGTGATTTATATTGGCATTTTTAATGCACTATCTTATTATCATCCTTTGTATCTTGCCATGATTGTAACGTTTCTTTCATTACCCGATCTTGTATTTATTTTATGCATCAATATTCTAGATTCAAGTACACTTTGTCTTCATGGAGAGGAGCATTGTACACTTTACTGTAACTCTTTTGTATGGCCCAAATAGAAAACATAGTGCTACAATTTTTTTTTTCTGTAGCCGTTGTTGTATCATTACATGGGCACAATGTTCAAAACTCTGGAGTGCAACATCATTCAACTTCATTATTGATGTAAAGAGTCAATGAAATCTGAGTCATTAGTACTAGTGTGAGTGGCATCATGGATTATCCAAAAATACTAGATTTTTAGATCATTTTAGCCTATTTTTTATATTATTTATTGTTAAAATCCAAAAAAGTTAGAAAATCTTCTGGATTAGGATGCATGAAAAAATCAAGTTTCTTTTTTAGCTAGTTATTGGAATTTTTTTAAAAAAAGACAGATTCGCAAAATCGTGTGCGTCACGATCGCTATTGACAGGTTGAAAACTGCACTTTGAAACTGGAAGAGGAAGAAGTGATCTGGGAGATCCCTAAGCAAGTGTCCTACAGTTGTACCCCCTTCTGAAGCCAATGAAGCCATCAGATTTGGGTTCCAAGCAGCAAAGAAGGAGCTGTTATTTTGATGTACATTTTATTCTATGAAGAAGCTCCAGGAGATCTAATGCTTGGAGATTGCTTCTGAGTAGTGCAAGGATTCTAGGTTCTTTCAATACATATTGATTTAATTCATTGTGCTTTTTCTTTATCGTGTTTACCTCTTGTCTATTCTCTTTCTTCTCTTCCATCTCCTATCTCTACTTCCTTCTATCTTTGATCCCTGGTGGATACGAACTTTCGACAAAAACCCCTCCAACACCATCGCTATTAGCGTCACAAATTTACTACATGCGTCGCGATTACCATCGCAGTTAGCATCACAAAATTGTTGCTATATGCGTCGCTATCAATGTTGCTATGATAGCGACGCATATGCGATAGTTGCAAATAAGATTTCGCTCAGAGCCCCATTTCATGTTCAGTCCCTTGGAGCATCTACTAGCTCAAATGCACCCCCTTCTCAACCTAACCCACCTTCCTCAAGCCGCCCTTACAAGGGTTCTTCTCAACATTCCCATAAGAAGCACAAGTGAAAGCTAGGTACAGTGTCCTTAAGAGAAATTAGAAGGTATCAACACTCTTTTGATCTCATCATTCTAAAGGCGAGCTTCTCGAGACTTGTTCGTGAGATTGTGCAAGATCTCTCCCGCACAGAAAGCAGGAGGTGGTTTTTGGAAAAGGTCAAGATAGACCCGATCGCTTCACAAAAGAATGTCTTTATTCTATACAGTGTGCTGCTACAGAGGCCTTTTTAGTTGACTTGATGACTAATGCTCAACGTTGTGTAATACATGCGAAGTGCATCGCTGTAACTCCTAAGGACTTCCAACTTGTAAGAAATTTTCAAGCAGTGAAGGATGCATTCATTCCAATGGAATGAACACAGTTTGTAATGTTATCTTTTTTGGCATAGTGTTATTCTTGTGCATTGGACATATGACTATGTCCTAGTGCAAAACTATTGTATGCGTCTTTACAATATAAATTAAAATTTTACTCTTGTCCTTCGCTCTCAACTTTGATTGTCCATCTTCACTGTATTTTCAATTCTTACTTACAGTTTCTGTCAGCACGGTCATTTTCAATAGGAAGAACATACAAAAATTTGCCATTTCTTGTTGCACACTTTACTCCTGATGCCTCTATATAGTCTATGTAGTGTGAAGTTTCTAAGGGCCAATAGTCAATTATCAATCCATCCATAATTTTGGTGTGGGATAATTTTTAAAATACTAAACTGTATCAGAATGCGATGAAACTTTACACGTGCACTCGTTAGGTGGCCAAGAGACCAAAAAACAAAATTTGAAAAAAATGCATGTAGATCCCTGGTCTGAACTCTCACGTCTAGAGCCACTTTCCTTTGTCGAAAAGTGGCTCTAGATGCCAGACTTTGGGCCAAGGTTCTATAGATATTTTTTTTTCAAAAAAAAAAAGTTGGGCTCTTGGCCACCTAATGACTGTGCATGTAAAGTTTCATCACATTTCGATAAAAGGTTATGGATTTACGATCACACGATAGATAGTGTGTATGAAGCTGCATTAACCCAATTTTCGAGGTTTAAATGGGTTAAAAGTTCATTCTTCTTCTCTTTTTCACATCTTGCTTTCTTAACTTCCTCCATTCTCACATCCCCAACCATCTTGCCCTCCTCGAGCTTGCATGGCATGCACCAAGCAAGCATGTCGTCATTGCGGCCCTGGGAAGATCTCACGCGAAGGTCCACCACCTAGAGCACAAGGTGGAGCCTCCTGTATGTAGCAACAGGTGCTCCCCATAGAGCACAAGGACCACCATAGAAGAAGAGGAGATGGAAATCAAGCATTGTCGCCCTTTGAGAGATAAGAAGAATCCAACATGGATACGAGCTTCTTATCCTGAAAAGTTCTTTTCATAAGGTTGTTTGGGAAGTCATGCAAGACTTGAAGTTGAAAGGGATGGGAAGATTTTGGGTGCGAATGTTGGAAGGTGGACTGCTACAGCTGTGGAGGCCCCACAAGCAGTTGCTGAGGGGTTTGACATCAACTTGTTCGATGATACACAACTTGCGGCCATCCATGCAAAGTTTGTCACAATCACAGATAAAAACATGAACTTTATCATTCGACATCGACATGGCAAGGGGACTCCTTCATAGGTTACGAGATTAATGATGCAAGGTTTTGTAATGAGTGTTATGGCACCATAGCATCTTGGAAGGCCAAAACTTTTTGTATACTCTATCACATTGGAATATTTATTTATATATATATAATATCTCATGTGATGTGTACTGATTTCAAATAATTGAGTAAACTTGTTTTGTTTTGTTTCTTGAAACGCATGACTCTTAATTTTTGTTTAACATACGAACGCATCGAAAGTACTAATACGTATAAATACGAGTTATGTTGTCGAAGAGTTTTGGAAAGCAAAGTCACGTCCACAGAGGACTTTGAATAATTTCAGGATAGAAGTCAATCTAGCAAGATCAAATTCAATTTGAAAGCTGAAATTCAGATAATATGTGACATACAATCAGCTTCATCTGAATGAGAGCATCTCCAGTAAACATCTTGACAAAAATGCCTATTATTTCAGGTTCAGCTGAAGGCTTATATAATATGTTAACCTGCTGGTCATTGATATTCTCTTTTTATCTAAATCTGTTAAACAGAAAATCTGCCACATGATGTCTCTGAAAAATATACTCTATAGCAGGAAATATCAGTGATAGTAAACAAATCAATGGATCAGATCCTTTCTATTCTAAGCCATTAATCTTCTCATTTGATCCTAGTAAACAAAAAAAAAAACCAAAGCTGGTTCTATTGGACTTCTTGTTTAACTGTTTCCCTTTCTTCTATAACTGGAACAGGAGCATAAACAGGGTTCAACCTATCTGTTTCAACTTTAGCATCATCATGATCAGAAAAAAAATGGGATTTCTATTCCTTGCATATGTAGAATGGCCCAGGAACAACATTGTTGTCCTCAACATGATTGCCTCCTTCATTGTTCGACATAAGACTCATTGAAGGCAGAAAAGAGAACTGCAATTTATTCTTCCACTACATCGACTTCTTCTACTGTTTCTTTTTCTTCCCACATTTGATCAAGGTTGCCATAAGGGAGGGTAGGAGCATCATGGGATCCATCTCCTTCGAGGTTTTTCATCTGCAGATTAGAATGTATGGGATCCCCAAAGGCTGTGTCTTCTTCTTTAACTGTAGCTTCTCCTTTCCTATGTTTTCTGCTTGTGATGAAACAGGGTCTTGAACAGTGAGAACGGCCTGAATACAATGACAAAATCTTCTTCGTCGGCACCTAAAAAAAACATTATCTTCATAAGCTTCTTTCTTGTAGACTTCTCCTTTGGCTTTGATTACTTCATCCAGCTTGAAAAAGAATCGATGCAAGCTCCAGGTGGGATTCGTGCATAGGCTTCTTCTTCTTCTTTGTCAAGGTTCTTGACAGGAGTCAATAGAGAGGGATCCATAGAAATTGGGCTTCTTGGGCTACATCTTCTTCTGCTACCTTTCTATCATTGGCTGTCTGCACTAAAGCAAGGTCAGCAGCATCATCGACTAGCACTGCAGATTCGCTGAAGCAGATGATAACTTCTATAAAAAAAACCGTGCTTCCAATTATTCACGTTGCTTCAGATCATCCGGTCATATGTGATTATCACACGTTGCCATCACTGCGCAATGATTCAGCCCGCTAGCTCTCTTCTGGATACGTCAGTTGTTGTTCCCCTTCAACAGTAATTCCCTCCTTCTCAATCCTCTGCTCCTTTGTTTTTTTTCCCCTGTCAAAATCCGCTATTCTCCCCCAGGCCTTGAATGCCAAGATGGCCACCTTTATCCAAACCATGTTCTCTCCTTCGTACTCTGCACCATCTTCTATAGCCACGATCTCCATCACCTCTTCAGCGTTCGTTGAGCATCTTCTTTTTCGGCAGTTTGTCTTCTTTTTCGCCTTCAGCAATATCCTCCAAAGATTGAACAAAGTAGTTCTCTCGTCCCATCCCTCGATGTCTCAAAGCTCCTCGACTACTTCTCTGTAGCAGCAATGTCCACCGAAAATTCTATCATTGACGTCTTCCTCCCGTCAGTTCCTCAATCCTCTCTGTCATCATCTACCACTTCGTTATCTTTATTCCCTGATAATCAGCTTCTGATTTTTTTAACGCCATGACTCTCTCTTCGTTTCGCAGCAATGTCGAGCTGCTCCTTTCCTTCTGATCCACAATAGTTTTCATTACTGTCATATATACCAAGCACTCCTGCGCTCACAGCAGTGTCCCTGCCTCCGAGCTCCTCTTGGGTTCTTCAATGAGGCGCTCCATGTCTGAGAAGACCACATAAGAAAGGGTAAAGCAGTTACCACTAGCGTCGTCATCTTCCTTTGTAATCATCGGCTTCATCTTCTCTTTCCATTACATTCTGAAAAACTCCAGACTGGCAAGTAAGTAGATAGGAGGATCGCCCTCCTTCCCTGATTTCCTTTCCTCCTTTTTTTTTGTTTTCTTCCGCGTCCTCTGTTCTTGATCATCCCCCTTTCCCAAAAATAGTGTTCTTTTTCTTTCCCCCCAAAAAGGGCTCTTTTAAACATAGTTCTCTTTTTCTTTTGCTTTTTCACACCCCCTTTGTCCTCTTCCCCAACACAAATATAGGCATAATGGTAGGCACTTCAACTCCAATCGTTGATCCCACACCCATCTGCTAACTTGTAGCCAACCCGCGAAATGCATTTCTATCATTCAACTTGGGATGGAGTCCATAAAGGTAAGCCAATAAACATACTCTCTGCTTCTTGTATGGTCCCATGTGCTCCATACATACTCACAAGGCCATTACCAACAAAGACATCTGAAGTATAACCCCTCATACAAGCATCATGATACAATGTCTGACCAATTTCCAGAAACCCACGTAGAGACAATTGTTCCTTCCAAACAATAGCTTCTGCATCTGTAAGTGCACCACAAGCTTGAAGGGCAGTCATGTATGTCAACTCATCACGAATGATTTCTTCCTCTTGCTTCAAACCCCTCTTCACTATATTACCCACATAAAATAAAAGAGCAAACATAACGACTAAGTATGTACAAAGTATCAAATCACACACACAACTTTTGGGTGGTTTTCACACCTCGAATGCGCAGCAATACGACATCCACCCCCTCTAATCCTGTGCATCCTACGGATGGGCCAACTACCCATGATCGTTATCATCAAGATCAAGAAACAGATCAATCTCTACATTAAGCATTTTCGGTATATCATCAAGATTAACTGTCATATCATCTATCTCTTCCATTGGAGTTTCTTCTCGTTATTCTTCTCTTGCAAATTCTTCCAATGCATAATCTTCATCATCTCTTTTCTTGAAAATCTTGATTCTTTTTCCAGCAATAGGCACTCTAAGCACTGTCCCATCCAATTCTGTCAGCTCATATGTTGCATTATCAAAGATATGTCTGACTATGTATGGCCCAAACCATCTTTTCACCATCTTCCGAAGTGCAGTATGCTGATTTTCAAGGCTGCTATCAAAGACCAATACCCAATCTCCCTCTTCTATTGTTCTAGGCCGCAAGCGATGCCTGCTGTCAAACCTGTCCTTATTTCTTAGTCTAGCAACCTTCAACCTGTCAATAGCTAGCTGAATATCCTCTGGTCTTCTCTCCAACTGTCGAATCCGAAGAGCTAAGAGCTCCTCTCTCATCAAATCCTCCTGCCAAGGTAAAACTGACCAAGTCAAAGCACAAGTCTCAATCGGCATAACAGGTTTCTGACCATACATCAACTCTGCAGGCATATATCCTGTGGTAACACTATGAGTCGTACGATCAGCCCATAAAGTAAATGGTAGAAGTCTCGGCCATTCTCCAATCCGTCCTCTGCATGCTTTGGCTAATGCTTTCACTATCGGCGGATGCCCTCTTTCACTCTTCCCATTTCCCTCTGGATTGTATGTAGTGGTTAAAGCCAACTTGATTCCTAGCTGAGAGAAAAACTCCCTAGCTTCATCTGCATCCAATTCACCACGATCCGCAGTGATCTTACCCACACAACCATACTTGCAGAAAATTTCCTCCAATAAGAACTTACACACTGCACTAGTGGTCTTCGTTCTCAAAGATCTGCCCTCAACATGATTGGTAAGATCCTCTCTAGCCAAAACAATGTACCTCATCTGCCATAGACCCATAGGCATGGTAACCAAATCAACTACCCACTTATAATGAATGCATAGCGGATAGGTCGGATGAAGCTCATCTCGATGACGCACTACCGAATACATCTGGCAGTCTCTGCAAGTCTCAACAAAGTGAGAAACATCTCTATACATGCCTTTCCACCAATATTTCTCCTTGATTTTCTCATAAGTAGCCCACACTCCTCTATGACCAGCCCAAGGACTCTCATGAAACTCCCTCATCACCTGTAACTGTGTCTCTCTATCGCAGACAACCCGCAAAGGTAATTCGCCTCTTTTCTTCGGATGCTTCCAAAGAAATCCGTCCTTGAGAAAATAACCATAGGCTTTCCTTCTGATCTTCTTAAACTCTTCATCTGTCCATTCATCTCTTTTGCTTAGTGTACTAAGGTACCTGCCAATCTGCAACCAATCTCCAACATAGAGTTCTTCTGTGAAAGCCACAATATCATAGACATGACAAACATGATTAACCATAGTGGCTGAAATTTCTGCATCATCCTCTTCTGCAAGTAGAGTCTCTTCATCATCATATCTGGCTCTAGATAACATATCTGCCACTGAATTATCCTTCCCTGCTATGTGTTTAAATTTCGGATTTAATGACTTGATGTATGCAATCCATCTCAACATAGCTATATCCGGACTAGAGCAACTCGTGATCATACCAATCAATGGCAAGCAATCTGTCTCTACCACAACTGAAGCTCCAATAAAGTACTCTTTGTCACATTTGAGAGCCGTGACAATCCCCAATAACTCCCTCTTGATTTGCGGATATCTCCTTTGTCTCTCGTTTAGGACTTTCGCCCCAAACCGAATAGCATACCTATTTCCATCTGCATCATCTTGACCCACAGCCCAACCTATGCCAATTGGACTAGTGTCAACTGTCAATACAATAGGACTTTCACAATTATAATCCGCTTTCCTGAGAGTAGGAGCATTCTGCAATAACTTCTTCAATTTCCGCATGGCTCTAGTGTGGCTCTCATCCCAATAGAATTTCTACCCCTTTCGAAGTAGCTGATACAAACAATCTGCTATGTGTGCAAAATGAGGTATCCAAATCATATAAAACACACAAGCTCCAATGAATCTCCGTACCTCTGAAGTGGTAGAACAATACTCCCCAATCTTGTCTATAGCATTCACCTTATCAGGTGAGGGTTTTCTGCCATAATATCCACACATATATCCAACAATGACAACCTCATTCACTCCAAAAACAGATTTTTGCCCTGAAAGTGTCAAGTTCACTTCTTCTAACCTGGCCAAAATCTTCTCACATGCTGAAAAATGATCAGCCACAAAGTATCTGCATCCCTGCTCATTTGGACTCTCATTCTTCTCTTCTTCTGCACACCCCTTAATGGGTACATCATCCAAGAAAGGCATGGTAAGCTGAGGTATGTAATCACGAAGGACCTTATGCATGGCATTCATCATATGCGCAACAGAATTAGTGGCACCTTGAGGCAAGGTACACATCCTGACAAGCCCAATAGGAGTTCTCATGGTGGTTATGTCCCTGCTTTCCAAAGCCAGCTGAAACTGATCATATCCTGAATACAAATCACCTAAAGAATAGATGGCACGTCCAGCAAATGCCTCTGCAAACTCATCCACAACTGGACCTATACCAACATTCCTGATAGTAACTCTATTCACTGGGCTACATGTCCTGAATAAATCGGAGAGTACCATTCTTCTTTGGAACTGTAAACCACCTGTTTGAGTATGGTGCAGATGAAGGCTCAAGGATTCCCATCCTGATTTTCTCATTCAATAAATCAATCAGCTTTGGCAAGTGTGCTTTAGGCACTGGAATAGGTCGGAGATTCCATGGGATATGAGGAATAGTAAAAATGACCATAGGAGCAACAATATCAGGATTCACACATCCAATTTCATGTGGAAAAAAAGCAAATCCCCTTCCATGACGCTCAAGCATCTCCTGAAAGCATTGCTTCTCTATGGGTAGCAAGAAATCACCATTTCCAATTTTCAATTCAGCAAGAGTATCTGCTGAAAATTTATGACCAATATGCTCCGGATTCCTCAAAATTTGCTGTTTAGCAGCCCTCTCTATTTACTGATCACTATCAGGTGGAAGCGGTATAGCAACCGACTTCACCTTCTTATCCACAGTTTTGTATTTCGTGTCAACCCTGGCTTCATTATGCTCTTCTACATTACATAAATCTTGCTGTAAATGAGCAATTCTGCACTCCAATGGCTGAATATTCCTCAGCCCTCTGCTCTATGGACTGCATAGGAACAGCCCCAAACTCTGAATGCTGAAATATTTCAGCAGTAAACTCTGTTGGCTGAAAGTTTTCAGCCCTCTTTGTCTCTGAAAGCTGATCATAACCAACTGGAAACTCTGTTTGCTGATCTCCGAGCTGCTTAGCTGTACACCCCTCAAAGAGAAATCTACCAATTTCGAGGTTGTAACACTCAAAAGAACAAATGAAAATCTCAACATTTTGCCACTCACAGCAAATTGAAGGGTATACTTCTGTAAATACGAGACAAGTTGTTACATAGGTATCATGAAAATTCTCATTCTCAATGAGTTGCAAATACTTACTATTTGCAATGTTTTGCTGAAAGGGCGCAGTGGGCGCAATATGTATTTTCTTATGCATGAATACATGTTGTATAAATGCCTCTGTTATAAGGTGAGAATCAACATTCATTTGTTTGAGAGCTAAAATTTTACCCTTCCATTGCTTTGATACATATGCAATTGCTGATGCTTTCACCCTGAAAGCTCCCTTCATACTCGGACGCATATGTACCTAACACAAGTAATGGTATGTATCAGTGATTCAATTCCCTTCTTCAACTTTTCTATTACATACTTCTATTGAGAGAATGCTTGTTCTTCTCTTAAGCATTATAACCTACACATTAGATGTAAAGAAGTATGTATTAACCCCTAAATAATAAGTATGTAAAGAAGTATGTATTAACCCCTAAATAATAAGCATTTTAACTCTGTCTAGTAATCACCAATATGCCAAACAAATCAACATGGCATTAAGAGATGTTTACACTTTTGTAAACAAACATAAACATCGATATCGAAACACATGTGGATATGTACATCAACAGAAGTATAGATTTAATTTCAAGGTATCACTTTAATCATACCACTTACATGAAATATAATGAAAAGAATAGCACAAGAATACTCAAAGAATTTTGCCAAAATAAATTTTATTATAATGAGGAGGAGTCTAATTTGACTCAATACATTGTATGAAATATGGGTATTATAGAGTAGTTGTTATAAAGATAGTAGCCACATGGCATGCAAATCTTAATAGGTACATTGGATTGACACCTGAGATATTCTAAGACTCAACACATTGTGTGCTATATGGATGATATGATACAAGAGTTTCGTGGATCATTGCCAATTGGTATGGAGATCCAAATGGACACATTGGACCAATAAAGGAAAGGTTTTTTGAACCATCTACTTCCAACAGATCCATATCATTCAACACAAAGGAATCACTTAGTATATCAAAATAGTCAATCGAGATTATGTACTTCACCTAAACCTTGTATAATACCTACATGTACAAAAAATTACATGCATGAATTCCTTTTAACAAAAATACTTGCGTGAATCCCTTTTTTAAAAAAATATCTAGATAACTGTATGAATAGAAGCAATACAAAACATGGCCAATTTACCTTTAAACTGATCTACCGAAGATAATATTGAATTGTTGCTAATCAAAACCCATTGCAAATGATGGACATAAGAAAACATCAATTTCATCAAACATAAAAGTCACTAAATAAATAAATAAATTTTGGCACCACAAAATATGGTAGATTTACTTGTAAATTGAGCTATAGAATCTTTGCTCTACCTTGTGTTAAGTGTTGCAACAACAATTGATCCTTAAGTTAGAACTAGCATCAAACCCTATTGTAAAGATAGTAGAAAAGTGTAATATTTCCGCAACTGCGTACCGTAAATATTGACGTCCCGCACACGACGTAAACCTTGTGCAAAGGTTATCTCTTGCATTGAAATTATTGGCAGTGTAATGTGTGACCCGCACGCGTGAAATGGGATCCTCCGCATTGGTAAATCAAAACCGGGAGTTCAAAACCGCAGGTCTCACAAAAACACCCTCTTGGGAGGGGCATTTTGAATAATTCAAGGCAAAAATTTTTTATTTTCCCTTTTTCTCCAGCCGATGCATGGCTGGAGAAGGGGGAGTGTGGGGAGGATGGGGATATGGCAGACGTGGCGTGCATGGGGGGGGGGGGGGACCCATGCAAGGGGGCCCCGTGGTGGATGCCCTCTTTTCCCCCCATACCTATATAAACACCCCCCTAGCTAGAGGGGGGGAGGCTAGAGAGAGAGAGGGCCGTGCAGAGAGAGGGAAAGCGTGGGAGGTGGAGGTCGCCGTGCTGATCGAGGTGGAGGTCGCCGCCACGCTGCCGCCCCAGTCCGCCAGCCGCCAGGCCACCTCAGTCCGCCACCGCTGGACTACGATACCCCCCCCTCGACGTAGCTGCTCAAGCCAGAAGCTTCTTAAGAAGCTTCTTAAGCAGCTTCTAAGGGGGGGCTTCCTTAACCCCCCTTCCCACGACATCTCCCCAAAGGTCTATTCATACCCCCCGGGACCTTGTAGAGGAGAAGGTGAAGCTCATAAAGACCTCCCATAAGCCCCGTTCCCACGAGCTTTTCGGAATCTTAAATCCATACCCTATAAAGGGGTATTCCACATAAGGGAGAAGAAAAACATATTTTTTGACTACTTGCCAAGACTCGGAGGAAATTTAAAGAGCCGAAAAGGGTAAGGACAACCCCCGAAGCCCAAATCCTCTACATCTACGATGGCTCCAAAGCCAAAGTCACAAGGAGCGACTGCGGGAGGTTCATCTCCGAGCATACAAGTGGATATCTCCCCGAGCCCACAAGTCCAGGTTCTTTCAAGTTTATTTTCGCATAAGGAAATGATTAGGTGCGCTTAGTTTCATAGGAAAGAATGCATTTTACGCTCAATTTTAATGCATGTGGCAGTGGTAAAAAGACATTTGATAAAGTATCTCTTGAAACGTTAGGCAAGGTTGAAGTATGTCATGAATTCGAAACGGGTTGCCCACCTTAGGAGACTAGCTGCATGATGCTATTTTTTGGTACATTATCAAAGTAATGAGTCTAAACATATATTACTTAGGCAAAGAAATGGAATTTATAAGTGCATTTTTTTTCCTTCTTAGACATGGTAGGAATAAGTATGTGCCGCATGTTAGACAACATCCTCCTCGTAATGATTTCATGAGGAAAGGTTAACACCCATAAGATATTATCCGAAAAGAAATAATAGAGTACGAAAATGATCTTATGGACCTGCAAATAGCATGTAAAATGGAATGAGTTAACACTAGCTTTAGTTTGGTATAAACTTCGTTAACTACATTATAGCTAGGAGAATGTTGCGTATTGCATAGTCATCATGCGAAAACGTCATTCATCAGAAGCCGCATTTAGGAAAGGTTGCATGGTTCGTCAAAGCATAAGATTCGAAAGTATAGGCTACAAGGTTGTAGGCATGATTAATAGGTCTTAGGAAAAGTTAGTATCCAGATTATCATGCATTTTTGCTACACCAAGGAAAGATAAAATTATCATAAACCATGTGATGCGTAGAAGCAATAAATCGCATGTTTACGCGTATTGGTGTAGTTGTAACTATTGTTCTCCATTGGATTTAGTTTATTACCTTTAGAAGGTTCATCCTTGTCACAAAACAAGTATATCGAGTTGTCTAAGTAACCTAAAACACAAGGGATTCATATGGGCATGGCTCAGTCGATATGATAGGTATCCCAAGTGCCAAGTGCAATAAGAATTCGACCTAGTTTTACACTTGTTGCCAAGTCTAAACCCGCAAACCCAAAGATCTTACACACGTTCACGAAATGTGGAATCAATTGGATGTTCATGCATAAAATGATCTAAGGTTTTATCCTAAGGATCATTCGTTCAAATGATGAAACTCCGACGGAGTTGCAAATTTCTAGGACCATGGGCCAACATAATTAGGAATGGATTGGAGGATACCCTAAACCCTGCTACTCGGCTAGAGGTAATTCCGTGGCCGGGGAACGCCATTCAATGGGTGGAATGATCCCGTGGAATGATGCAACACATGTGCAAAAAGGTTGCAACATCGTATAGACTTGAGATTTGTCCACAAGAGAGTTTTGTCATCTCTCGAAATGAGGTTGGCAAGTTATTGAAAGAATTTAACTTACAAGAGGATGAGTAATCATCCTGTTACTCACTTTTCTTGGGGGATAATTGCCAAGGAAAAGGAAAGTTAGGTATTTGCCTTGAAGCAAATGACCAGACAATAAACTAAAGCGACATGGTCGCTGGAATCTACCACAACAAAACCTAAAGTATTGGTAGGGTATGACCCTAACCCAAGAATGATAGGAATCTTGCCAAGTTGCAATTGATTCCGGATCGAATGCGGGTTGCATTCGGAGAAAAGGAGTCACTCCTTAACAGTTTGCCAGCTAAACGACCATTGGAATTGATTGTGCTTGTAACAGTTTAGAAAGCACTGTTTGCATTGTTTGCTCAATGAACTAAAGGATGAAAAGATATCTAAATACTTCAGGTTGAAGGCCTGAAGGGAGAGGCAGCTTCAGTTACCCCCGACTGCCTGCCTGACCCTAACCAAGGGGGTTGTTAACCGCGCCGGGAACGTGGACCGAACCCGCCGTGAGAGGTCTCTCCGTTGAGTTCTACTTGGAGCAGGAGGACGCTTGGGTGCCAGAGGGGGCTCTGGCCGTAAATCCCTCGCCTTCCGGGCCCTGCACAAGAGGCTAACGTGACTCGGGATTGGATCTCGAGGCCCGCATACTAGTCTACGGGCGGAAACTTGGATGAGTGATCCCTGGTGGATTACTGGATAGCCTTCGGGCGGATTATGAATATGCCTACGGGCGGAACTCCTTGTATTTCAAAGATAAAAGGATAAAATGATAACAAAGAAGTTGTTTGACATTGTTTTCTTTATGTCCTGTGATAAGATTACGTGAAGGAACCAGTGCTTAACAGGGTTAATCAAGGAAGCTGTTTGTTATATGTCAAATTAATGTGGTAGGTAATTACATAACTAAAAAAAACCGAGGAAAGTGCGGAGGACGGACCATGGGTCTGTCCTATGGATGGGTGGTCCCAGTTAGCCGGGAACTTTTCTCAAAGTCTTCAACGAACAGAGGATGATCGTCATCACCGAAACAAGTAACGAGAACAATGACTTAGAATTAACCATTACCCGATTCACGTTGTTTTAGGGGAACGGAATGGGACTATGCCTTATGGCAGAGAGGTCGAGCCTTGCATCCCTCTCGTTTCCCATTCTCCTTGAACCAAGTGCAGCGTGAATCCGCTTCAGACCTGGCGTTTCTGCGTAAAGTAGTCCGCTCGGGTCTGACGCTAGTTGCCGCTAGCTAATGACCAAACTAGAAAACCTTAATTCCGGTCGATCCTAAGTGGGAAACGGCCAGGACACTTCCGCTACGTGGCAGACGCGGAAAGACCTAGATTACAAAACCCGTAACATTCCATGGGAGTGCCGGGCGGAGTTCTCTAGACAGCCTTCCGATGGACTGCCAAGACGTGTCCTAGAGGATTCTAGTGGACACGTTACAAAAAGGAATAATGCAGAGAGGAAGAAAGAGAGAGTGTGTGAGTACACATGAGAGAGAAATGTAATATTTCCGCGTACCGTACCGTAAATATTAACTTTGCGCACGCCGTGTAAACCCTGTACAAGGGTATCTCTTGCATTGAAATTATTGACCGCGTAATGTGTGACCCGCACGCGTGAAATGGGGTCCTCCGCTTTGGTAAATCAAGACCGGGAGATCAAAATCGCAAGCCGCACGAAAACACCCTCTTGGGAGGGACAATTTTAATTAAATTAGTGCAAATTTTTTTACTATTATCCCTTCCCCCATCCGATGCATGGCTGGAGGAGAGGGAGTGTGGAGGGGGGGGGGATGGCCAAGTGAGGTTTGCATGGGGAAGCTCTCCACGTGGGTGGAGACCCTCTTCCCCACCCCCAAGGCCTATAAAAACACCCCCTAGCTAAGGGGGGTGTAAGGAGGAGGCTGTGAGAGGAGAGGGAGGAGAGGCCGTGAAGAAGGAATTGTGAGGAGGCTAGGGAGAGCCAGGGCCGTGTAGAAGTGGACGGGCCATGTGATAAAGGGAGGTCGCCGCCGTGCTGGTCGCCATGGGAGTCGCCGCCAGCTACTGTAGCTGCCGCCGCCAGTCCAGTCCGCCGTTGCTGCCGCCCTGTCCGCTGACCAACTCAGGCCGCCGCCACGCTGTCACGAACCCCCCCCACGTGGATCTGCTGAAGCTCTTGGAAGCTTCTTAGAAGCTTCTAGGGGGGGGCCCTCCTTAAGCCCCTTTCCCACCATTTTCCCAAAGGCCCTTCCCAAGGGTCCTTTCCCACCACCTGTCCCGAAATCCCCTTCCCACCACAATTCCGAATAAGCCATTAATACCCCCTTCCCGGGATTTGAAGAGGGGCCATAAGGACCCCACTAGACCGTCGGAAAAAGGCTTCACCGCAATAAGTCTTTAAAGCCCTTCACCGCAAGCGACATTCCGTAAAAGAATCTTCCACTTACGAGGAAAGGCAAAGGCCGGAAGGTTGCATGTCAAGGCAAAACAATCCGTAGACGACGAAAGCGAATTCAGAAACCGAACCTACGTGTACGATGGCCCCGAAAAGATCCCAAGAGGCGACCGCGGAAGGCTCGTCTCCGAATGTGCAAGTGGACATCTCCCCGACTCCACAAGTCCAGGTTCTTCCGTGTTAATTCCGCATAAGGAAACGATTAGGCGCACTTAACCCATAAAAGGAAATTGCATTTTTCGCTTAAATTTCAAAGCATATGGAAATGGGAAAGAAATACATCTCTTGAACATTAGGTAAGATTGAAATTGTCATGAATTTGAACGATTAGAAGGTTAGAGGCATGCAGTTTTGGTACCGTTTCAAGGCAATGAGTCTAAACCTAGGCAAAGAAATGGAATTTATAAGTGCATTATCTTCGTCCTAGACATGCTAGAAATAAGCGTATACTGCACATTAGGTAACATACTTCTCGTAATGATTTCATAGAAAAAGGTTAGCATCATAAGGTATCATTCGAAAAGAATTAATAGAGCACTAAAGTGTACGTATGGACTTGCAAATAGCTTGTAAGATGGAATAAATTAACACTAGTTTTGCATGAGTTTCATCAACTACTTCGTAGCTAGGAGAATGTTATAAATTGCGTAGTCGTCATGAGAAAAATGTCATTCAATAAGAGCCGCAATTAGGAGTAAAAGCATAAGATGCCAAAAGGTAAACAACAAGGTTGTAGGTACGACTATTGATGTAAGACCTAGTAGGTCCTAGGAAAAGTTAGTAGCCAGATTATCATGCACCAAGGAAAGATAAGTTATCGTGAACCATGTGACACGTAGAGGAAATTAATCACATGCTTACGCGTAGTGGTGGAATTGTATCTATTGCTCTCCGTTAGATTTAGATTATTACCCTTGAGAAGGATCATCCTTGTCGCGGGACAAGCATAATTGAATTGACTAAGTAATCTAAACCACAAGGATTCGTATAGTCATGACTGAGTCGATATGATAGGAATCCTAAGTGTTGACTAGGGTTTAGTGCAATAATAATTCGACCTAGTTTTAGACAAAAACCGTGAACCTAAAGATCTTACACATCTTCACAAAAATGTCGAAGCAATTGGATGTTCATCCTAAGGATCATTCGTCTTAATGATGGAACTCTGACAGAGTTGCATATTCTAGAACCAGGGCCAACCTAATTAGGAATGGGTTGGGGGATACCCTAAAATCCTGTTACTCGATGGAGGTAAACTCCGTGATCGGGAAACGCTAAGCAACAGATAGAAGGATTCCGTGGAATAGATGCAATACTTGTGCACAAAGCCGCAACATTGTTGACAAGTTATTGAAAGAATTTAACTTACAAGAGGATGACTAATCATCCTGTTACTTACTTTTCTTGGGAATAATTTGCCAAGGAAGAGTAAAGTTAGGTATTTGAAAATGACCAGACAATAAACTGAAGCGACATGGTCGCTGGATCCTGCCACAACAAACCTAATGTATTGGAAGGTTATGACCCTAACCCAAGAATGATAGGAATCTTGCCAAGTTGCAATTGATTCCGGATCGAATGCGGGTTGCATTCGGAGGAAAAAGGAGTTACTCCTTGACAGTTTGCCAGCCAAAACGACCATTGGAATTTGTTTGTGCTTGTAACCGTTAGAAAAGTACTGTTTGCATTGTTTGCTCAATGAACTAAAGGAGGAAAACATATCTAAATACTTCAGGTTGAAGCCTGAAGGGAGAGGCAGCTTCAGTTACCCCCGACTGCCTGCCTAACCCTAGCCAAGGGGGTTGTGAACTGCGCCGGGAACGTGGACCGAACCCGCCGTGAGAGGTCTCTCTGTTGAGTTCTACTTGGAGCAGGAGGACGCTTGGGTGCCAGGGGGGCTCTGGCTGTAAATCCCTCGCCTTCCCGGCCCTGCACAAGAGACTAACGTGACTCGGGATTGGATCTCGAGGCCCCCATACTAGTCTACGGGCGGAAACTTGGAATAGTAATCACTGAAGGATTACTGGATAGCCTTCGGGCGGATTATGAATACGCCTACGGGCGGGAACTCCTTGTATTGCAAAGATAAAAGGATATAATGATAATAAAGAAGTTGTTTGGTACTGTTTTCTTTATGTCCTGTGATAAGATTACGTGAAGGAACCAGTGCTTAACAGGGTTAATCAAGGAAGCTGTTTGTTATATGTCAAACTAATGTGGTAGGTAATTGCATAACTAAAACAAACCGAGGAAAGTGCGGAGGATGGACCATGGGTCCGTCCTACGGATGGGTGGTCCCGGTTAGCTGGGAACTTTTCTCAAGGTCTTCGATGGACAGAGGATGATCGTCATCGCCGAAACAAGTAAAGGAGAACGATGACTTGGGAATACCAATTACCCGATTCAGGATGTTTTAGGGGAACGGAATGGGACTATGCCTTTTGGCAGAGAGGTCGAGCCTTGCATTCCCTCTCGTTTCCCATTCTCCTTGAACCAAGTGCAGCATGAATCCACTTCAGACCAGGCGTTCTGCGTAAAGTAGTTCGATCAGGTCTGACGCTAGTCGCTGTTAGTAAACGACCAAACAATTCCATTCGATCCTAAGTGGGAAATGCCCAGGACACTTCCGTTACGGGCAGACGCGGAAAGTCCTAGATTGCAAAACCCGCAACATTCCATGGGAGTGCCGGGTGGAGTTTTCTAGACAACCTTTCCGATGGACTGCTAAGACGTGTCCTAGAGGATTCTAGTGGACACGTTACAGTTGGTATCAGAGTGGACTTATAATGGAATTGTTTTCATAAGATTTCATTAGAAGTGAAGTAAAGAAATTGTTCCTGTCCAAACATTTTCTCATCTTCAATGCTGTCTTCCAGAATTACGAAGCATGGAACAAGTTCTTAGTGTTCCAAGTCATGTTTATGACCGCGATGCATTCCACGGATTATCGACAGAGGGTTGAGATGATGAACATCCTAGACCGCATTTACAATCCATCGCCTGTGTACATGGAACAGAGATGGATGGGTGTTTCAGGGATCTATTGCATAACTACCTATCGACCTGCGTACCTTCAAATTAACTTGAAGAGAATCAAGTGGATGGAGGATTTGAAGATCGTGAAGCTGTTCATCTTTGTTGAGGCTCACGCAAACGCAACCCTACAGGTTGGAGGTCGAAGGGTTAACCAGAATAAGTATGTGTACGGAGAAGTGATTCAAAGAATTCCTGCCGACCGAATCAAGGTTTTGGGACGTCATGAGAAGAATGGATATCAAAGGAAAAGATACCCTAATCTTCCAATGGACTATCGATTCTTGAAAATCGATGACCCTAATCCGTACTACTACTCAGTTCCTGTAGCTGAATGCAATAATATCTTATTCTCCTCGAATTAATGTATTAACTTGTTCCATCGCCCCAAGAAATAATTGCATCCCGAAAGGGCTATGTTGATATGAATGGAATAAAACTTTTTAATCAACGATTGTCTTGACATGAATATTGATAAAAGTAATTTGGTCTTGGCTAAAAGAATACGAGGACGTAGTTCTGAAGAGTTAACAAAACGCCCACTTCAAAGAGAAGTTGATCATGAAATAGGGCTAATACCCGGGACTGCGCCAATTGCAAAGAGACCTTATAGAATGTCCATTCCAGAGGCTATTGAGTTGAAGGAGCAACTCAAGCAACTGTTAGACCAAGGCTACATCAGACCTAGCAGTTCCCCATGGAGAGCTCCAGTATTATTCCAGAAAAAGAAAGATGGGACACTTCGACTATGTATTGATTACCGTAGGTTGAATTAATCAACAGACAAGAACAAGTACCCTATTCCTAGAATAGATGAGCTTCTTGATCGCCTTCAAGGTGCAAAGATCTTCTCCAAAAATTGATCTCAGGTCAAGCTACTATCAAATCAGGATCAAGGATGAGGATATTTTTAGGCCATATCTTGATGATTTCGTGCTTGTCTTCTTCGATGACATTTTAGTCTATTCTAAACAGGAAGAAGATCATGAACCCCAACTACGGATTGTGTTGGAGACAATGAGGTCTCATAAGTTGTATGCGAAAATGAAGAAGTGCGCATTCTTCAAACGTTAGATTGAAGATCTAAGATTCATAGTATCATCAGAAGGAATATCAGTAGATCTAGCCAAAGTCAGAGATGTACTTGAATGGCCAATACCAGTATCTGTCAAAGAGATACGTAGTTTTCTTGGCTCGACAGGATGGTATAGGATCTTTATCAAAAACTATGCTTTGATTGCAGCACCTCTTACCGACTTACTAAAGAAGCAGACTTCTATTACATGGTCAACTCCCGAGCAAAATAGCTTCGACCAATTGAAGCAAAGTTTGGTATTAGCACCTATTCTAAAACTTCCTGAATAAGGAGTTTGAGGTAGTAACTGTTGCCAGCATTCTTGCCTTGGGGTGTGTTCTTATGCAGGAAGGTCATCCAGTAGCGTATTCTTCAAGGAAATTGAAGAGTCACGAAAAGAATTATGCCACTCATGACCTGGAGTTGTTAGCTGTCATCCATGCTCTAAAGCTTTGGAGACACTACTTGTTGGGAAACAAGTTCACTCTAGTAACCGATCATAAGAGTCTCAAATGGATTTTTACCCAGAACGAGCTCAACATGAGGCAACGTCGATGGATTGAAGTATTGGAGGAATATGACTTTGAAATCAAGTATCGACCAGGGAAAGAGAATGTGGTTGCCGATGCACTCAGTCGCAAGGCATTCCTAAACTCCCTAATCTTGCAGAATCCATCAACGGCCAGGTCTCTGGCTACAAAGGTATCTATGCCAAGCAACCCTATACTCGAATTAGCTAGAGAGGAAGCATGCCATGACTTAGCTTACCAAGCAATGATGAAAGAAATATCTACCAAGGATCAGAATCCGAAGTTACAGGCAAAGTATCATGAATTTTCATTGACAATGGACTTATTTACTATAGAACAAGGCTATGCATACCAGCAAGCCAGTCACTTAAGCAGAAGATATTGTGGGAAGCTCATGACTCCCCTTTCGCAGGACATCCTGGCTATGCAAAGACTCTTAATGCAGTCAGGAAGAGCTATTATTGGGAGAGGCTCAAAGGTGACGTCCTCAAATATGTCACCGAATGTTTGTCTTGTCAACGTATCAAGGCTGAACATGTCATGATGCCAGGAAAATTACAACCACTTGACATTCCCCAAATGAAATGGGAATTCATCAGTATGGATTTTGTGGTGGGCTTGCCCTAAGTCCAAGGAGGATACAACTCCATTATGGTTGTAGTTGACATGCTTACTAAGGTTGCACACCTGATTCCAGTAAAGACAAACTATAAAGCCTCCGATATTGCAAGAGTGTTTATCAAAGAAATATTCAAGCTACATGGGTTACCTAGAAGGATCATTAGCGATCGAGATTCTCTTTTCACTTCTCATTTCTGGAGAGCTATCTTTGAAGCTATTGGGACTCAACTCTGTTTTAGCACTGCCTACCATTCCCAAACAGATGGACAAACAGAGCGAGTAAATCAAATCATTGAGGATATTCTTAGAGCTTACTGCTGTCGAGAGCCAAAGAGATGGATTCAATATTTGCCGTTAGTAGAAATTGCCTACAATGCTTCTTATCAGCAGAGCATTCAAATGACTCCTTTTTAGGCATTGTATGGTCATGATTGTCGAAGTCCTCTAAATTTTTCAGATCCTACCCTGAGAGTGGAAGCTTCAAGACAAATGTTGGAAGACATGGATGACCAAATAAGGTCAATAAGACAAGACATACAAGCAGCCAAAGATAGTCAAAAAAACACATGCGGATTTGAAACGCCAAGAGAGGATCTTTGAAGAAGGAGACATGGTCTTCATTCGTGTACGCCCCAAGAGGAGCTCTTTATCTCTAGATAAATACAGGAAGCTAAGTCCAAGGTATTGTGGTCCATATAAAATCCTCAAATGCCTAGGACCCAATGCTTATAAATTACAACTTCCCGATAACCTAAAAGTTCACAATGTATTCCATATTACTCTCTTGAAAAAGTATGTACCCAACCCAAATCATGTACTTGATGACCAACAAATTGTAATGCCTAGTCAAGGAATCCTTGAACTAAGGCCGGAAAAGATTTTAGATGTCAGGGAGAGACAGTTGAGATCTAGAACCTTGAGAGAATGCCTCCTCCAGTGGAAAGATTACCCCGAAGAGGATGCTACCTGGATGGATGAAAGCTCTTTCAATCTTCAATATCCCCAATTTATCTCGAGATGAGGACATCTCGATTCTTCTAAGGGGGAGAGAATGTAATATTTCCGCGTACCGTACCGTAAATATTAACTTTCCGCACGCCGTGTAAACCCTGTACAAGGGTATCTCTTGCATTGAAATTATTGACCGCGTAATGTGTGACCCGCACGCGTGAAATGGGGTCCTCCGCTTTGGTAAATCAAGACCGGGAGATCAAAACCGCAAGCCGCACGAAAACACCCTCTTGGGAGGGACAATTTTAATTAAATTAGTGCAAATTTTTTTACTATTATCCCTTCCCCCAGCCGATGCATGGCTGGAGGAGAGGGAGTGTGGAGGGGGGGGGATGGCCAAGTGAGGTTTGCATGGGGAAGCTCTCCACGTGGGTGGAGACCCTCTTCCCCACCCCCAAGGCCTATAAAAACACCCCCTAGCTAAGGGGGGTGTAAGGAGGAGGCTGTGAGAGGAGAGGGAGGAGAGGCCGTGAAGAAGGAACTGTGAGGAGGCTAGGGAGAGCCAGGGCCGTGCAGAAGTGGACGGGCCGTGTGATAGAGAAGGGAGGTCGCCGCCATGCTGGTCGCCATGGGAGTCGCCGCCAGCTGCTGTAGCTGCCGCCGCCAGTCCAGTCCGCCGTTGCTGCCGCCCTGTCCGCCGACCAACTCAGGCCACCGCCACGCTGTCACGAACCCCCCCCACGTGGACCTGCTGAAGCTCTTGGAAGCTTCTTAGAAGCTTCTAGGAGGGGGCCCTCCTTAAGCCCCTTTCCCACCATTTTCCCAAAGGCCCTTCCCAAGGGTCCTTTCCCACCACCTGTCCCGAAATCCCCTTCCCACCACAATTCCGAATAAGCCATTAATACCCCCTTCCCGGGATTTGAAGAGGGGCCATAAGGACCCCATTAGACCGTCGGAAAAAGGCTTCACCGCAATAAGTCTTTAAAGCCCTTCACCGCAAGCGACATTCCGTAAAAGAATCTTCCACTTACGAGGAAAGGCAAAGGCCGGAAGGTTGCATGTCAAGGCAAAACAATCCGTAGACGACGAAAGCGAATTCAGAAACCGAACCTACGTGTACGATGGCCCCGAAAAGATCCCAAGAGGCGACCGCGGAAGGCTCGTCTCCGAATGTGCAAGTGGACATCTCCCCGACTCCACAAGTCCAGGTTCTTCCGTGTTAATTCCGCATAAGGAAATGATTAGGCGCACTTAACCCATAAAAGGAAATTGCATTTTTCGCTTAAATTTCAAAGCATATGGAAATGGGAAAGAAATACATCTCTTGAACATTAGGTAAGATTGAAATTGTCATGAATTTGAACGATTAGAAGGTTAGAGGCATGCAGTTTTGGTACCGTTTCAAGGCAATGAGTCTAAACCTAGGCAAAGAAATGGAATTTATAAGTGCATTATCTTCGTCCTAGACATGCTAGAAATAAGCGTATACTGCACATTAGGTAACATACTTCTCGTAATGATTTCATAGAAAAAGGTTAGCATCATAAGGTATCATTCGAAAAGAATTAATAGAGCACTAAAGTGTACGTATGGACTTGCAAATAGCTTGTAAGATGGAATAAATTAACACTAGTTTTGCATGAGTTTCATCAACTACTTCATAGCTAGGAGAATGTTATAAATTGCGTAGTCGTCATGAGAAAAATGTCATTCAATAAGAGCCGCAATTAGGAGTAAAAGCATAAGATGCCAAAAGGTAAACAACAAGGTTGTAGGTACGACTATTGATGTAAGACCTAGTAGGTCCTAGGAAAAGTTAATAGCCAGATTATCATGCACCAAGGAAAGATAAGTTATCGTGAACCATGTGACACGTAGAGGAAATTAATCACATGCTTACGCGTAGTGGTGGAATTGTATCTATTGCTCTCCGTTAGATTTAGATTATTACCCTTGAGAAGGATCATCCTTGTCGCGGGACAAGCATAATTGAATTGACTAAGTAATCTAAACCACAAGGATTCGTATAGTCATGACTGAGTCGATATGATAGGAATCCTAAGTGTTGACTAGGGTTTAGTGCAATAATAATTCGACCTAGTTTTAGACAAAAACCGTGAACCTAAAGATCTTACACATCTTCACAAAAATGTCGAAGCAATTGGATGTTCATCCTAAGGATCATTCGTCCTAATGATGGAACTCTGACAGAGTTGCATATTCTAGAACCAGGGCCAACCTAATTAGGAATGGGTTGGGGGATACCCTAAAATCCTGTTACTCGATGGAGGTAAACTCCGTGATCGGGAAACGCTAAGCAACAGATAGAAGGATTCCGTGGAATAGATGCAATACTTGTGCACAAAGCCGCAACATTGTTGACAAGTTATTGAAAGAATTTAACTTACAAGAGGATGACTAATCATCCTGTTACTTACTTTTCTTGGGAATAATTTGCCAAGGAAGAGTAAAGTTAGGTATTTGAAAATGACCAGACAATAAACTGAAGCGACATGGTCGCTGGATCCTGCCACAACAAACCTAATGTATTGGAAGGTTATGACCCTAACCCAAGAATGATAGGAATCTTGCCAAGTTGCAATTGATTCCGGATCGAATGCGGGTTGCATTCGGAGGAAAAAGGAGTTACTCCTTGACAGTTTGCCAGCCAAAATGACCATTGGAATTTGTTTGTGCTTGTAACCGTTAGAAAAGCACTGTTTGCATTGTTTGCTCAATGAACTAAAGGAGGAAAACATATCTAAATACTTCAGGTTGAAGCCTGAAGGGAGAGGCAGCTTCAGTTACCCCCGACTGCCTGCCTAACCCTAGCCAAGGGGGTTGTGAACCGCGCCGGGAACGTGGACCGAACCCGCCGTGAGAGGTCTCTCCGTTGAGTTCTACTTGGAGCAGGAGGACGCTTGGGTGCCAGGGGGGGCTCTGGCTGTAAATCCCTCGCCTTCCTGGCCCTGCACCAGAGACTAACGTGACTCGGGATTGGATCTCGAGGCCCGCATACTAGTCTACGGGCGGAAACTTGGAATAGTAATCATTGAAGGATTACTGGATAGCCTTCGGGCGGATTATGAATACGCCTACGGGCGGGAACTCCTTGTATTGCAAAGATAAAAGGATATAATGATAATAAAGAAGTTGTTTGGTACTGTTTTCTTTATGTCCTGTGATAAGATTACGTGAAGGAACCAGTGCTTAACAGGGTTAATCAAGGAAGCTGTTTGTTATATGTCAAACTAATGTGGTAGGTAATTACATAACTAAAACAAACCGAGGAAAGTGCGGAGGATGGACCATGGGTCCGTCCTACGGATGGGTGGTCCCGGTTAGCTGGGAAATTTTCTCAAGGTCTTCGACGGACAGAGGATGATCGTCATCGCCGAAACAAGTAAAGGAGAACGATGACTTGGGAATACCAATTACCCGATTCAGGCTGTTTTAGGGGAACGGAATGGGACTATGCCTTTTGGCAGAGAGGTCGAGCCTTGCATTCCCTCTCGTTTCCCATTCTCCTTGAACCAAGTGCAGCATGAATCCACTTCAGACCGGGCGTTCTGCGTAAAGTAGTTCGATCAGGTCTGACGCTAGTCGCTGTTAGTAAACGACCAAACAATTCCGTTCGATCCTAAGTGGGAAACGCCCAGGACACTTCCGTTACGGGGCAGACGCGGAAAGTCCTAGATTGCAAAACCCGCAACATTCCATGGGAGTGCCGGGTGGAGTTTTCTAGACAACCTTTCCGATGGACTGCTAAGACGTGTCCTAGAGGATTCTAGTGGACACATTACAAGAAATAAATGAGCACATATCCAATCTTGCCCAAATTGATCTTTGCAAAAGACAATAGCGAGAGTTAGTATTCACATAAAGGTATACTGAAAAAACACTAGAAAAGAGGAAACACAGAGAGAGAAAGAGAGAGGGAGAGAGAGATGAGAACTTATGCAATGTCACCCAAAATGATATCTACAATAAAACAAAAACAAGGGTTAGAACTAACATTATGTTGTATTGAAAATATATCAGCAAAAAAAAACCAATAGAGAGAGAGATTAACACCTTTGCCTCTTGCTCCAAATAAACTCTGCAAGAAAACAACAATTAGAACCAACATCAAATTCTATTGAAGACACAATATAAAAGAGAAACAACACATATAGAGAGGGGGGAAAGAAAGGAGAAAGAGAGAGAGAGAGAGAGAGAGAGATGAGAACCTTTGTCTCCTGCCCCAAACAACCTCTGTAATAAAACAACAATAACAACAAGAAACGACATCAAAACTTATTGAAAAAGTAGCAAACAAGAGAAAATTAAAAGAGAGATAGGCACTTTTGTTTTGCCCAAAATCTGGAGATGTATGGAGAAGAAAGTGCATAGGTAAGAAGAACGCTCAAAACCCTAATTACTCTCAATAGGGAGCTTCAATGGAGACGAAAATTCACAAGTATAGAGAAGAGAGGGAAAATTATATGTTGCTCAACTTTTGGATCAAACTGATTTCGTGAGAGGGAAAAAAACCGAAATTGAAATTTCTCCAAAAAAATGGGGCAAAATACAAGGTGAGAGAAACTCAAATTTTGTGTACTATTTATTCTTCCTTTTTTTAATAGAAAACCCAAGATTTGGAGAGAAAAGATTCACCCTCCATGGATGTCAACATCTAGCATTCCTATTGGACAATCCAAAAGGCCCACATCTTAGACTATATTATTTTTAAGGGCCCATTTGTGAGTTTATTTTTTTCCTAATGAGACAACCACTTTATTATCAAGAACATACTATTCACCTTCATCTTTAGCTTACATGTCTTTCTCCTTCTTTCTTCCCTCTCTTCTACCTTTCTCTCTCCTCTTCCGTCTTCCTTTCTCTTTCTCTTGCTCTCTTTCTCTCTCTTTAGTTCTTTGTCCTCTCTCCTCTCAGGTTCATTCACTACAAGTGATATTAGAGTATTAGGCTTTGGTCCTTTTCTTCTTTCCTCTTTCTCCCTTTTTAAATCCCAGAACCTTAGTTACTCAGGTTACAAGTGCATGTACAATAGGAAGGACCACAGCTAGTCTCAGCTTTTTGGAGAAAACAAGAGCTATGGCTGGAGACTTAAACATATCTAGAGGTAAAATGGCTAAACTAGTAGGCATTCATTCTTTTTATGAAAATTTTAGGGTTCCAAGCCAAGTTTAGTGGGACAGGAGTTAGAGATGAGGAAAAAAACCCATCTACATTTTGCTTCAGCCCTCCTCTCTCTTCTTATGCAAGGCTACCAGCCCCAAAAATCACCAAGAACTTATTTAATTCTACTCCAAACCTTCAACCAGCCCTGGAATCTTCTTATTCACTCAACAACTTGAGATCAAGCATTGGAGTGGGGGGTTGATGCACCAAAAGGCTTGTAGAGCAGCCCTCACAATTTGCAGTGCATTTTGCACTACTTGCCCTTGCTTTCTTGAGCTCTTCTGCTCCCCCCTACTGCCATTTGGTACTCTTGGCTGCCCCAGGGCACTCCTTCAGCACCCCTCCCTCTCTCTTCTTGGCACCTTTGACCCTGGAATAAACTTGGAGAAAGATGGACAATAGTTGGAAAATTGGGTATCCATAGATTCTTCACTTGAAGCTACCTTAAACTATTGAAGCTTAACCCAAGCCCTCCTGCCTTGAAAGCTGTTTCCGTGTTTCCGACTGCATTACCGCTGCACAAAGGAGCGGGAACTGGGAAGAAGGAAAAATAGTGAAAAAGGCGCAGAGCAGAAAAAGGTGCGTTGACTGGCAACCAATCCCTGAAAAATTCAAATGTTTGGACACGACCCTCAAGAGGCTTTGGTGTTGGGCCACAGTAACAAAAGAGGAAAAGGCACACCATTAAAATGTGGAAGCGCCCCCGAGTCTATGTAAAAGAGTGTCAAGCTCACTCCTGTGCAAAGTGTATGCATTAGTGGGAATAGGATAAATTAGAATGGTGGGAAATGGGAAAAGGGGCCTAGGCTACGGCTGGCCATGTAAAAGAGGAAAAAGGGGATGACCACCCGAAAGGGATTTAGGGTTTTGTATATAAAGTTGAGAGGTGAATGAGAAGCTCATTCTTGGGTGTGTGGAAAAAAGAGTCTTCTTCTTCCTCTCTTCTTCTCTCCTCCTTGCTTGTGTGCTCTCTTGAGAGAGGGAGTGTGAGAGTGTGAGGGAGTGAGTGTGTGTGAGAGTGAGGGATCAAGAGATTGAAGCTCTTCACCATCTCCTCTCCTCTTCTTCTCTTCTCTTCTCTTTTCTTCTCTTGCGCGCACGGCTATGGAGGATGGAGCTTGGAGATGGAGGAGGCTTGAGGATGCTTGAGCTAGCATCAAGGATCGTGGAGCTACTAGAGTGCAAGAGAGAGGAGGGTACTCGATCAGGCACCAAAGTAAGCTCACAACACTCGTAGGATCGACGGCGCGTCGGCTAGGTGAGAGATAGCCATTAGAGCTCCTTGGAACGCTTGAAGCAATAAGCGGTCAGTGGGTCTTCGCGGTTGAGCGAAAGATCCCACATTTTGGTTCCATTGCCGGGACCACGGATTCAAGCTTGAGCACTTGCGCGCCTCACATCGAGCATCGAAGTAGGGTATTCACCCCCAAAACGGAGCTTGAGATAGGTAGGAGGTTGGGTGCTTTTAATCTTCAGAAAAAGTAAGTATTTTGGGATATTTTGGTTGTTTGCTGATTGGAAAGCATGGAGGATCTATTTCAGTTTTTTGCCTTCGATTTTTGTTGCATTTAGCGTAGGTTAGAGTTAGGAAATCGAACCAGAAAAGGGTAGGGTTCACTGGGTGACTAGATGGCCGAAAAATGGACCTACAAGCCTATCAGGCCAGAAACAAGCAGGAGTGAGTGAGGCGCCGAGGAATTGCTTGCTACACTCACATTGAATTTTTGCACTTGAAGTACACTTAAGGAAACTGAAAGCCTGATTGGGCACAAGTGCACGAGGAACAACACACTCACCTAGTGACCATAAATTGAGGTTTGTATTCAATAATCAAAGGAACTCACTCAGATAAATCGCTCAAGGAACCCACCAATAGGAGAGGACCCAAGACGTAGACAAACACGCGAAGCGCAGGATAGAACCAAGCAAGGAGCACCAACGACGAGGATCCGTCACGACTATTTGACCTAATTGACATCACAGCGGGGCGCAAGAATTCGACCATGACAGAAGAAAGCGCAGACCATCGGTCTAATGAGGAGCTCGATTTGAGTGTATTCCCAGATGCTATACAGCAGATGGTGAGCAGTTACGATGCGCACGCCCGGTACGAGCATCGGGACAGGACAACAGATGCAATCATTGCAGACCTAGAGGAGGAGAGAAGGCTAGCCCGCAAGGCATTGCAAGGCATAGCTGATTATAATAAGGATCAATAGGCTAAGAGCCAAAGGCAAAGCATGGAGCTGCATGAGGTGCAGCGAGTGCTGAACTTGGCTGGCCGGAACCGAACAGACCATGAGAGAGCACTAGAGGGAGACTTGATGCTAAGCGAGCTCCTCATGAAACGGCTACTCGTTAATACCGCAGTAGAGCAGAGTGCCACTGCACTAGCGACATCTCTGCTTGCAGGATTAGGGACAAACCAGGGCTCAAAGAGCCAAGCCAAAATACCGATTGTGGCCAAGCAAATCGACAAGTACCAGCCGCATGATGACCCATACAGCTTTGTCGAGCAGTTTGAGCAGGTCTCCGAAGCCAACGGCCTCAACGACCAGACCCAATGTTTGCAAGCATTCGGGATTTGCTTAGGCGACAAGGGTAGGAGGTGGTACACAAGCCTGGATGCCGTGGAGCGAGCCAACTTCAGCAATCTCAAGGATCTCTTTGTCGAGAGGTTCGCGGAGCCTGGATACTCCGATAACCTGCTAGTATGCTTGATGAATGTCAAGCAGAAAGAGAAGGAGGACATCCGCAACTACGTGACCCATGTGAGGAGTCTCTTTAAGAGAATCCCTTTAGGTGAGCGACCGACTGATAAAGTAGTTTCAACTATGTTTATCAGCAGAATTAGAGACAAGGAGCTGTATAAGGCATTGGCAGGCAATTCAAGCTTGCAGCGGGACGTAGTGGCTAGAGTTTTTGAAGAGGCTATCAGAGTCAATGACCAGGTGAGAGAGTGAAACTCTAGGAGCTCAACTCTAGAGAAGACTAACCCGCAAATCTTGGAGAGAACGTCAGCCTCTAGTGAGCGGTCAAACCCATCACCTCAAGATAAGGGGAAGGCGACCGAGACAGACCAAGGATTGGCTGAGGTCAAGATGGAATTAGCCAAGATACATGACATGTTGAGACGATCAACGCGCCCACACATCCAGTGCATGTACTGTGGCGGAAACCACTTGCCAGCCAAGTGTCAAGACCCTAGGTCGAGACCTTGCACTAACTGCGATAGGTTCGGCCACGATGCCGCACATTGCAAACTACCACAAAGACTTCCGTACTCGTAGCCCTATGGCCAGCCTTATCTAGCTAACAGGCTGCAACCATTCTTCGGAAGGGGAGCCCCATTGGCTCTACCCCGCCTAACGATATAAAACCAACTGTCCCGATAATGGACATAAATCCTACTGGCATTCCTAGACTTCCTGGTCCTTATGTGACTCACCCACTGAGCGACGCTCCCGTACACTACTGGAGGAGCCTAGTGACAAAGAGACCTACATATGCCCTTACGTCTCGCAAGACGACGAGAGCAACGCGGTCCTCATGGATTATCGACCCGTGCCGGTGATGGTGTTAGGACGAGGACGGGGTAAAGGCCTAGGAGGGCAGCCACAGGATCCGGGTCACTTGCTGGACTTGCGGCCACCCCAGTCACGTCTCATCATGCTGCCCTAAAAGAGAGCAGCAAAATAGGGACAAGGCTGACCAAAGGTGCGCAGAGTGCGGAATTACCCATCTTTTCATAGACTGCCCGAAGCGGAAGCCGACCTCTAGCTCAGCTAATGTACCGTCCGTCCCATTGGGGCTGTTTGGTGTCGAAAACCCTGACAAGGAAGCCACACCTATTCCCTTACGGGTTATGACCCGAGCCCAAACGAAGCAGGCCCATATCTCTCTGCTAGGACCTAGCAATATTGACGCTGCCTCAATAGGAAAGAAAAGCCGCAGGCAGAAAAAGAAGAGATCGGAAGCTAAGGTCGCATTGAAGACCGAGAGTGCGACGTCTTTACCTACTAGGAGGAAAGTCTCAAATGGGGAGGGAGAAACTTCAACCCCTAGGACAGCTGAAAAGGGAAGCGCTGAGATAGGGGAATACCCTCATCCTAAGCGGCAATTAGAGGCCATAGAGAAGGTAAGGGAGTGGGTGAGGGAGGCTCAACAGCATCTCACAGATGCTGAACCCATCACAGAGGACGAGATTGACAACCTCTCCAGCATGAGCACACCAAGGTCACTGCCTCAACCTAAGTCGGCCAAAGCCACTACGCCACGAGCAGTGCCCCTGAGGCCAAGTCTAGACACAACAGAACAGTCGCAGCCATTGGTCCGGGCAGCCAGGGCTAAAAGAAGGACGAGTGTCTAACCACCTCTTGACCACTCTCGTGACCACCCCTGTAACACTTAGCCTGGGAGATCTGCTTAGGCAGCACCCCACCCTATGGCAGGACCTTAAACAGTGGGTCGAGGGATCACAAGAGAAAGTCATGGCAGACCAGGATGCAGAAACGCAATTGCCAAGTTTGACGCTGCACTCTGCGCCTAAATCCTTGCACGTCAACGCCTTTTGGGAAGGCTCTGAGATGCACACGGTCCTGCCGATCCTAGCCCTGGGTGACACAACAAGGAAGGGAATTGTAGACACAAGAGCCGGGGTTAGTGCGCTTGGCCACGCAGTGCTGCAGACTTGGGCGAACCCGCCTGTCGAAGCTGCTCGGTTTAATGTCACGCTAGGAAACGGTATGAGAGTGAAGCCATTCGGGGTCTTGAAGAATTGGCCAGTGAAGATCGTAGGTGTCCAGTTCTCTGTCGACTTTATAGTCATGAAGGGAGTGGACTACGATGTCCTATTAGGCCGGCCCTGGATGCGCAACGCTAGAGTCATAGAAGATTGGGGCAACGGCTTGATCTTCCTTGGTAATAGAACTGACGCCGTAAGAATAGAGATGGACACTTAGAAGACCTCACCAGTCAACCTAGATGCCATCTCTGCCATGCTCAAAGGGAACACTCAGGTCAGAATCCCTATGGGCCCTTGACTAAGTACATCCCATGCCCAGAGGATGAGCGGGATTGGATGCACGTTCTCGCTACGATTGACCTGCTATTCTCAGACCATGAGGCATATGAGCAGGCCATCAAAACAATCGGCAAGACAAACGAAGCGCTCTCTACACCTGTCTACATGATGGCAGCAAGCCTCCATGGTAGACCTTGTTGAGATATCAAGCTCCACTCATGATATGCCAGGGTGACCGTTGTGCATTTATGTCACCGACTTGTTAGTTGCAGATGCGGTTGGTACACCGCCCATGAATAATAGCTAGATGACAGCTATCCTTATCTACTCTAGTTCGTGGCTCAGTTAATATGCCACCTTACTTAGTTGAGTTTGGTTTGAGACCCATATATAGGGTTCTTCTATTTCTTTGTATAAGAGTTCTTTTTGGCTTACACAGCTAAGAAGAGGAAAACTGTTTTCAGCCTCCACCTCTGTGTGTATTCCCCCATTGTGCAAGCAAGACAGCTACAAGTGAGACTCCTTCCTTCTCTCCCACAATCTTGACAGACCTAAGCCTGTTACCTTCCAAGTGCCATCCAACAAAAGGGAACTCTAGGAGGTACTGGAATACCTAGCGGACCAGCTAACGAGCAACCCGATTGCCAACTTCAAACTGTTCCAGGATCTTTTAGAGGATCCTAAGTGGCAATGGACCAGGGTGCACGAGCTGAACCTCATGTACAACCGGGCCCTGATTCTAGACCAATGACACGGGGCATACCAAGCCCTAGGAGACGATGCTCAAGGACTTTATGAATATACTCCTGCTGTGAGAGATACAAAAGCCCCTGATGCCTATCGCGCTTAATACGCATCCCAAGTATATGTGAGGCTTGTCCCAAATCCTTCATCTCAAAGCTCTTCTTCAACTGAGATTTAAGAGCATCTAGCTCATCATGAGCTTTCCCTGCTATCAGCATATCATCAACATAGAGTACCAAGATAAGCAAACTGCCATCACGGGCTTTCTTCGTGTAAAGACACGGATCCATAGCACTCCTGCTGTAGCCCTGTGATTGCATAAAGGCATCAAACTTATGATACCATTCCCTAGGTGCCTGCTTCAAGCCATACAAGCTCTTCTTCAACTTGCACACTAGGTGCTCCCTGCCAGGTTCTGCAAAGCCCTTAGGCTGATCCATATAGATCTCATCATGCAAGTCCCCATGTAGAAAAGCCGTCTTGACATCCATCTCATACAGATCTAAGTCAAGCTGTGCAACCAAAGCCAAGACTAAGCGCAGGGTGGTCATCTTAACCACAGGAGAGAAGACCTCATCAAAGTCCACACCATGTTCCTGCTTAAAACCCTTTGCTACCAATCTAGCCTTGTATGCCGGCTTGGGGTGTCCAGGGGTACTTTTCAGCTTGTATACCCACTTGCATGGCAAAGCCTTCTTGCCCTTAGGCAAGGCAACCAAATCCCAAGTCTCATTCTTATGCAGGGAGTCTATCTCAGACTGCATAGCCCTCTCCCAGGAGTGACTGTCACCCCTGCGCATAGCCTCATCATAAGTGAAAGGCTCTCCTGCATCTGTAACCAAAACATAATGCATAGAGGGCTGAAATCTGTCAGGTGGACATCTGTCTCTAGCAGACCGTCTCACCGCAGGCTCTGCTGCCTGTCTAACTGCCTGTCCAACACCCTGGCCCTGTGGAGGAACTGCTGCAGGCTGTACTACTGGCTGTGTTAGAGCTCTAGGCTCCTCCTGAAAGATCACTCTGCGGATCTCAACCACCTTCTCAGGCTGCCTGTGCATCTTGTCTTCATGGAAGACGACATCATGGCTACGTACTATTTTCCGCGCCTGCGGATCCCATAGGCGATAGCCCATCTCTCCTGACTCACCATAGCCAAGGAATATGCATTTAATGCGCTTTGGATCCAATTTACTCCTCTTGTCCTTGGGCACATGGTAGAATGCCTCACATCCAAAGACACGGAGATGCGTATAAGAGGGTGGCTTACCAGCCCAAACTTCCTCTGCAATCTGGAAATCCAATCCACTAGAAGGCGATCGGTTTATGACATGCACTGCCGTACTAATTGCTTCAGCCCAAAAACTCTGGGTTAGGCCTGCATGGCTAAGCATAGAGCGCACATGCTCCTGAATAGTCCTGTTCATGCGCTCAGCCAAACCATTCTGGGGTGGGGTGTAAGGGGCGGTCAACTGACGCTTAATACCCCTGTCATCACAAAACTGTTCAAAATCACGTGAGACATATTCTCCCCCATTGTCAATCCTAAGGCATTTCAGCCTATACCTAGTCTGGTTCTCAACAAGAGCAAGCCAACGCTGAAAGACTGCCAAGACATCAGACTTTTGCTTTATGGGATAAGCCCACAGTTTCCTAGAAAAATCATCAATGAAGGTAACAAAGTACTTCGTGCCACCCATAGACATGCAAGGCATAGGCCCACAAACATCGAAATGCACCAATGCCAAGGGCTCACTCATGCGTGGCCTACCCGATTTCTTATGCGTAGACCTATTCTGCTTACCATAAAGACAATGATCACACGAGTCAAAACGTGCATAGTCCAAAGGCGGAAGATACTGTAAACCAGATAACATTTTCATTCCCTTCAAAGACATATGCCCCAAATGGGCATGCCAAAGTGATATATGTGGGATAGAGCTTACTGCCAAAACATGGTCTACAGAAGACCCAGATACAACAAGAGGATAGAGGCTTCCATCCTTGGCATCTCTAGCAAGCACAAGTCTGCCTTTGGTAATTTTCCAAGCAGAATCCCCAAAATAGACATGAAACCCTGCATCATCCAACTGTCCTGCAGACATAAGACTGCGCGTAAGCGCAGGTACATGACGTACATCCCTGAGAAAAAAGGAACTGCCAGTGGAAAACTGCAACTGAATATCTCCACAGCCCACAATATCAAGAGACCTGTCATCTCCAAGTCTGACTGATCCAGATACAGTACGGTAAGAGTGAAACCACTCACGGTAAGGCGTCACATGGAAGGACGCACCTGAATCCAATAACCAGCACTGTGCATACATACTAGATGTCTCAGTCAAGTGTGAAGCATCAGAAGAACTAGCTGCAAGTATAAACTCATCACCACCATCAGACTCCTCAGTCTGCATGACATTAATTTCCTCAATCTTGACGCTGGACTTCGCAGGTACTATGCTGCGATCAGAGGACTTCTCCTGCACTTTATCTTTCCCATTATCCTTGCGCCTTTCATTGCGCAACTCATGACACTGTGGTCTAATATGGCCCTTTTTCCCACAATGATGACAAGTGACATTTGCATTGCGCCCACGCGACTTACTACGCGACTTGCCACGAGATTTAGACCGACCCTTCTGCGAGTCACGGCCTCGGCCATTACCACGGTCATACCTATCATTCCTGCCTCTAACTGTCAAAGCATGACTACCACGAGAGGCATCCAAGTTTTTGCGATTCACCTATTCCTAAAGAAGAGCACTCTCAACATCTGCCAATTTTAGAGTAGCACTAGAGGCACAAAGAGCAGTGCGGAATACATCCCATGATTCATTCAGAGTCCCAAGCAAGAAAATAGGAGTTACTTCCTCTCCAAAGGTGATATCCTGCGAAGTCAGGTTCTTCAGTATAGCATGGAACTGGCTCAAGTGAGCAGACATAGTCGCATTATCCTTCATGCGCAGATCCATAAGCTACTTCAACCAGTACATCTGACTCGCCGGACTTTTCTTATCATAAAGATTCTGATCTTATTCCATAGATCCCATGCACTCTGTGCTTCCTCAAATACATTATAATCTACCTGTTCAGTGAGAGACAATACAATCATGGACTTGCATAGCTCATCAAGTTCAAGCCAGTCGTCATTGTCCATAGTTTCAGGCTGCTCCGCACTCAACCGAAGTGGCTTAATCTGAGATTTCTGCACCAAGACCTGCCAAATTTGACTCTTCCAGTAAGAGTAGTTGGTACCATCCAACTTTGTAATGTTAAAGATGGCACTATCATGTGAAGATGACGCCATTATGCAGGCTGGAAATGCCCAAACAGTCCAAAACTGCTTGCTGTTTACTGCAGAAACTGCCCAAAAATGACCAAAACGGGGTCCAAAGGGCGAGCAAAGTGTGCCAAAAGTTGCTGCCCACTTAGTACTAGATGCGGTACACAAAATAAGGATATTTCAGCATGAAAAGTACACCTCAGTCCACCAATAACTGCTTGCTGTAATAAATTGCAGGTATGCAGTCTAGAGAGCAAACTGTCCCAAAATAGGATCCAATGTCAAGCAAACAATGCTAGGTCCAAAGCCGGCATGAAACGGACATAAGCAAGGCCAATGACAGTGAAAAGAACATGAGCTCAACACCGAAGCATGTCAAAATAACATCTGCCAGTGAAAGGCACACCCCCAGACACTCTAGGCAAGGTGTTCCTGTAACTGCCAAAAACCTGACACAAATAGGTGTCTGCTCAAAGAGAAAGATCCAAATATGAGACTCAGCTCATAAGCATCCTGTGAACCAAGAGTACATCAATGCATATCCATAAAGATCGGAGTATGATCCCAAAGTCTCAATGCGTATGTAGCTGCTCAAGACATAAACTGCTCCAAATACATGTAAGTGCTCCAATAGCATGCAACTGTCAAAGGTTAAGCAAGCATATAAAATGCTCCCACTGGCACAAAAGGCATACAAAGCGAGCTCAGAAGCTCAAACAACCCAAGAGAAAGCACCAGTGATAAGTGAACTTGTCAATGCATCAAGCGCATCCAAGAGAGCATGACATACATGAAGCACCGGTCGTATTAACCATGAAGTAATACATAAGCCCAAATAAGCTCTCGGTTAACTCAATGACATCTAAATAGCAACCAAGATCAATGATCAAGTAAGCTGGGAATGCTCAAATACATCCAAATTCAAGCTCCAAATGTCGGTATGGCATACACGAACCAAATAGCATATGTCACGAACCAAAGCATGTAATGCAAAAGCCTAACTGTCAAGCAGAGACATGAGGCATAGGCGGTCCACGAGCATGCCAAGTCGGTCCAAATGCCAGTGAAGACAGAGCTAATGTGAAGCTCAAAAGCATCCCATAATCTCATACATATGCTCCAAGTCGTCCCCAAATGTCAGAGACATCATGCCAAAGCTCAAAGCATACATCCGGTATCGGTAGGTAAGTACCAAAGCATGTAAAGTACCTTCAGCCCACTATTATTCCAGCATGTATTTACTATTATAAATAGTAGATTTCAGTCCCGTATTCAAGCTAAAATTGCTCCAAGTCGTCCCCAAATGTCAGAGACATCATGCCAAAGCTCAAAGCATACATCCGGTATCGGTAGGTAAGTGCCAAAGCATGTAAAGTACCTTCAGCCCACTGTTATTCCAGCATGTATTTACTATTCTAAACAGTAGATTTTAGCCCCGAATTCAAGCCAAAATCATGGTCAAACCAAATGCATACATCCCCAATACATCCGGGTAGGAAGTAGACCGCATACGGGCATCAAATAGCTCCAATGGAATGAGGCATAAGCAACAAATGTTAGTGTCAGGGATGCTGCCCTGTTTCCAGCACTGTTATGCAGTGAATGATAGTTTCAAAACTGAGAATGATCAGCTCCCAACCTCAATGTCAAGCCAAAGCATCAAAATGACATCCAAAAATGGCTCAAATGCCCTCCAAATAGGCCAATGATGAGTGCTCCATGAGCAACAAAGCATTCAGTTGTAAAACATGGAGGTCAACGTCTGAAAATGGGCGCCATATTCAGTGTGTTGAGGCCTGGAGTGCTGCTATAATCACGTGGCTGAATGTTGAGTGTGGGGGGGCTCAATGATGGCCCAAGGTAGGCACATACCAAGCCATGAAGGCCCAATGCAAAGGGGAGGGAAGATATGAGCTATGGAGCTCAAGAAGAGTGGCTGCCCTTTGTTCCTGCCCTGTTTCAAACTGTAGACTGAAATAAAACCCTGAAAGAATGATCAAATACCTCAGTCTCAATGCCTTGAAGGTGCCTCAATAGGCCGGGAAGGTGCTCGGGAAGCCGGGGAGTGACGGGAGCTCGGGGAGATCGGATATGGCTGCCGGGATGGAGATCCAATGCGTGAAGGGAGTTGATGCGAAGGTAGAGAAGCACCGAGTCGAGCTCGAGCAAGAGGAATCCAAGCTCTGATACCAGTTGAAAGGTGAGAAGGATCGAAGCTTGCACGCAAGCTATGGCGGGAGAGCAAGAGCAAGAAAGAGAGAGACAAGAAATGGGAACTCCAATAGTCACAATGTGTGACCGGGCCTTCCTTTATTCAAATTGTCACTAAAAGAATAAAGAATAAAGTGACGTGACGGGCGCCTGCCACCTGTAGTGTGCAGTGGCGGGTACTGTCAGTGTAGTAATACACGGGGCGGCACGGCGGAGGCACCTTTACCCCCAACATGTTCCAGTCTAGGGCTCGTAAAATTAGTGTAGTGGTGAGAGCCTTTTTCAACTCCTCATATGCGCGCTAGCATTCCACTGTCCACTCGAACACTATCAACAGCTTGTACAATGGTCTAGCAATTAGTGTGTAATTTAGTACAAAGCATCGATAATATCCCGTGTGTCCTAAGAAGCACTGAACTCCCTTGTAGTTATCGGGTGGTGGCAAATCCACAATGACTCTGACTTTAGAAAAGTTAGTGGCAATGCCGTTCTTTGACACCATGTGCCCTAAGATGCATCCATGTTTCACCCAGAACTGGCACTTTAAGGGGTTCAAGGAGAGACGATATAAGCGGCACCGTTCAAAGACTGCCTGGAGCTTATTTGAGTGGTCGATCCAGGTAGAATGTATACATAGATCATCGAAAAAGACCTCTAACTCCTTACGAAGCATGTCTTTAAATATGGTGCACATGAGGCGTTGGAAATTGGCAGGGGCATTGGTCAACCCAAAGGGCATGACTATGTATGCAAAGACGCCCCACTCAGTGGCAAAGGCGGTCTTGTGCCTGTCTGCAGGATGTACTTGCACGTGGTTGTACCTTGAGAAGCCATCCAAGAAATTGTAAGCTTCCTTGCCTACCACCCTCTCAAGCATGTGCTCGGTATATGGCAAGGGATAGTTGTCTCTCTTTGTAGCAGCGTTCACCTTCTTGTAATTGACGCACACTCAAATTTTGCCATTCTTCTTTATCACGATGACTATGGGGGACACCCAATCTGTTTGCTCCATTTCGTAGATGAATCCAACTCTCATCAGCTTGTCGATTTCCTCTTTGACAGCATGAGCATGTTTGGATTCATGGGGTACGATCGCTGCTTGACCAGCGTTGCGTCCGTCGTCATAGGTATATTGTGAGTCACAACACTCGGATCTACCACCCGTAGCTCTTCTAAGGACCAGGCAAATACGTCTATGTACTCCCACAAGAGAGCAACAAGGCTTAACTCTTCTTCACTAGTCAAGTCATCAGCAATGAACACTGGTTGGGGTATCTCCCCTTCCAGGGCTAGGTTCACCTCCTTGACCTTGGCTGGTCCTTCGATTGGTTCGCTCATCTGCCCTTGACGCTTGGCACTTGGCAGCACCACTACTCTATCCCCTCTTTTGAATTTAGCAAAGATTTTAGGGAGGTCTTGTGGCTTTCGCTGCTCTTCTGATCATGTATCCTTCGGGTACTTTTCCCTATCCTGCTTTGACCGTCTGCGTTTCAGGTGGACGGGTAAGTCCCCCTTGGTGCGTCTGGTCATGTGTGGCCTAGGGATCTCTGGGTCGCTATCCGAAGTAACTTCAGATTCAGAGTCGAACCTTTCATCTTTGCTGGAAGAGGTGGTGTCGCTTGGTGCTCGCAATTCGGATGGCGATTCGGTTCTAAGTATTGATATCGTCCCTGATTGGGCTAGGCCTGCTTGCTCAAGGTCTATGGCCCCCATACATTCCAACCACACACGATCACATTTCATGCGCATGACTCCTTGCTCCAATCTAAGGGTCTGCCTTTTCTGCAACTTGGCGTCTGCTCGTATCTGCTCAATCTCTCGTCCTTCAGTGTCGCTTCCGCATGCAGGACGTAAAGCCTATTGGCTGTCCATTACCTTCTTATGTGAAGGTATCACAGGCCGATTGTCCGCAGACAGATGAGCAGAGGGCCGAAATGGCCAAGATCCCTTATGCTTCAGCCATGGGCAGTTTGATGTATGCCATCATAGCCACTCGTCCAGATATTGCGCATGCAGTTGGTGTTATGGCACGCTATATGGCTACACCTGGCAGCAGACATTGGGATGCCGTGAAGGGTATCATGAGGTACCTGAAGGGCACAGCAGATATGTGTATTTGCTATGGCAGCCAGGATACAGGGGTCGTGGGGTACACTGACTCCGATTATGGAGGACATGCAGATAGTAGGAAGTCCACTTCTGGCTATGTATTCACCTATGCTGGAGGGGCTGTCTCTTGGATGTCCAGGGTTTAGAAGTGTACGGCTTTGTCTACCACTGAGGCCGAGTATGTTGCAGCCACTGAGGCTTGCAAGGAGGCCATATGGTTAGGCCGTCTAGTTGCTGACCTTGGGATTGATGCTACACCTACACTGCATTCGGATTCTATGAGTGCCATTCAGTTGGCTAAGAATCCGGTCTTCCATGCGAAGACGAAACACATTGAGGTGAGGTATCACTTCATACATGGTGTCGTGGAGGACAGGTATGTTGACCTTGTCAAGATCTCCACTGACGAGAATCCTGCAGATCTGCTCACGAAGAGCCTCACTACTGAGCACTTTGCCTTCCTTAGAAGGTTGATGGGCGTTGGATGAGATGTCGCCTTTCCTCATCCCTTGTACCTATGTACATTTGTACTGTCTTTTCTTTTTCTTTTCTCTCTCACTAGGGCAGATTCGCCTTTAAGTGGGAGGTTGTTGGGGGTAAAGGCGCCTCCGTCATGCCGCCCCGTGTATTACTACATTGACAGTACCCGCCACTGCACACTGCAGGTGGCGGGCGCCCGTCACGTCACTTTATTCTTTATTCTTTTAGTGACAGTTTGAATAAAGGAAGGCCCGGTCACACATTGTGACTGTTGGAGTTCCCATTTCTTGTCTCTCTCTTTCTTGCTCTTGTTCTCCCACCATAGCTTGCGTGCAAGCTTCGATCCTTCTTACCTTTCAGAACATAGCGTTCCATGTACACATAGACGCCTCTAAGTTTGCTATCAGAGCTGTGCTATGCCAACCTGACGAACATAATCTAGACTACCTGGTGAGTTTTGCCAACAGGCAGCTCACAGAGACCGAGATGAACTATTCCACGACGGAAAGGGAAGGGTTGGCCATGGTGTTCGCGGTAAAGAAATTCAGGCATTACCTGTTGGACACTCCCTTTGTCTTCTTTGTTGACCATTAGGCCTTGCTGTATCTTGTAAATAAGCCTTGCCCTATGGGACGCATAGCTAGGTGGTTACTTCTGCTACTGGAGTTCAACTTCTCTGTGGTTGTGCGTAAAGGGAAGCAGCATTACATGGCTGACCACATGTCTCGCATACCCACAGGAGAAGCCGCTGGACAAGGCATATCGGACGAATTGCCGGATGCTCATCTCTTTAACCTGTCTAGCGAGAAAGAATTATTTAAAGCTGATCTGACACTGTATTGGGCCGAAGACATAGTGCAAGTACTAGAGAGCGGACTATCTGAGCGACCAATTGAGAAGGCCAGGCTGAGAAGACTTATCCTGAAAATTCAACCTTACCAACTGATAACAGGCCAACTTTACAGGTTTGGACAAGACGGATTATTGCGCAGATGTGTATGTGAGCATGAGATGCACGACGCATTAAACGAAGCACATGGCGGGATCGCTGGAGGACACTTTTATCCTATTCCCACTAATGCATACACTTTGCACAGGAGTGAGCCTGGCACTCTTTTACACAGACTCGGGGACGCTTCCACATTTTAATGGTGTGCCTTTTCCTCTTTTGTTACCGTGGCCCAACACCGAAGCCTCTTAAGGGTCGTGTCCGGACATTTGAATTTTTCAGGGATTGGTTTCCAGTCAAGGTGCCTTTTTCTGCTTTTGCGCCTTTTTCGCTATTTTTCATTCTTCCCAGTTCCCGCTCCTTTGTGCTGCGGTAATGCAGTTGGAAACACGGTAACATTACCCCCCTCCTAGCCAAGTGCCAGTCCCATGGCACTGCGGTGGGACAAATGGGTAAGTTAGGTCGGTCGGTAGGCGGAACAAGTAGGTGGGTGGTTAGGGATGATGACCTGGAGCGAGTCCGGTGTGCGTTAAGCTCCATGAAGACACTCTGCATCTGTACACGGTTGTAGCCGGTCGTTTTGTGAGTATGAGAAGTGCTTGAAGCAATGCGACGATGGTATTGGAGGGATTTATTCTGATAAAACCCCTCGAACTCTGTTTGGCTTGAAAACCTATGGCTTCGATTGAAGATCCGTATCTTGGCTTTGAAGGCCCTCAGGCCAGTGGACTCAATAAGCTATTCGTGGATCTTGAGGCGTTGGGCATGGATCATTGGACGATGTAGTTCCAAGATCTATGCCAATGGTAGTTTTACCTGGAGCTGGTTCGATCATGGTGGCCATCAGCACCAAGTGGATGGCTGGAGGCCGGCACGCTTTGGATCATTAAAGGGTGCCATGGGTGATGGTCTTCCGCAGATAGCCATTTCTTGAGAGTCAACATAACCTGCAAGAAAAGTTGTGCCCTCCCTAAGGGGTGTGCTACTTGCCGTGTAGTGTGTTATACGTGTGGCAATGGAACTGGGAGATGGGTCTAACCTTGGCAAGCCCTTGGTAAATTCCCACTCTTGAGGACCTAGCTTGTGCTTCGTTGGTGGTGTGGTGCGAGCCTTAGGGTGACAAGTCTGAAAGTCCTGCCCTTGATGTGCCCTAAATGTGATGTGGGGGAGGGGGCTAGGGAGAACTCTAGGTGCAGTGATTATGGTGCTTTTTTTTTTTGAGGATACGTAGGCCTAAGTGTCTTATTCGGAATGAGGAGGAGAAGGGGGGCGGAGAGACTTGCTCAAAAATTGGCGACTCTGCATGTAATTTTTTAGATTCATGCGGACATGAAGGGAGATAGTGGAGAGAAAGGGGTGGTTGCATCTAGTGAATTGGCTGTGTCGTTCACGTCCTCTAGGAGGGCTAGGAAAAAAGAGGGAAGGAGACTAGCCCTCATCATGAGACGAGCCATGGCACAATTATCTATGGCATTAGGGTCAAAGAATAGGGGAGACAGGCCGCACTCTTGTGGAGTCGGGTCCTGCTTAAGAAGTAGCCTAAGTAGCCTAAGATAGTTACACGTGGTTATAAAAGCAGGGTCAGGACATGAGGAAAAGTCCACAAGGAAGCACATCATAGACTCGTCTAGGCTTTCCGTGGTAAACAAAAGGGCTTTTTCAAAGGATGCTATAATGGAGTTATAAACGATGGGAAAGTCATACTGCCCATGGAGGGTGGTGTCAAAATCTACGCCTACCCTTCGAGGGTACGCCATGTAAGTAGGGTCGTTCCGCTCGAACCGTAGGGTATTACAAAAAGCCATCCAGGCGAGCATGCTTATGTCGCATACTCACCTATTAGTGGGAATAGGATAAATTAGAATGGTGGGAAATGGGAAAAGGGGCCTAGGCTATGGCCGGCCATGTAAAAGAGGAAAAAGGGGATGACTACCCGAAAGGGATTTAGGGTTTTGTATATAAAGTTGAAAGGTGAATGAGAAGCTCATTCTTGGGTGTGTGGCAAAAAGAGTCTTCTTCTTCCTCTCTTCTTCTCTCCTCCTTGCTTGTGTGTGCTCTTGAGAGAGGGAGTGTGAGAGTGTGAGGGAGTGAGTGTGTGTGAGAGTGAGGGATCAAGAGGGTGAAGCTCTTCACCATCTCCTCTCTTCTTCTTCTCTTCTCCTCTCTTTTCTTCTCTTGCGCGCACGGCTATGGAGGATGGAGCTTGGAGATGGAGGAGGCTTGAGGATGCTTGAGCTAGCATCAAGGATCGTGGAGCTACCGGAGTGCAAGAGAGAGGAGGGTACTCGATCGGGCACCAAAGTAAGCTCACAACACTTGTAGGATCCGGCTAGGTGAGAGATAGCCATTAGAGCTCGCTTGGAACGCTTGAAGCAATAAGCGGTCCGTGGGTCTTGGCGGTTGAGCGAAAGCTCCCAGAAAAGCCTAGCCCCCTCAAGATCCTTTAGCCCCCTCTTTACCACTTCTACTCAGATTGAAGACATGGAGCTCAGTATGCAAAAACTTTTTGTGGAAAGCCAAGAAAGCTCCATTTGAATCTTCCATTTCGAGATCGAAACTTAAGAGCACACACTGGAGTCCCATCATCAGTGGAAGCATTCGAATGCTTGAATTCTTCATCCATTATAGTGCTCCAACCACCATCAAAGATTTCTTAATAGAGCGATTAGCATCATAATGGGTTATGTTTCAACCATCTTCCCTAAACATTGAGATATGTCAATCTAATCTTAATCTCTCATATTCATCCACTTCCTAAATCATTTTGTTGTGGAGAGATTAAAGATTGCATAGGCTTTACTAGTTCAATCACTTATTATATACATATCTCCAATGAAATTCAAGATTGAGTTTTCTTCCTAATGTATCATAACTAATGCTAAATCAATTGTAATTGCTAACATTAACCCCCTCTTTATCTTGTGTGCCTTGGATAAGTCTCACAGTGAGTAATAGACCTTTGTAAATGGGTAAGTAGTAGCAACCAGTGATTCATTGGGACTGCCAAGGTAACCCTTATCCAAGCTTTTTTTTATCCTTGCATCTTATGCTAATTTATTATTAAAAATGTATGCCATATATACTCCGATTGAGGAAAAAGGCTGATGTTAGGCGAGGTGGTAAGACAAAAGAGAGTGACCCTCCCTTACAACTTATTAACACCTTGAAGGGGTGCACAACCTGGCTGAGGGGGAACTTTTCCCGCCTGTGAGTGATCTAGAACTTGATACTTGTATGTAGGTGATGGTAATATCCTGTGATTTCCACCTCTCCCAATGAATGATCCCCCTTGAATACCCTTTCAATGCTGATGGTACCTATATATGACACTTGAAGTGTATGCAGTCAAAAGAGATGTATGGTAGTAAGCTTCACTTATGCAATGATGATAGAGTAGATGGATATGCACTTGTCCTTGGGATGGTGATTAGTATTCTCAGGATCGTATTTATGATGTTCCTCAAGCCTCTTAGTATATGAACCATTCATATAGTGATTTTGCTTTAAGAGATAGATAGTATTTTTAGTCATAGTCAATCAGGACTATCATAAAGATCTAATTGTAGAAAATTCTATATTGCACATGGGATTAAACTCTATATATCATCTTGAAGAGGGAATTTTCCCCTTCAGTTTGAATAAAAATTCTCCCCAATTGAAGCTACCATGGTCTGAAAGTTATGGCTATTTTTATGCACTAGGGTCACTAGGATGTGGTGTAGAGACCACTCCATGATACACAGAAGTCCCATTGCAAAATATTTTGATTATTTTTTGTCACAAAGCTTAATATATCATCTCAAAGACGGCTTTGTCCCCTTTGACATTGAATGAAAAATCTCACCAATCAAAGTTTCCTACCAAAAGTTATATCCCATTTCTAACAATAGGTCCTGTGGATTGCATCTAGATGACTAAAAGGCAAAAGTAAGGCCCATGAAGAACTCCAGAGGGAAATTCAAGACCCCAAGAATTCCATGAATGATGAATCCATGTTGGCATAGGATTTCTATGGTGATATACATGAGGAAATACTCGATATATGGATCCCTACAGTCTACTCAACCACACCTTATGTTAGCATGGGCTTCGTCACTGGAACACCATAATGAAATGGTCACCAACCCCTACTGAATGATGTCAAAGTTTGATGAAGAATTTGAGAAAATGGCCTCTCATACTCTAGAACTCAACAAACCTTGTAGTAGCTCTCCACTCTTGTTGATCAACTAGCTACAACTTCATCCCAAGAGAGGGAAAATGAAATTAAGCACAAGTCTACATGCCTGCCACCACTGGAGCCACAGCATGGCCCACAGGGCATCCTTGGATGTAAAGGGATTCCCCCTTCTACCTATGAGGTTACTGAACCCTCTCATGTGCATGATGATCCCGTATTGAGCTCCCCTATCAAGTATGCAGCCAATGCCCCACTAAGGCCCTCTCCTACCATTATTAGAATATCCCCCACTCTCTCTAGGATCCCCAATGGAACCTATATGAATCAACCCCAATAGTATGTATGGACATCATGGGATGTATGGATAGTAAGGGTTTCATGGATAGCAAGGCCATCACGATCTACATGCCCTTACAAGACAGCTAAGGTCAAGGTTCATAGTATGTATGCCATGCAAGATTGGCACAATTATGATGATGACTTACCTGCTAACCATGTTGAGCATATTGAGGATGTGCATCGTGAGCCGTTCTATGAATCGGAGGATGGATTTCCTTTTAAACTAGGTGGTTATCAATTCCAAATACTTGATCTGACATCCCAGCCAACTACCACCTCCCTTTGCTCCATCTCTTTGGATGCTTTGATGGGTTCTCCGAGCCCCAGCATCCTGCACATTCAAGGCAGTATCCATGGGAAGCATGTCTTCATCCTTGCGGATAGTGGTAGCACTCATAATTTTGTTAATAATTCAGTCATTGACTGGTTGAAATGCACCCCTACCAAATTATACCATCCCTGGAAGGTCCAAGCAGTAAATGGAGAGGAAGAAATTAGCACGCGTGTATGCCCCACACTTCCCTTATGCTTGGCTGAAAATTATGTGGCATTGGTTGACCTAATTTCCTTAAATATGGGCCCCATTGATGTTGTCTTGGGTTGTGATTGGCTGAAACAATTGGGGAAAATTACAATGGACTTTTCTTAGCTTTACATGGAGTTTTTGATGTATGGATAGCTCATCCACTTAGAAGGATTTCAAGATCATGTTGATTTTCAGCTCATTACAGTCCAAAGCAACTCTAACAAGAGTTTAATAAATGATCGTAGATCTTTTTCTTGAAATTGAATAAGGAAAATTTAGGTCAACCCTCTAAAGTATCAAAGGATTGAGCCTTGCAGGCCCTACTTGAGGAGTACAGTGATCTATTTGAGATGCTTACGACCCTCCCCCCTAAGAGGCAAGGGGACCACCCACTTGATTTGGAGCCCCATTCCAAGCTAGTAAACAAGCCACCTTACATTCTCTCTAAGTGTGCTAGAGATGGGTTTCATTGAGCCAATTTATTTTCCTTATGAATCCCCCTATTAATCAAGAAGAAAGATGGATCTTTCCGCATGTGTATCGACTACTATAGAGACTTGAGCAAAATCACAATGAAAAATCACTACCCCATCCCAAGGATTGATGACTTGGTGGATGATTTGAAAGGGTCGTGCTTTTTCACTAAGATTCATTTGCTCTCTAGCTACCATCAAATCCATATGAGGAAGGGCGATGAGATAAAAATGGCCTTTAGGACTGATTGTGGGCTCTATGATTTTCTAATGATACCTTTTGGGTTGACTAAGACCCCCACAACATTTTAGAGTCTCACGAATAAAATTATTCAACCCTTTTTATTCAAGTTTGTGCTCATTTTCTTTGATGACATCCTCATTTACAGCAAGTCACAAGAGGAGCACTTTTGACACATGTCAAAACGATGTTTGACATATTGAGAGAGCATCAATTCTTTGTTAATAAGGAGAGAAAATGTATCTTCATGCAGACATCTATGGAGTACTTGAGACACATTGTGAGAAAAAATGAGATCTAGGCTAACCTTCAGAAGGTGCAATGTGTTAGAGACTGGCCCATCCCATCCACCATCACTTCATTATGTGGCTCCCTTGGTCTCTCTTCATTCTATAGATGCTTCATTATGCACTATGCCAACATTGTAGCACCATTGACTGATCATTTAAACAGGAAATCATTCTTTTGGAATGCCATTGTTGATCATAACTTCAAACAGTTGAAGGAAATACTTACTTCTACCCCCATCCTTGTCTACCCTAATTTCTCTAAGATATTTACTATTCATTGTGATAGTAATGGCATGAATATTGGTGCAGTATTGCTGCAAGAGCATGGTGTGGTTGCATTTGAGAGGCTGCAAGCTTGATGATAAGGAGATGCAGATGAATGTTTATGACTATGAGATGTTGCCCATCCTCCATGCGATTGAAAAAGTGGCATCACTATTTTTATGGCACTCGCTTTGAAGTAAAAAGTGACCTTCAAGTCCTCCATTACTTCCTAAATCAGTCCACCTTGACTCCTAAGCAAAGGCAATGGGTGGGAACATTATAAAACTATGACTTTGACATTTCTCACACTTGGGGCAAAGATAATCTAGTGGTTGATTGACTCTCTCGGATGTAGGCATGTAGAGTATCCTCTATCTCATATTTGCATAGTGATTGGATTGAAGAGCTTTAAGAATCTTATTTGTTAGATGATAGCTTCAACCACAACTTCTAGAAATTATAGCATAGGGTCATGTTTGAAAACTCCCAATATCAGCTCAAGCATGGCCTTATTTGGTCCCATGGCAAGATCATCATTCCACATACTTCTCCCTTCACATAGAAGATCATGGAAGAGATGCATTCTTGTCCCATTGCTAGTCACTTGAATATTTTCAAAACATATGACATGATTTCCAAGAGCTTTCATTGGAAAGGCTTATGGAGGGATGCCAAGGACTTTGTGACCAAATGTGTCCCATGCCAACAGAACAAGGACAATGCACTCAAGCATGTTGGCCTCTTGCAACCTCCCCTTATTCCTAAGGGAAAATTGAACTATATCAAAATGGACTTCATCATTGCCCTCCTTGTGACCGAAAAAGGTTGGAATAGTATATATGTGGTAGTCGACAACCTCATCAAAGTTACCCACTTTATCCCCACTAAGGCACAATACATTGCCTCTCAAGGAGCCGCTCTATTTATGGAATATGTCTTCAAGTTGCATGTCCTACCACAAGTCACAATACATGATCGGGATGTTAAGTTTATGAGAAAATTTTGGCAGAGAGTTTTCATATCTATGGGTACTAAACAAGCTACATCTGCTTCATACCACCCCTAGACAGATGGCCAGACTCTCAAAAAGAGTAAAAAAATGGCTTAAGACATATTTGGGACACTTTTGCCATGATGTGCAATATAGTTGGGATATGTGGCCCCACTTGGTTGAGTTTTCCTATAATAACTCCACCCACTCTAGCATTAGGGTTTTCCCTTTTGAGGCATTATATGGGTATAAGGTCCCCCTTCCTAGAGTTTGATTCAATGATAAGATCAACCCTTAAAGTCTGGATTGCATGCAGATCCTACTTTAGCAACGTGAAGTGAATCTTCAAAAGGCACAAACCCACATGAAACTCTATGTTGATGAGAAAAGAAGGCATTTGGAATTCCAAGAAGGGGAATTGGTTCTCTTGAAAGTGTATAAGTCCCGCTAATCCACTCTCAAAGAGGGCAACAATAACAAGCTGGCCCACCGCTTCTATGACCCCTATCGAATCCTGAAGAGAGTTGGTGGCTTGGCCTATTTATTAAAGATTCCCCCTACCACCAACATACAAAATGTGTTTCATGTCAGCTAGTTAAAACTCTTCATTGGCACCTAAATGGACTATGTGGAATACCTTCTCTCCATGGATGAAGAAGGTATCATTCAGTATATCCTTGAGGCAATCATTGGGCAATGAGATAAGCACTTAAGATCTCGATCCATGAAAGACTACCTCATCAAATGACAAGGCCTACCCCTGGAAGAAGTCTCTTGGCACCTAGCCACCATTTTCAATGAATTTCCTCACTTCCAAGAGGCCCAATGGGCTGAATACTAGCTAGTTATGTCCTCATTACCTCCCCCTACCAGTATACAATTGCACATTGTTTTAGAATAGTTTTTTACTTGCCCAAATCTTAGACAAATGAATCCTACATTTGGGCTAAAAGTACTTGCCATAAGCTCTATTCGACATGAGGCACGCCCGATTTTGAGCAGCTTATCAAAAGTTATGACAATTTTACCTTAGCAAGCTTGCCGTTGTCAACATGATGTCCATAGTCTTTACCCATCCATTTTCATTGTAATGTGGCTCACAGTAGTACTCTGCACCTCACTCCCTGATCTCACCTATCACGTTCCTCCATCTCTCTACATTTTCTAGGGTGAAAACCTTCAGGGTGGGGATGGATTGTAACGAGCACTGGATACATAAAAACTAGGGGTTAGACACCCAGTCATATTGATTGGGTATATAAGGTGTAAGAGTTCAAATTTAGGGCAACCACTTATTATTAACAACATATTATTCACCTTCATCTTCAGATTCCATGGCTTCCTCCTTCTTTCTCCCCTCATTTATGCCTTTCTCTCTCCTCTTTTAGTCTTCCTTTCTCTTCCTCTCTTACTCTTTTTCTCTCTCTTAAAATCTTTCTCCTCTCTCCTCTCAGCTTCATTCATTACAAATGCAAGGACAATATTAAATGCAATCAATAATAGTTGGTTTGTCATGTACAAGTGCTCATAACCCAGAAGGAAATGGAAAAAGTGAAAGAGGTCACCCACCTATTGTGAATGCATCGGCAAAAGCATGTGCAGAGATGGTAAAAGAGTGGCCACAATTGCTTCCTTATACTTTGTGGACTGATAGAACAACTTATAGTGCTATTACATTATATATGCCTAGTATATTGATTTATGCTCAAAAACCTATCATGTCAATAGAAGAGATGATCATCACATGGAGTGTGCTACCTTAGGAAGAGGATCTAAATTGAGAGGATTTGTTGGTCTTATGTATTAAATAGTTGGAAAGGACGTGAGAAGACATAGAGGCAACAGTCACAAAGTTAAGGGTAGCAAGGATACAAAAAAAGAATCTATTTGAAAAAAGACATAGTTTGAGGCCAAGAACCATACAAGCGCGAAATTGGGTGTTGGTTTATGACAAAAATTTGGAAAATCACCATAACACCATATAACTTAAAGTCTCCAAACGATGGTTTAGACCCTATGTAGTAAGATAGGTGTTTGATAATATTACTTATGCATTAAATGAGGTGGATAGGATAGCCATAAGAATTCCAGCTAGAAGGGAAAAGAATCAAATTATGCAAGAGGCATGAATCTACTACCTACTATGAGTTGCCAGAATTGAATGGAAATAGTGGCCATGATACAAGGGCTAGCTAGGAAGATATGGAAGATAAAGAAGTAAAGGATATGGTTGAAGAGGATGAGGACTCCAAATCTGATGACAACTAGTACTGTAGTACATACTGGAGAATGTCTAGGTTTGTAGGGGGTGGATGTTGTACCGCTACATGCACACATTGTGAAAAATTGTGGAGTACATCATCATTTGGCTTTCTTATTAATCTAGAGAGTCAATGTCATATTAGTCTATAGTATGGGTGGTTTGAAAATACCATATTTCTAGACTGTTTTAGTTTTTTAAAAATATTTTAGCCATTATTTCCTGTAAATATTCTCAAAGGGCATTAAAAAACTTCTAGAGTAGGGTGACATGCAGAAAAAGGTGACTTTTCAGCTAATTTTGAAAATTTTCATTAAAAAAGAAGGGGTTGCAAATTTTCACAGTGTCATGATTATAGTTTTCAAGCAACAAACAATACTTCGAATAGGAGAAGAGAAAATTGGGAAATTTGGGAGAATTTTGATCAAGAATCATATGATTTTACTCCCTTTCAAAGCCAATAAAAATTTTAGATTTGTTGTCTAAACAATAGAGGAGAAGCTAGTGTTTGGTGCACATTTTTGGATATAACAAGGAGCTCTATGAGTTCTAATACTTGGAGATTGCTTTTGTAGTAGTAGACATTGTCTACATAATCCAAGAACTAGTTTTCTTGGAGTTTAGCCATCAAGTGATCAGCTTATGACTATTGTAATAACCAATATACATAGGGATAAAGTGTTTTTAGAGTCCCATACAAGGCTTTTATTTCCCTTCTCAAGTTCTATTAATACATAGTGCTCTTTTGAAGAGCACCCTACCATGGAACAAAGAGAAGCTCGAATTGGCCAAGTAGAGGCTACAAATAGCTTACTAGCCATGAAAAACCTACAAGAAAACCGTCTTCTTCACCAAGAATCCATGTCCTTAACACACAGGAGAGATGACACACAAGAAATTGGGAAATGCTTTCATCCTCACTCTCTTCCTCTTCCTCACTCTCCATAAGATCTTGCAAAGGAGAACAAGAGAGAAAGAAACAAGAACAAGAAAGATGCGAGTTGTGCCAAAATGGGAGACCGAGAAATGAAGCCTGAGAGGAGAAGATAAAGGACGAGAGAGGACACAACCACCTCAACCTTCCACTCCCCCAAATTCCATGATGGCAACCACCTCCTTTCCCTTTCATGAATTATAAAATCAAGTTGCATACATTGGCTAAGGTCTAGAAGACCCTTCATTTTGAGAATGGGACAAAGGTGCTTGACCTTCCCTTTTCCTAGGATAATATTTTATAACATGAGCCTTCTCAACTACACATTTTGCATTGCTTCATATTTGATTTTTTTACAAACGGGTACAAAAGCAAAGTGTCAATTTGCAAAGGATGTTTCCATGTTGAGCACATTTTGGTACCTTTATTTGCACAATTTTAATGGTTATCATCTTTTAGAAAAAAAACTTGGGATTCTTCTACCAAGAAATCATAAAGACTTCGATAGACTTGGCAAAAGGTTTTATGATCAATTCATGATGTATAGACATGTCTTGAAGAGAACTTGATTTTCATCATTCTTAGGATTCATTTAAATATTTTGCCTATTCTTTTTCTTCTCTGCTATCTCCTAGTCTCCACTTCCTTCTCTCTTTGATCCCTGGTGAATATGAGCTTTTGACTAAAATCCCTTCAACAATGTATGCTATGGGAGCTCATGCTTGACCGTCAAGATCCATAGACTACTTATTGTTTCAAGTATTTCAAGCCAAGTGCAATGGCTACCTCTCACACCTATGAGTATAGTGAGCTTACCTTCATGCCTAATTGAGTTGCCTCCATCCATGAGCTCTCTAGTAGCTCTAGGATCCAAGATGCAAGCTTAAGCAAGCTCGATCCTCAAGCTTCAAGCTTCATTGTATGTGTGTGACAAGAGAGGAAGAAGAGAGGAGAAGATGAAGAGCTTCTCCACCACGGTCCCTCAACCTTACATACTCACTCCCTCACACACACTCTCTCAAGCACAAGCATAAGAAAGATGAAAAAGAAGAAGAATAAGAGAGCTATTTTTTGTCACAACAATAATGAGCTTCTTTACTTAACTTTTTGCCTTTTATATACTCTAATTTCTCATTTCATTCCCATTGTTCCCTATTTCCCTATTCCCTATTTCCTATTGCATAAGTTCTCTTTCCCTATTCCCTTCCTATTTACATTGTTACTTTATCCATATCCATCTACATTTACAAATTGCATAGGAGGGAGCTTCGCACTCTTTTACAAACATTTAGGATGCACTTTTATATTTAAAATGCACATTTTCCTTTTTGTAATCGCCCTAGACTTTCAAAGTTGCTCATGTGCTTTTGGCCTTTTTTCTCCTATTTTTCCATTTGGACCACATTTTTCCACTTTGCTCTATCTTTTGACGTTCCTTTGCTTTCTTTTTCACTTTCTTTGCATCGGGGTTAATGTTACCCCCCTCCCAGTTGAGTGCTAGTTCCATGGTACTTATTATTGAGGGATCATGTGTTTATAGGCTTGCCATGTGGATCGATGATGGGACTTTTAAAATATTGGTCATGGAGACGAAGCATAACAAAATGAATGTGAGGTTGTCGAGACTAAGAAGAGATCGAGTGAGTGACAGGAGCCTCTGAGGTCGATGGTTGGCCATGGATTATTGAATGTACTTGAAAACAAAAAGAAAGTGCACTATGTGGGGGTGTGCCCACCTCACTGTACAATCTATGTATACGTGCCAACGAAACTAGGTGTTGGGTTAAACTTCAACAAAGCTTGTGGTATTGTTCCACACTTGAGGACCCAGATCATACAAGGGGAGGTGCTATGGGTGTGACTTAGAGAGATAGGTCTTAACCATAGGTGAGTGTAAAATCCCTAGGTGTGTCCTGCCCTCGATGTGCCCTAAGTGTGAAGTGAGGGAAGGAACTAGGGATATAATTGTCCCTAGGTGTAGTATCTATGGTACTCTAATAGTACATGATAATTTCATGGCTTCCTTTTCTTATGCTTCCTCCTTTTTTTTAAATATACTTTCTCTCTTTATCTCCTTTAAATAATAAAAAAATATTTAATAAATTAGGAGAAAGCATGCTAGACATCATCTTGATTTTTATGTGAGAATTCAAAGTCGATGGAAGAGCAACATGAAGATTCGACAAATTATAGATATCGAGAAAGATATAAATGTAAAATTTGGCCATTGCAGTAGTTGTGGATTTTTAGTTAAAAAAAATTAGATGGATTAAAGAGAGATAGCTTACCGACCATTTGGGATGTCAAGTTAGACATGTTGGATTTTTCAGATTTGGAATCAGGCAATAGACGGAAGAATTGTGAGGAGACGGACATTGTAAAGGTTGAAACTTAACAAAAAAAGAGGGGGGAAATTTGGGCATGGCCTTTAGGGGGTCCAAAGTCCCTAATTTTTTTCATTTTGGGGGGGGGGGGGAGTTTTTTCAAACAGTGCCCCCCCTTCCCCCCCCCCTTAATGGCGACAATTTGGATGGGAGGAGCTGGACGCCTGTAAGCATGCTACCAAATTGATCAATCCCAAAAATTCTCTAATTTTTTCACTCAACTTTTCCACTTTCTGGTTGAAAAATGGCTACCAAGTGGAGAAGATACAAACTTAGTCTTTTTCTCTCATCTCTCCTCTCTCCTCCCTCCTCTCTCCTCTTGATGCATATTCATATGCATGATTCTATGGGAGAAAGGGGTGGAGTTTAATGCAAGATGCTAATGGAATAATGAAACCAGAGAAAAGGAGATCATAGATCGAGCTGTGAGAGAGTGTTAAATGCCAAGAATGAGCATCAACAGCCTCCCAACCATTAAATACACATCTCCAAAACCGGATTTCTATGCATAAGCAATCATTTCATTTGTTTCATGAGAGATGTTTGATGGAATTGTTTCTAAATGGTTTCCTTTGATTAATAATATTGAAATTTATTAGAAATACTGAAGAAAACCAAAAAAATTAGTCACATAATAATTTATATCAAAACACGCAAAACTTGCAATTATGTAGTTTTCATAAAAATGATAAATTTTGGGAGTTTTGTTCTGATTTTGGGATCATATGGATTAGAAATGAATATTAAATCAACTCTCAATGATTGTGATAATTCCCAACTCATAAATCAAAAATATCAAAGTTTTTATCTAAATAAATGAAGAAAAATAAGTTAAAAAATGAGAAAATTTAGGTTTTTGCGTTAGAAAATGAAGAAAAAATATGCTTTATGTTTTTGGATGTATGTCATGGCTAGAGCATGAGGGATAAGCCTTAGTTCAGTATTTTCCCTATGTTAAAGTCCCTTTTTACAACTTTTATAAGAAAAATACATGAAAAAACCGCTTTCTACACTTATCAACGATGCATAACCTAAACCGTAGGGGAAAGAGGGGTTTTGATGTTGATTAGTTGCTGATAAAATTTGAAATTCTGATCTTTTTTTGTGCATACCATATAGGAAATTCATAAATTAAGTTTAAGAGGGTCTAGCGGCATGAGAATGCTTGGTGCTGACCCTTAGTAACACAAAATTACGTTTAGATTGAAATCATTGAGAAATATGTATTTGCACATCATAATGCTATTTGCTAAATCATAAAATATTTGAGAACTTTGAGTGAAGATTAAGCACTCCTCTAGACTCCCTACATTTACATTATAGATCTTGGGATAATCATAGCTACCATGCACATTCGGGTTATAGTCTACTACCCCTATTCTCTATGGATATGGCATGTAGGTAGGATCATTGCACTCTTCCAGTATGGTGTTATAGTAGGCCATCCAAGCATCAAAGTTGGAGTACCAGACACATAGCCTCCATTTTGATTGGGCTTCATATCTACTCTACTGTTGATGGTCTTTGGGATCTCCCAAACCTTAGCTTGCCCATAGTCTATAGGCTCTTTCTACCACCTTGTAGGGTATTTTTCTCTTTTATATGTTCGTTGGTTTCTTAGTCGTCGTTGTGAGAGCCTGATCACCTACTCTACCATCTTAGAGAGAGAGAACCATGTCTATGGAGTGAGGATAGTTGAAGGAGAACTCAAAAGATTGGCATTTGTTCTCCCACTATTCCCACACAGCTAGTTTTTGGGCCCAATTTGTAGAATAGCATTCTTCTATTTGTGGGATCTGGACTATAGGAACATGCTAGGGTTGGTGTCTCGACCTCCTCTATGCTTTCTCTACCATCTCTCTTCTCTTCTTCTTTTCTTCCAACACCCTTTCTGAAACTCTGTTTCCCTTAGGATCTTCAACTAGCATCTGTTTCTACCATGGTGGGCTAGGTTCAGATGATTGCTCTTCCTCATCTTGGCCTTGCTCAAAGTCTAGCCCCTCTTCCTGTACTAGCTCTTTTGGCTTTTTATTAGGGCACTGCATCTGTTTTTTCTAATCTCCAAACCCTAACTCTACCAACTCCTTTGTTGAGAGCCCATTCTGCCTCAAGTACTATCGATGTTGTTTTCTACTTAGGCTAGTGCTAGCTCTAGGGGTGCACTCCTAGAGACTGTACCTTATGGATCTTATTTAATTTTTAGCTTTCTTTGTAGCCCTTCTATTATGTCATTGCATTTAGCCTACGTCATATATAGCATGATATTATGAAAGGCTTGCTCTTCTACTAGACTTCTATACCTACCTCCACTGCTTTTGCCCTTGCTAGTGCCATGATTCATTCACTTTCAAACAAGGAAAGGCATTCGGCAAGGTCCTTGAGTCTTCCATCACTCTTTTCTTCCCAAGCACTAGCCTTCTCCTCCATTTTCTCTATGCCTTAAGTTTGGTATTGAGATAGTATCATTACTATTTGTTCCTACTCCTTCCAAGTCTCGAGAAACTTCTCCTTACATTGTGTGTGGTTGTTTAGTTGCCCTTCCAATCATTATTGCTCTTGGAGGGTCATGTGGAGTTAAGTTTTGCACCTATGCTAGCCTTTTAGATAACACCTCATCTTTCTAACCTCTGGCATCATGCAATCCTTTGAGTAGTCGTTCCTTTTATTGTTTCTCCTTACGAAACTCTGGATAGGCCCGAGTCTTCACTCTTTCTAGCTCCTCGGCAAGCTCATCTCTGATTTTCTTCAAATTCTTGAGGTGCTCCTCCATATTCTTATTTTGTTGTAAGAGGATTGAGAAATCCATCTCTAGCACTATCTCCTCCCTTTCCTTCGCATCATGGGGTCTCTTTTTTGCTCTCTTCTTCCATCTTTGCCTCCACTTCCTTCTTTGCTTTCAAGTCCTTCTTGAAGTCATTTATTTGTCTCTACTAGGTGGCTATTTGCTACATCTTTTCAAGCTGATAAGCTAAGAATATATATATTTTTGCCTCCATCCTTGCCAACACTACCTTCCTCTCTTCCTTCACCTTTTTAAATTGGGCTAGTAGCTCTTTTATGTATTCATCATAATTCATTGACACTCACATAGCCGAGATTATGGATGTCATTGAGGCTTCTATTTTGGGCCTCGTTGGACTTTGCATCTACAATAATAGATGGCCTCTTCGTCCCTCGCATTGGGGCTCCTCCACTTGATGTTGGGCCAAGCTACTACATTGTGTTAAGTAGATATTGTACCCATGCCATCACATTGGTTTGGTTCACTGTGGCTTCTATGGTTTTCTATATGGTGGTAGGCATGGCAACCATGAGATGCGGTGGTGGGTATAATGGAGCCTTTTCCTTGCCTATCACTTTAGGTCCTTGAGTTTCTTCTACTCTATTGTAGCACTAGTGCCTCGTATATCTTCTAGGCTCATCCTTGCTAACTTTTTTGATTGAGAGGTTTGTTCAACTGATAATCAAAGAGCAAGAGCCATCTACTCATCGTCTTCTCTTTGTAGCCTTTTCTCCTCTTCTTTTTGCATTCTCCTTCATTCTTCTTTAGCCCTTTTAGAATCTTCTTTATCCTTTCGCAGGTGTTCATTCTCTTGCTCTTCTTCTTTCATTCGTCTTCTTCTAGCTTCCTTGCTTCGTTCTACATAGTTTCTAAGTTTTTTTCCCATTCTGCTATAATTCTCTTCTTTTTCCTAGAATTCTCCATATAATATTTCCCTTTTCTCCTTAGCTCAATGGGATAGAGCCCTCCTCACCTCACTCACTAATAATTCTTTCACTCAAACCCTCCTATTGTCGCTGAGCTTGGAGGTGAGATTCCTTCGTCTTTGCAACTCACTTTGCTTCTTCCTTCTGTACTCTTGCAATTTCTTCATCTCCCAAGTTTTCAATAGAGAATGAAACTGGTGTGCTCACCTCAATGGTTAAATGTACTAGCAACCCATGGGACCATGAGCACTCAGGTGTTTCTTCCACCACTTCTTCCCTCTCTACATCTCCCAGAGCTTTTTGGATTATGGTTATTAGCATGCCCTTGAAACCTATATGTTGGACGCTTTGGTCGCTAGTTTCTTTCTTGTTATCTTTGCATTGTGGAAGCTAGAGACTCCCTACCCTACTACTCTAGGGCCCAGAGTTAGTGCTTTTGTTGAAGACTTGATGGTCTTAGATATGTAACCATTCTAGTTGATTTCATCCAAGGATCTAGTTGTAAGGCTCTCGAGCAATGGTACTCTAATCATCCTGCTCATCAAAGCATTGTACCTCTGGATGGAGAAAAATGCGTGGACCATTTTTGCATGTAGTCTGGTTGGGGATGTTGGTTAAACTGATCCCATCATTTGTGTACAATTGGACCTTGTCCATCCCCAACATGCCATAGATGTCTCTCTTTGGCCACTGCTTCTTGGGCTTGTTGATAAGTTTTAGAGCCATTTCCACTAGTTTAGGACTCAGCTCAACTTCTACTCTTTGGGTCTCCTCTCCCTGCCTCACCCTCATTAGTGTGCCATGGTTCATGTTGGCATCGAAGGATCGCAGGAACTCCACGCACTTGTTGTAATCATTGGCCAACCTTCTCCAAGTACTTACTGAGGTTTCATTGATCATGATGATATGTTTCATATATCACCATGTCTTCTAAGTTCTGAATGCTTTGTAATTAAGCTAGTTGCTTATGTCCTCAAGGTTTCCATGTGTCTCTTGAGGCTTTATTGTTATTGCATCATGGTTCTCCTTGGATGTGACTAGTGTAAATTTGTCACCTTGTTGTGACAGTGTTGTATCCACTCTTGATTGGTCAATGCAAGTTCTATTGTCGATGGATTGAGTGTTGCAAGAAATCATTGATAGTGATGGTTGCTTTGACTTATCAGAACACATGAATGTTTTTGAGGTTTCATCGTTGTTAGGGAAAATGGCAATGGGTTCCTTAGTGAGTGGACTCGATGCTTTATTCCCAAGTTCTTCCGTACTCTTGGTCTCAATATTCTTGGCATTCACAACCACTTGTAACTGCCGTTGTGTTCGTTGTATTCTCCTCTTATTCATGGGCAATGAAGGTGTCTTTCTCAAAGGCTCTCGACCTTGAACTAGGTTAGCTGTTGGTGTGCTTGGTTGGGCCTTAGCACTCTCTTTCTCTGGTGTGTTCTCATGGGACTTAGGTGTGACCTGCTGAACAACCTTGCTAGGTTGATTGGTCAGATGCGCTATCTCCTTGGCCACATCTTCGAGAGGTTTCTCCTCAAGCGTAGGCTTTAGGTGCTTTAGTAGTGCTGAAGGTGTTAAGGATGTTGGTTGTGACACGTCTTCCACGGTTGAATTGCGAAGGACACATTCCAGAAGGGGCATCGTCACGGCCAAAGGCTGTGACTACTGTGATTCCTGATTGGAAGTAGTAACGGCTAGTTCAGTGGACTGGCTACTCTTAGTAGATTGCGGTGTCACTTCCTCAGGAAGATCGGAATTGGGTGTGTCTTTTGTTTCCCTTTGAGCATTCACTTGTGAAAATCGAGCCTCAGTTGATCTAGTCACATTAGATTGCATAGGCAGAGCTATGGGTGGTGTAATGTTCCACCTCTTGGACATTTGGAAGCTTAGATGGAGATGGAGATTGGGATTGAGCAGTTGCACTCAACGACTGTTGTTGTGCTTCCTATGTCCATTTCGGGAAAGAGGGTGTAGGAGACTTGGGACTCCTACGTGGCTTTGACACTGGCTGGAAGATTTGCTCATGGTGTTAGATGATTTTGCCATTTGCTTTATTGAGCATTTAGCCTTGCCATGAGCAATGTTGTGCCTATGTTGCTTGTTATCCTCTTGGGAAATCAAAGGTTGGTTAGGCACTAGTGGCTTTTTCTTACTCTCAACAATTACATCTAATAGCACACTAGGCTGAGGATCTACCCTTTGCATAGTCCCGTTTGGTTTCTTGATTTCGATCATGAGGGGCTCGGTCACTCCAATGTTTTTGACTCGAGACTTGGCTTTTTGTTTACATTTCCTCCTACGCTTCTTTGCTCTTGATACGCTCTAGCCTTTAGCTGATAGAGGAGGTTTAGTAGGGGGTTTTCACATCCAAATCCATCAGTTACCTGTGTAATACCCTTGAGCACGTAGCAATGCTTTGGATATCCATCCCGGCATTGTGCTAGCTCTCTATTGATACCTTCGTCTATAAGGCTTGGGCTTCTTTTGGGGTCTTCTACGATATTTGTAAGTCAAAAGCCTGTCTTTGGGGGCATTTTCTCTTGACCTTCTTGTTTCAAGCATGGCCTAACTCACTAGTTCTCATTGTTCAACCTGTGCTTTTATAAACTCCTCCAACAAGTCCTTGCTCTTGTTACTACACTTGCCTGGTATGTCAAAATGTTCCTTATCTTTTCCTCGAGGTTTGATGAGGTCACCCTTACTAAAGGTTGTGATTATCCTCACTCCTGGCAGTGTCAAGTGTATCCTCTGTGCTACATAGTCGGCCTCACACTTGGTCACCGTTTTGAAGGGTTGTCCAAGGAGGGTTTCTTTTCCACAACTAGCAATATTTGGAGAGACATGGAATAGGACAGGAAAGCTTTCAGTTTCAATAGTTACAAGGACTTTGCACTTTCCTATGAGTGCTTGTGGGTATCCCTCGTATGGACTAATAGTTGCATTAGCCAGTGTGAGCTCTGGTTGGCCTAGCAGAGTCCATACTTCATAGGTCAAGTTATTAAAATCTGCCCCTTCATTGATAAGAGCATTGACACTATGCTTTCTTTTGGCGGTGAGTTTGACCCTAAGATATATAGGCGGTACTATGTCTTTATCTTCTGGGACTTGGCTTATAAATTTAAGCCTTCTAATAAATTCGGTTGAGTCCCTAGCTACACAACCAGATATGGATTCTCCACTGATGTCTTGGATCATCAGTGCAGGGCTACTCAAGGTGCATCTATTGTTAGGACTGTTGTATCTACTCATCCTCGTAGTTGTAGCTTGATGTTGTTGATTTTTGCTTTGACTAGATGCAGTTCAAATGCAACACATATGTGTTTTTACGGTGTAGCCTTTTTGCCCTTGTTGGCTAGATTGGCCCACTAAGGTTCTAGGTATTTCTGGGTCGCTATCTGAGCTTCCTTCCAACTCAAAATAGAACTCGTCATTTTTGCTAAAAGAGGTGGTTTCTCTTGGCGGTCGCAACTCAGAGGGTGACTCTGTCCTAAGCACTAGTGTCGTACCTAGTTGGGTTAGGCGTGCTTGTTCAAAATCTATGGCTCCTATGTGTTCCAACCAAGCACGGTCACAATCCATGCTCATGACCCCTCGCTCTATCTTAAAGACACTCTTTTTATGTGGCTTGGGATCCGCTCATATCTGTCATATTTCTCGTCCCTCAATGTCATATTCCATTGTGTCTATCTCACCCTCAGTTCCTCCTCAAACAGATAAAGCCACCCGAGTTTGACGGGAGAGGCAGATTCGTCCAGTCTGATGCTGAAATTTGGATTGAATCTATGGAGGATTACTTTGAAGCAGCTGGTACTGCACCTACCAATCAGGCCATGCTCGCCAAATTAAAACTCACCGGTGAAGCTAGACTATGGTGGAAACAATGGTGCAGGGATCAAGGGACTTCAGAGGGGTCCGTTACCTGGGAGAAGTTAAAGCAAGCCGTGCAGGGGAGATATTTGCCACCTGCATATCGTACACAGAAAATGAATGAGTTCTATGAGCTAAAATAGCTAGGACTCACCCTTGACGCATACTACTCTAAATTTGTCTCACTCTTAAAGTATGCGCCACAAATGGACACGACGCATCAGGTGTCCAAATTTTGCGCGGGCTTAAATCCACCTGTAAATACCCGTCTCGAATCTATGTGACCATCAGATCTTCAAGATGCACTCATTCGAGCGGCACCTATAATTCTGGAAGTGCAAGCTAGACCAAGGGGTATTAAGAATTGGTCTTATAGCGACCCGAACAGAGGAGCATTCAGACCCCAAGTGAAGAGAGTTCAAGGTCACAATCAGGGACAAACGAAGAAAGCAAGGACAAATAACGTCAACAACTTTGTTCCTACTCACAGTAATGGCCGAAACCTCCGGTGTTTCCACTGCAACGAACTCGGTCACTTCAAAAGGCAATGTCCCAAGCTCAGCGAGGGACATCGTCAAGGTGCAGGCCGCGGTCAAGGAGCCGCCACCCGTGGAAGAGGAAGAACTGCCTGCATTACCAATAGGCAAAGATGTGAAGCAGAAGAAGAGGAAGATCCGACTATGGAAGCAGAATTCGAAAGAGCGACAGTCCATGCCGCTTTACACAAGAAGGGGCCGAATCGCCAGTTCTCGGTGATTCAAACACCGTCGGACTATCAAGGTAAAGGCTTCAAAACCTTGATTGATTGTGGCAGTACACATTCCTTTATCTCACCAGTGTGTGCTAAAAGATTAGGAATAGCCACAGTAGAAGCACCTATCCTACTTGTGGAATTGGCAAACGGTCGTGAGGTAACTTGTACCAGGCAAACTGCTAAGGAAGAGTTCTTTCTGGGAGGAAAGAAAACCTCAGTCAAATTCAGAGTCATGAATTTAGGTATCCATGAGTGTCTACTCGGGATGGATTGGCTTAAGCCTAATGACGCCCACATCCACTGTGGAAAGGGTCAAGTTTCTTTTCGAAACTCTGAAAGAGAGTTTGTTTCAACTCAAGGTGAGGCAGGAGTGCCCAGAGTCCAGTTAGCCAAAGTATCGCGGATCATAAAAGGGGTTAGAAAAGGATTACCTGTTTACCTGATCAAACTCAACAAGTTAGATCAAAAGCAAGAGTCTCATGAGGGACCCTCTTGGCTAAAGGAATACGCTGACGTATTCCCTGAGGAATTGACTGAACTTCCACCTCCAAGAGAAGTTGATCATGAAATAAGGCGAATGCCTGGAGCTGCGCCAATTGCAAAGAGACCTTATAGAATGTCCATACCAGAAGCTATTGAGTTAAAGGAACAACTCAAGCAACTGTTAGATCAGGGTTACATCCGGCCTAGCAACTCACCATGGGGAGCTCCAGTACTATTCCAGAAAAAGAAAGATGGGACACTTCGACTATGTATTGATTACCGTGGGTTGAATCAATCAACAGTCAAGAACAAGTATCCTATTCCTAGAATAGATGAGCTTCTTGATCGCCTTCAAGGTGCAAAGATCTTCTCCAAAATTGATCTCAGGTCAGGTTACTATCAAATCAGGATCAAGGATGAAGATATTCCAAAAACGGCCTTCAATACAAGATATGGGCACTTTGAGTTCTTGGTTATGTCATTCGGGCTTACAAATGCACCTGCCACCTTCAATAGATTAATGCAGGATATTTTTAGACCATATCTTGATGATTTTGTGCTTGTCTTCTTCGATGACACTTTAGTTTATTCTAAACAGGAAGAAGATCATGAACCTCAACTTCGGATTGTCCTTGAGACAATGAGGTCTCATAAGCTGTATGCAAAAATGAACAAGTGTGAATTCTTCAAGCGTCAGATTGAATATCTAGGATTCATAGTATCATCAGAAGGAATATCAATAGACCCAGCCAAAGTCAAAGATGTGCTTGAATGGCCAATACCAGTATCCGTCAAAGAAATACATAGCTTTCTTGGCTTGACAGGATGGTATAGGGTCTTTATCAAAAACTATGCTTTGATTGCAGCACCTCTTACCGACTTACTAAAGAAGCAGACTTCTATTACATGGTCAACTCCCGAACAAAATAGCTTCGACCAATTGAAGCAATGTTTGGTATCAGCACCTATTCTAAAACTTCCTGACCTCAATAAGGAGTTCGAAGTAGTAACTGATGCCAGCATTCTTGCCTTGGGGTGTGTACTTATGCAGGAAAGTCATCCAGTAGCATATTCTTCAAGGAAATTGAAGAGTCATGAAAAGAATTATGCCACGCATGATCTGGAATTATTAGCTGCCATCCATGCTCTAAAGCTTTGGAGACACTACCTGTTGGGTAACAAGTTTACTCTAGTAACCGATCATAAGAGTCTCAAATGGATTTTTACCCAGAACGAGCTCAACATGAGGCAACGTCGATGGATTGAAGTATTGGAGGAGTATGATTTTGAAATCAAGTACCGACCAGGGAAAGAGAATGTAGTTGCCGATGCACTTAGTCGCAAGGCATTCCTAAATTCCCTAATCTTGCAGAATCCATCAACAGCCAGATCTCTGGCTACAAAGGTATCTATGCCAAGCAACCCTATACTCGAACTAGCTAGAGAGGAAGCATGCCATGATTTGGCCTACCAAACCATGATAAAAGAAATATCTACCAAGGAGCAGAATCTGAAGTCACAAGCTAAGTATCAGGAATTTTCCATTGATAATGGACTTGTCTACTACAGAACAAGGCTGTGTATACCAACAAGCCAGTCACTTAAGCAGAAGATATTATGGGAAGCTCATGATTCCCCTTTCGCAAGACATCCTGGCTATGCAAAAACTCTTAATGCAGTTAGGAAGAGCTACCATTGGGAGAGGCTCAAAGGTGACGTTCTCAAATATGTCACTGAATGTTTGTCTTGCCAACGTATCAAGGCTGAACATGTCATGATGCCAGGAAAATTGCAACCACTTGACATTCCCCAAATGAAATGGGAATTCATCAGTATGGATTTTGTGGTGGGCTTACCCCAAGTCCAAGGAGGATACAATTCCATTATGGTTGTAGTTGACATGCTTACTAAGGTTGCACACCTGATTCCAGTAAAGACAAACTATAAAGCCTCCGACATTGCAAGATTGTTTATCAAGGAGATATTCAAGCTACATGGGTTACCTAGAAGGATCATTAGCGATCGAGATTCTCTCTTCACTTCACGCTTCTGGAGAGCTATCTTTGAAGCTATTGGGACTCAACTCTGTTTTAGCACCGCCTATCATCCCCAAACGGATGGACAAACAGAGCGAGTGAATCAAATCATTGAGGATATGCTTAGGGCATACTGCTGTCGAGAGCCGAAGAGGTGGATTCAGTACTTGCCGTTAGTAGAATTTGCCTACAATGCTTCTTACCAGCAGAGCATTCAAATGACCCCTTTCCAGGCATTGTATGGTCATGATTGTCGAAGTCCCCTAAACTTTTCTGATCCAACCCTAAGAGTTGAAGCTTCAAGACAAATGTTGGAAGACATGGATGACCAAATAAGGTCAATAAGACAAGACATACAAGCAGCCAAAGATAGACAAAAGGCATATGCGGATTTGAAACGCCAAGAGAGGGTCTTCGGAGAAGGAGACATGGTCTTCATTCGTGTACGCCCTAAAAGGAGTTCTCTATCTCTAGGAGAATGCAAGAAGCTAAGTCCAAGGTATTGTGGGCCGTATAAAATCCTCAAATGCCTGGGACCCAATGCTTATAAATTGCAACTTCCGGATAACCTAAAAGTTCACAATGTATTCCATATTAGTCTCTTAAAAAAATATGTACCCAACCCTAATCATGTACTTGTTGACCAACAAATTGTAATGCCTAGTCAAGGAGTCCTTGAACTAAGACCGGATAAGATTTTAGATGTTAGGGAGAGACAGTTAAGATCTAGAACCTTGAAAGAATGCCTCGTCCAGTGGAAAGATTATCCCGAAGAGGATGCTACCTGGATGGATGAAAGCTCTCTCAACCTTCAATATCCCCAGTTTATCTCGAGATGAGGACATCTCGATTCTTCTAAGGGGGAGAGAATGTAATATTCCCACTCATGAAAATTGACTTGCCGCACACTGCATAAACCTCGTGCAAAGGTTATCTGTCATATTGGAATTGCCGGCAGTGTAATCTGTGACCTGCACGCGAGAAATCGGGACCTCCGCATTGGCAAAGCAAACCCGAGGGTTCAAACCCACAAATCGCACGTAAACACCCTCTTGGGAGGGGCAAATTGAATATTATTAAGGCAAATTTTTTTTCTCTTTATCTCTTTTTCCCAGCCGATGCACGGTTGGAGGAGAGGGAGTGTGGGGGGATGGGCTTGGTGGAGTCGTGGGTTGCATGGGGAGGGGGGAACCCATGCAGAGGGCCACGTGGTGGAGCTCTTCTCTCCCCCCCCCCCCCATGCCCTATATATACACCCTCTAAGGTGTTGAAGAGAGAGGAGAGAGGGACGAATGCTGCTACCATCGCCGTTGCTGAGGAAGGAAGGGAGGTCGACATGCTGGGAGAAAGCGTCGTGAGGATGCCCTGATTCTGTCGCCGCTGCTATCAGAAACCGCCGCCACCACGACCAGCCGTCGAACTGCCGCCATGACATCACGAATCCCCTCCCTGTTTCGACGTTAACTTCCCCCCTCCTCAACCTTTACCTTTAATCCACGTGATTTCGTGGGGAGCAACAGCTTCCCAGAAGCTTTTGGAAGCTTCTAAAGTACAAGGCTTAAGGCCTTGTGCACACGGGCTCCACCTCGGGGTTAAAAACCTTCCCTTGAAGCCCATTTCCACATGCTTCTAAGGGATAAGGCTTTGGCCTTGTTCCTGTGGTCTTCTCGGGAATATCCTGCGTACGAAGGAAAAAAGGGAAAGATCTTGAAGCTGCTCACAACGGTTGGAGAAGACTCACCGATCGCGTAAGAGTAAAGGCAAACCGGAAGTCCGTAAGCACGCTATCGATGGCTCCCGAGAAGTCACAAGGTGCGCTTGCGGGAGGTTCTTCTCCTAGCATTCACGTGGACATCTCCCCGAGCCCACAGACCCAGGTTTTTTTTTCGATTGTGATTTCATACTAAAGTAACGCATTAAGCATGACAACTCCATGGATTAGGAAGCACCCGTGCATGTTCAAACTCACCTAGCCTAGCTAAATGCAATTGGGAAAAATTGGTATTTTCACTATAAACGCAAATTGTCCATCCATCTTACGACCGTAATAGTAAATTGACTGGTCGTGCATTTTCAAAGGAAAGCCACTTATTGCCTAGGGTTAAAAAGGAAATTGTTAAGTGCATTGGTCATGAAGGGAAGGAGTAATTTTTTTTGCAATAACTCTCTTCGTTATGATTCGCATGAGGGAATTGTTAATTTCTGTTGCACGGCATGAAAAAGAACCCCGATCTTATATAAGTTGCATGGGAAAAGATGCTTGCAAATAGATTAAATCGACACTTGCCTTAGTATTGCATGAACTTCATTCACGATGTTGTTGTATCTAAGGGTCGCGCTTATACTTTCGCAAATTTCATTTCATCAAGTTGCATTTAGGAATGATTGCATGGCTTATAAAAGCATGAAATTCAAATACTTAGACAAAAGGTTGTAGGCGTTATTCCTTGATGAAAATCATAGTAGGCCCTATGTAAGTTATTCTTCAAATTATCATGCCTTTTGACTTTAGCAAAAAGGGATAGGGCTATTGTGGATCTTATGGTGCGTAGAAGTAATGAATTACACGTTTACATGTATTGTAACATTTTGCAACTATTTTTCTACTTTAGATCAAGTTTATCATCTTTAGGAAAGAATTGTCCTTGTCATAAGACAAGTAGGTCAATTTACCCAAGTCATTTGTGGTATCATGACTGTTAGGGTTTCGTATAGGCATAATTAGCCGATTCAATAAAATCCTCAAGTACTAGCTAGGGCTTGGCACATTAGAAATGCAGCCAAGTATCCTACTTGGACGCCAAGTCGAAGCCCTCAATCCCAAAGGTCCTACCCACCTTCCCGGAATGTTGAGTCAATTGGATGCTCACGCAAATAATGATCTAAGGTTTCTACCCTAAGGATCATTCGACCTAATGCTAGGACTTGGATTGAGTTGGAATCCCTAGGACCGAACGTTGTCGGCCTAGTGCAATTAGGATTAGGTTGAGTAAAAGACACCCTAAACCTACTTCTAGCCTAATCATAATTCCTTGACCAGAAAACACCGTTCAATGGGTAAAATGATCCCTTGGAATAGAGGCGACACTTGTGCAAACAAGTTGCAACGTCGCATAGACTTGGGATTAGTTCACAAAAGAGTTTTGCCATTTCTTGAAATGAGGTTGGCAAGTTCTTGCGCAAGTTTAACTTGCAAGAGGATGAGTAGTCATCCTGTTACATCACCCTTATTGGGAAAATTTGCCAAGTTAAGGGAAGTTAGGTATTTGCTTGGAAGCAAATGATCAAACAATAAATTAAAGCGACATGGTCGCCAGGGTTTACTGTTAATAGAACCTAAGGTATTGGTTAAGTTGGTTAACAGGGTATGACCCTAACCTAAGGACAAAAGGGTGAACAAATAAACCCTTGAGGGATCTTGCCAAGTCGAAATTAATCCCAGATCGAATGCTGGATGCATTCGGAGAGAAGGATTCACTCCTTAATAGTTGGCCAAATAAACGACCACTGAAATTGATTGTGCTTGTAATAGTTTAGAAAGCACTGTTTGCCTTGTTTGCTCAAGGAACTAAAGGATGAAAAGATATCTAAATGCTTCAGGTTGAAGGCCTAAAGGGAGAGGCAGCTTCAGTTACCCCCGACTGCCTGCCTGACCCTAACCAAGGGGGTTGTTGACCGCCCCGGGAACGTGGACCGAACCCGCCGCGAGAGGTCTTTCCGTTGAGCTCTACTTGGAGCAGGAGGACGCTTGGGTGCCAGGGGGGCTCTGGCCGTTAATCCCTCGCCTTTCGGGTCCTGCACAAGAGGCTAACATGACTCGGGATTGGATCTCGAGGCCCGCATACTAGTTTACGGGCAGAAGCTTGGAATAGTGATCCCTAGCGGATTACTGGATAAGCCTTCGGGCGGATTATGGACAAGCCTACGGGTGGAACTCCTTGTATTTCAAAGATAAAATGATGAAATGATGATAAAGAAGTTGTTTGATATTGTTTTTCTATGTCACATGATAAGATTACGTGAAGGAACCAGTGCTTAACAGGGTTAATTAAAGAAGCTGTTTGTTATATGTCAAATTAATGTGTTAGGTAATTACATAACTAAAACAAACCGAGGAAAGTGCGGAGGATGGACCATGGGTCCGTCCTACGGATGGGTGGTCCCGGTTAGCCGGGAACTTTTCTCAAAAATCTCGAAGAACACGGGATGATCATCATCATCAAAACGAATAACGAGAACGATGACCTAGAGTTACATCTTACCCAATTTACGTTGTTTTAGGGGAACGGAATGGGACTATGCCTTATGGCTGAGAGGTTGAGTTTTGCATCCCTCTCGTTTCCCATTCTCCTTGAACCAAGTGCAGCGTGAATCCGCTTCGGACCTGGCGTTTCTGCGTAAAGTAGTTCGCTCGGGTCTGACGCTAGTTGCTGCTAGCTAAAGACCAAAACCCAAATTCAGGTCGATCCTAAGTGGGAACGGCCAGGATACTTCCGCTACGTGGCAGACACGGGAAGAACTAGATTGCAAAACCCGTAACATTCCATGGGAGTGCCGAGCGGAGTTTTCTAGACATCCTTTCCGATGGACTGCTAAGACGTGTCCTGGATGATTCTAGTGGACACGTTACACCCCCGCTCAAATAAAGGTTCCTAACTGTGGATGAAAAAACCCTTGGGGGCTCAAGGGAAAAACCCACAGCTCTATATAGCCCTACTGCTATATTAATATTGAAATGATATTATTACAAAGTTGAAAGGAGCTAAATCACTTCTGAATATACAAGTGCCTGTTTGTAGGCATCGAAGGAGCTACATCACTCCTGAATTACTATAGATAAATGAAGGAGCTACATCAATCTTGAATTACAATAGATGAAGGAATCGAAGGAGATAAAGGGCCATGAAATTGCTTTATCTTGAGTGTGGATATAATCGGCTATGCAGCATAATCTGTGACATCAAAAACTTAAAAGAAAATGTTATATCAACATTAGAACACAATCACAATGTCATAAATCAACTTAACAGCTAGAATGTACGATAAAAATTTCATCAGCTCATCAGCTAGAATATACAAAATAGCAGTTGGTATACCACCAGCAAATGGAAAGAAGAATGGACGAGATGAGCATTATCAAGATGAAAACATTAGCTGCAACATTAGCTCCTTAGCTAGAATAGAAAAAACATCAAGTAGAATAAACGTAAGCTTGAATAGGCGAATCAGCTGAAAATAGACAAACAACAACTGGAAACAATGAAACATGAGTTGGAATAGACGAACATACTGGAAACAACGAAACATCAAGTCCTATATCATAAGCTAGAATGAAGCATTAGCTGGAACAACTCAAGAGCTAGAATAAAGAAGAATAAAGAACGAAACATGGTTTGGAACAACTCAACAACCAGCTACAATACAGAACGAAACATCAGTTGGAACAACTCAATAGCTGGAATAATAAGGAATGAAACATCAGCTGGAACAACTCAACAGCTGGAATAATAATGAAACATCAGCTGGAACATTTCAACAGCTGGAATAAGAATGAAATGAAATATTATCCCATCAACTCGAAACATTTCTTATAAACAAAGCATGGAATAATTTCAACGCATTAGCTGTAATATAGATGAAATGATATGAAACGTAGCATGAAGAGCCAACAATCAGCTGGAAGAAAGAAACATTTAGAATAATCAAATGATGAACAAAATACCGACAATCATCAGCTGGAATATAACGAGATGAATATTACGATCATTAAAATATCATCACCGCATCAACTATAAGCTGGAATAACAGAAATGTCATATCATTAGCCTCTATTTTCACATCTTATGCCGATTTTAGCCTATTGTTGCGAGGCACAGCTTTAATCCTGCTCCTATTTTTGCCTCTTCTCCTCTTTCGGTGTACTCTTTGAACTTTCTAGAGCTTCGCTTCCTTGATTGATCCGTGCTTTATCAAGTGTGGAGCCTTATTAATGTGCTCGCTTCTACTCCTATGGCTAAACCGACGAGCAAACTGGACAGTTTCGCCAGGCCAGTGAAATGATGGCTTCTGAGGTCAGAGGTTCCTTGATGGCATCTAAATGCAGCCAGGCTAGCTCGTGTGTTGTAGTGCTGGGCATGGCTGTGTTTGTGGTCGTGGCTCCTTCCGGCCAGCCTAATTCACCAGCGACTCATCCAGCCTATTTCGCCAGCGAAAGGAACAAAGTCCCCCTCACACCCATTCAAAACCTTCAGAATCGACACAAAAACACAAAGAGAGAGAGGTCCGTCCTTTTCTCTCTCTATAGTCAAACGCGTACACGACACCCCCTGTAGAGAGAGATAGAGAGAGAGATAGAGAGTTCCAATATTTCCAGCTGATGATTTTCTAGTTGATGTCTTCGTACTATAGCTAATGAGTTCATTTAACTCTTTTAGGATATTCTAGTAAGCCTATTTTGTCTAAGCCTATTTTATCCTAGTAAGCTTATTTTATCATATTAATATTTCATTTATTTCACCTAAGGAAATAATGATCTAGCTAACATTTTCATCTTGATATTTTATTTGTTACATATTTTTTTGATGATATTCTAATTTGTTTAGTTTGTATTCTAGCTAATGATGCTCCAACAATTGTTTCATATTGATATATTATTCTAGCTGATGATGTTCCAACATATGTTTCATTTTGATATTTCATTTCATTTATATTCCAACTGATCATATTTTGTTCATGTTTTGTCTTATTTTATGATTCAACTAATGGGCTAATGATATTCTAGTTGATGATCTGTTTTCTAGCAAATGGTTTGTCTTGATATTATGTTTCCAACTGATGATCTTTGGTTGATGTTGCAGTTGATGAGCTCTTGATATTCCAGCTAATGATATGACATTTCTGTTATTCCAGCTTATAGTTGATGCACTGATGATATTTTAATGATCGTAATATTCATCTCGTTATATTCCAGCTGAGGATTGTCGGTATTTTGTTCATCATTTGATTATTCTAAATGTTTCTTTCTTCCAGCTGATTTTTGGCTCTTCATGCTACGTTTCATATTATCATTTCATCTATATTACAGCTAATGCGTTGAAATTATTCCACGCTTTGTTTATAAGAAATGTTTCTAGCTGATGGGATGATATTTCATTTCATTCTTATTCCAGCTGTTGAAATGTTCCAGCTGATGTTTCATTATTATTCTAGCTGTTGAGTTGTTCCAGCTGATGTTTCATTCCTTATTATTCCAGCTGTTGAGTTGTTCCAACTGATGTTTCGTTCTTTATTATAGCTGGTTGTTGAGTTGTTCCAAACCATGTTTCGTTCTTTATTCTTCTTTATTCTAGCTCTTGAGTTGTTCCAGCTAATGCTTCATTCTAGCTTATGATATATGAGTTGATGTTTCGTTGTTTCCAGTATGTTCGTCTATTCCAGCTCATGTTTCATTGTTTCCAACTGTTGTTCATCTATTCTAGCTAATGTTTCGTTGTTCCCAGTTGTGTTTTGTTCTTTCCTGCTGATGTTTCATTGTTTCCAGTTGTTGTTTGTCTATTTTCAGCTGATTCGTCTGCTCAATCTTACATTTATTCTACTTGATATTTTTTCTATTCTAGCTAAGGAGCTAATGTCATAGATTATGCTGCATAGCCGATTATATCCACACTCAAGATAAAGCAATTTCATGGCCCTTTATCTCCTTCGATTCCTTCATCTATTGTAATTCAAGATTGATGTAGCTCCTTCATTTATCTATAGTAATTCAGGAGTGATGTAGCTCCTTCGATGCCTACAAACAGGCACTTGTATATTCAGGAGTGATTTAGCTCCTTTCAACTTTGTAATAATATCTTTTCAATATTAATATAGCAGTAGGGCTATAGAGCTGTGGGTTTTTCCCTTGAGCCCCCAAGGGTTTTTTCATCCACAATTAGGGACCTTTATTTGAGTGGGGGTATTAGCTATATATATAGTTTGTCTATATATAGCATCCCTGGTCCCCTCTATATATTCCAACTATGTGTGCTCACTTGATGCACTTCTGGGGTTCCACTTCCAGTGTCTCGTGTCTCTCTTCTCCTCTCTCTTCCTCCGTTCCTCGTCTCCCTCGCGCACTGTTCAAAACACACCGCACTAGGTGATGACGACGACATGATTAAACCTAATTCATGACAACATCAAAATATTTGTCATTCATATATTTACATGGAAACTTCAAGCTGGCATATTAATTATTCTAAGATCTCAATTTAAAATACACAAAACTTATCATAAATACATAAAAACTTATGATAAGAACTTACTATCAAAACTTATCTTAAAAACAAAAAATTATGATAAAACCTAAATGTGCGTCTATATCTGCATTTACGTACGCGACTAAATTTGCATCTATTTGCGCGTCTAAGTTCGTGTCTATACACGCGTTTACGTAAACTTAGACGCGAATATACACGAAAAATAGACGCAAACGTCAAAATTCAAAAGATACTTAAATCATTTCTTTTCAAAGTGCGCCTTTTCTTTCTTGCGTTTTTTGCGGTTCTGAAGCTCGAGTTTAGCCGACATGTAGTCTCTTCATGCCTCACCTCCTCATGACTCACCTCTTCTTTCATTTCAAACACACAAGAGGGGAAAAAGGAAAACCAAGGAGATGAAGAAAGAGAAAACAAGAGAGAGGAGAACAAGAGCAAGAAGAAGCAAAGGGAGGAGACAACAAGAAACAAGCAAGCATCAAGGGAGAGTAACTCACCAAGGAGAGGAAGAAGGAGAAGGAAGAAGCACCACCACCCGCCACACCAAACATCCAAGGTGAGTCCTCTTTCTCTCTCTCTCTCTCTCTCTCTCTCTCTGTGTGTATTAGGATTTATGATTGCATTTTGTATAGCACAAATAAATCATGAATGGCGGTCGTCGGACTGAAATCAGCCGATTGAGCACATTTGCCAGCGCGTCTACATTTCAGTACAGACATAGGGATAGACGCGAAGCTATGTTTTCTCTCATTGCGTCTGAGGCCGTGTCTCAGAGCACATGTATTCTGTATCAGAGACGTGAGAATACACGTCACTACAAGATATAGACCTTATAGCGACGTTTAAAGCGACGAAAATACAAACAACAAAATTTGCCCCCGTCGTCGGAAAAAGCGTCGTTATTGACGACGCCATGGAATCGTCGCTATTTGCGTCGCTATATGCGTCGCTATTTGCGTCGCTATATGCGTCGCAAATGCGACGCATATAGCGACGCAAATAGCGACGCATATAGCGACGGTTGCAGAGAATTTGCGACGCTGATAGCGACGACAATAGCGACGCCTGCAGTAAATTTGCGACACAAATAGCGACGGTAACAGAGGAAAAAAAAATTTTGTGGCAGGGCAGCAAGCTGCCCTGCCACATATAGCACTGTGTGCTGTATGAGAGCCATACAAAATAGTTTCTGCACTGCTGCATACAAAGCGTTTGCAAACAAAAAGAATCTATACTGAAATCATAAAACTGATAGATGAAATAAATACATGATATCGCATAAAATGCGATTGGTACAATCATAAAACAATATCACTAATACATAGAAAATGTCTACATAGATCGGGCGACTAAAAACTAAAGGTATGTGAGCGCTAAGGATCCGAGGGCGAGCTACAAATCGTCGTCCCCCGAAAGCTCGTCCCTCTGCAAAGGAGCATCAAACGGATTCTGCAGAAAAAGAAACAACATATCAATCCACCATACAATAATGCATTCAAATATCTCATGGTAACTACGGACATGAAAGATGAGAGACTTACTGGGCCGCCGCGTCTGTACAATCGGTCGATCAATGATCTGAGACCGTGCCTCTCTGCATATTGAGTCTCAAGGCCTTGCGGATCACGATTTGTAATGGAGTGCTGCAAAGAAAACAAAATGCTAACTGTTAGAAATATGATTGTCAGTACAAATAATATCTCAAAAAAACAAATAAGCAAAACAAAAGAGAAACTTACAAAGTCCTCCAAATATGTCCTGTGGCCGCCACTCCCAAGATGATGTACCGATCCGGCCTCGATTCGTGCCCTCGCCGCCTCCCGCTGCTGACTCCAACGTCCTGGCGAATTTGTAGCCTCCTCCCTCAGTCGGCGCCAGTCCTCTGCATCTAACCACTCGGGCTTTGGAGCCCCACTCTTGATTGCCTTGCGTGCGTCGGATCGTCTATGTGACATGTATGCACGCATGCAATCCATCATCCAGCCCGTAGAGAATCTATCCACTGCGGCTGGCACCGGGAACTCCTCATGCAAGGATGCTACTATGTACTCCTTGCTCCCCTCCGGTATGTTCCTCCAATGATCCAGGACGTTGTGCCGAAAAACTTGTTGGCACAACTCCCTCATGCGAGCTATCACCCTCCTCCCCTCATCATTCATGATGATAGCTCCTGACCTGCCATCCACTAGGTATCCATAATCCCTAGGAGTGTGCCTCGTATGGGCCCTCTCCCATCTCCGTCCACGCTCCTGGGCATATCCAGGAGACCCCTGAACATCCGGTGTACCGACGGGGGTACCCTCTCCCGGAGTGCCACTGAAAGGGGTGCCACCAGAGGGGGTGCCACCAAAAGGAGTGCCACCAGAGGGGGTGCCACCAAAAGGAGTGCCACCAAAAGGCGTGACATCTGCCGACGGCTGCGCAAAAGCCGGAGTAACTGGAGTGGACGTCCCCACAGGTGTGACAAATCCTGGAGGTGACCGAGCTCTAGCTGAACGACGAGACGGAGACACCGCGTCCGTGTCTCCACAGCAGCACCCCCCTGATCCTCCTGCAGTCGCAGTCCCTCCCTCTGGCCCAAGTCGCGAGCGTCGAGATCGTCTGCTCGAAGCTGAAGCATCTGATCGCACTGAAGCTGATCTAGCAGAGCGCCCTGACGAAAAACGAGACAGCTCCTGATCTGCTATCTCTCTGAATCTCGCGAGCTGATCTGGAGACATACGTGCCATCATCTCCTGAAACTCCTCATCGCTCATCCCTCGACTCATCCTGAAAATAAAGATACCTGCAGAGATAAAAAATAATGTTAGAATAATCAATTGAAACTATACAAAGCGCATTAATATAAATCATTTTTGAAAAATCCATCTTAAAATGCATATCTTATCTACCTTTATGGAAGATCTAAACAACGAATTGAGTAATACAATTCTCCAAGAATGAAGTATTCTATGGTCCCATGTTAATCTCCTGACATAACTCTGCATACACTGGAAGGTCGATAGACATGTCACCACAAAAGAACGAGTCTGCCTCGTTCTCAAAAAATTCTACGACTTCTGTATTTCCATCATTGTTAGCCGATGCGGGCTCCAAGCTTGCGGTGGCCTCCACCCCTTGTAATTTTGATCCCTCTATTTGCATATATTCTTCATCTATGCCTGGAACATCGCTTTGATCGTATACTCTCGCACCTCTAGGAGTTGAAGGTATAACATACCACCATCCGTAGACCTATTCTGCACATGCCACGTTGTCAAGCTTGCCATGGCAGACGTGCGAAACATGTGGTTTATGCGGGGGATGAGCGGAAAGTGTCTGAGGACTTTTTGAGGGATGGTCTGCCCTTGCAAGTCCTGTCGATACCTGTGAGCACCACACTTTGGACATGTCTCCATAGTCTCGTATTCATCTCGAAACAATATGCAGTCGTTGATACATGCATGGATGTTATTGTAGTCCATGCCAAGCTTCCGTAAAACATGTCGTGCATCATCACGAGACTCAGGCATGGTGTTTGCAGGTGGCAATATATGATATTTCAATAACCTGAAAACATCATAAAACACCTTGAAAAATCCATCCATATTTACAATAATACTGTTTAAAAAAAAAACAATGAAGTCTGTATGCAAGGTACCTGAATAACTCAGTCACACTCGTATCGCTCCAACCGTATTTCGCTTGCACACTTAAGAGTGCAAGCAATGTCTTCAACCGAGATACTCGGCACCCATCATATAATGGTATGGATGCTTCCTCTCTAAGCGGGTCAGATGTCTCAACATCCATGGGAATCAATGCATCGATCATTGCCTCCATCTCAGGCTCCAAGATTGTAGGCAAGTCGGGAAGGTTGTCTGTCTCCTCTGGCATTGACGATATAGATGGGCCTTGCGAGTGGTCTATTGGCTCCTGCCATCCATCCATCTCACGTCCACGAACTCTTCTAATTGGCCGCAAAGGGTGCTCTCCCCCTTGGGTCGAGACATCACCCCCCTGGACACAAAATTTGCCAACAAGACCCAATCTTATTGTGTATGGTTTTCAATTAGCTTGAGAGTACAATGCATGAAAAATGCTAACTTGAAAATACCGTTTGCTGAAAATCTGCAATCGCCTGATCAATAATCTCAGGTTGAAACTCGCCAAATCGTCGTACGTGTTCTATAGACAATCGACGTTTTCGTCTAATTGCCAACTTGCATTGAGAGCAAGGACATGGGACACACTGATTAAGATACGACTCGCGGTCTTGAACAATAGGACCTTCTTCGTTTGCCATCTTATCTACATTACAGCAAACGAGGCTTAAATGGATAGCTTTTTGGAGATGTACGTCAACTTGCAAGTTGACCATAAACCTTGCATTGTATATAGTAGTCGAGAGATTTTCCGATGTTATATCTCGGCCTTGTATCATGCTCAACGATTTGTTTGTCCCGGTAGATAATTTTTTGTTATATCTCGGCTTTGAGTATAAGTAATCCATTTTAAAATTAATGCGCGCCATCTATGAAATTTTACAACTATAGTAATAAAATTTATTTCAATCAATTCTACTCATAGTCATAAGACCTGAGAGAAATTATCCTATACTCAATTTAAGGGATCTCCACTTCTATAACAATAATTTTGGGTTAATTTTGATGAAGTACGTGGCCGTATGCAAAGCACATTGCATACCATTATCGATACGTATATTATCTTAAATTTCATTCCCTTCCCTCTCCCTCTCCCTCTCCCTCACCCTCTCCCTCTCTTTCTCTCACCCTCTCCCTCACCCTCTCGTTCTCTTTCTCTCCCTCTCTCATTTCCTCCCTCCTCCTCCCTCTCCCTCTCCCTCCCTCTTTCTCCCTCTTTCTCCCTCTCCCTCTCCCTCGCTCCCTCGCTCCCTCTCCCTCCCCCTCCCTCTTTCTCTCCCTCTCTCATTTCCTTCCCATCCCCCTCCCTCTCCCTCTCCCTCTCCCTCTCTTTTTCTCCCTCTCCCTCTCTATCTCTCTTTCTCTCTCATTTCCTAAACAAGCAAAAAATAAAGTGATTTAAACATCCTCCAAGCAAAAGGGAGAGGGAGAGATACAATGCACTCTCCCTCTCTTTCTCTTTCTATCCCTCTCTCATTTCCTTCCCCTTCCTATCCCTCTCACTCTCTTTCTCTCTCATTTCCTCTCCTAAACAAGAAAAAAATAAAGTGATTCAAACATTAAACAAGCAAAAGGGAGAGGGAGGGAGAGAGAGAATGCACTCTCCCTCCTTCTCCCTCTCTTTTTCTTTCTCTCCCTCTCCTATTTCCTCCCCCTCCCTCTCCCTCTCCCTCTATTTCTCTTTCTCTTTCTTTCCCTTTCCCTCTCCCTCTCCCTCTCTTTCTCTCTTACTCTCTCGTTTCCTCTCCTAAACAAGCAAAGAAGAAAGTAATTTAAACATTAAACAAGCAAAAGGGAGAGAGAGAGAGAGAGAATGCACTCTCACTCTCTTTCTCTCCCTCTCCCTCTCTTTCTCTCCCTCTCTCTCCCTCTCCCTCTCCTTCTCTTTCTTTTCCTCTCCTAAATAAACAAAAGAGAACGATTTAAACCTTCAACAAGTAAAAGAAAGAGAGAGGGAGACTCACCAATGAGATATGGCGAGCGTGGGCGGCTTCTCTTTGCAACGAGGGCTCCTCCTCTCCTTCGCGAACAACGACGGTGGCGGTGGCGGCGGCGGCGGCAACAAGTCTCTTCCTCCTCTTCTTTCACAAAGCCTTGGCTCTCTCCCTCGCTCTCGCTCTCAAAAGGCGAAGAAAACAAAATGAAAACGGCGCTCTGGTTTCGGCCGCGCTTTTTTTTCCCTGCGGCGTCGCTATATGCGTCGCTATTTGCGTCGCTATTTGCGTCGCAAATGCGACGCAAATAGCGACGCAAATAGCGACGCATATAGCGACGCCAATAGCGACGCCGATAAATGCGACGCAAATAGCGACGCATATAGCGACGCCGATAAACGCCGTCGCTAATCGGCGTCGCTATTGCCCCAGTCCCTTGTAGTGCGTGCTCTGCACAGAAGAAACTTTGACTTCAGAGTCACGTCTCCAGGTGCGTGTATCCTGCATGTGAGACGCGCGAATACACGCGCCCTACCCAGAAGCTTTGACTTTAGGGTCGCATCTCCAGGTGCGTGTATTTTGCAGTCCATACGCGCGGATACACGCATGTCAGAATCATTGACCTAGAAATTGCATCTGATAGGTGTCCATACTGCATCTCAGATGCGGATATACACGCGCTCTAAACAGAGGGTTGACTTTAGGGACGCGTCTGAGAGTGCGTCTATCCTGCATTTTAGACGGGGTTATACACGTGCCAGCCAGCTCTGATAAAAAACAATTTTCATTGCCTAAACATTATAGTGCTTATTATGTTTCTTTATATTGATAACTAAAGCAAACTAAGAACAAAAACACAATGGGTATGGGGTGTAGATCTAGTTTTTTAATCAATAATATATTTTTGCAATGATAAACGTGACCAATCCCATGGTTGTGTTTATAAATTTTCTTGATTCATGATCAAATTTTTAGAAGCTTTAGCCTTTCAACGTAGTGAATTAGGTAGCATTATACTTTCGATACCATATTAGAGAATTTGGGAATCTTCCAAGCTCCACTTTCAAATAAGGAGTAAAGATTTGACCAAGTGGCTAAATCTTAACCCCATATTTGAGAGTGGGACTTGGGGGAATTTCTTATTTATGAGAAGCATTAGCACTTAAGTTTTATGCTCAATGTCTAAAGAAAGCTAGATTATTAGCACTTTCGAGTGCCATGAGCATCCATGTATCTTTTCTATGGAATTTTCACACCTTTGTTTCACTTAAATGGACCTTAGTAAGTGTTTGCAAAATACACTTGAAGAAAATGAAAATGTGTGAGCATCAAAAGCCTTCTCTTACATAATGATTCTAGGCTCACTGAATGATTTTTCATAATTAATGTTGGATTGGATCAAGCATTATGGCTCTTTGAAAATGTTTATGCATGGATGAAGATAATATATGATTTTTTGTATGCAAACAAATTTGTCTTTTTCTTGTGTTTTTTTTGTAGATGTCGCATCCTGGTTCATCTAGCAATGACTCGGATTCAGATCGCATGAATGATACATTGGGCTTGTTCGGTAGGGGGGTCAATGCATTTTTTGGAGGTTTTCCTAGTAGGGAAGACGCCATGGGAGAGATGACCAGATACCTTGACCGCTCTCCCATAGCAGATGAGGTGTTGAGCGTCATGTCTGGAACGCCTCTGACGTCTTTGCTTGGCACTACTTCTCAAACTCCACTTGCAGGTACTCCACGTGCATCACCTGTACATGCATCGGCTGAAGCACAAGCGTCGGTCGACGCAAGTGCATTTGCAGAAGCACGTGCATCCAGCGAGGCAAAGGGTAGTCGATAGAGAGGGAGGAGGGAGAGTCGAGGGGGAGGACAAGGCTTGTGTGGGGGTTACCTAGGAGCTGGCGAGCGATCACCTTCACCAGTAGATCACGTAGAGGAGCTAGTACGCCAGTACTATAGAGTTACAGATACTGGTGGCATCTTCCATGATGATGAAGGAAGGGATGTAATGGCATACATGAGGAGCGTCGTGCATACGACGTATAAAGATTGTTTCGTCTACTTCAAAAATTAGAAAAATGGCTTGTGGCAGGAGGTGTTGAGGGCAGTCCATAGGAGGTACCCAAACCCTGAGGGTCAGCGATTCTTGGATGATTGGGGATGCACAAAAGTGAGGGATTTGCTTCACAACAAAAGATCCCACCTCATGACACGCGCCAGGGACTCACTGCCGAGACAGGAGGAGGGGTGTGGAGCCTATAGCCAACCACCTATGTGCCACCGCATAGAGTGGAAGAAAGCCAAGAAGAAAGCAGCAGAGAAAGTGAAGAGTCACCAGCACACATAGGCGCGATGCATCCAAATGGAAACCATGGGATTGTCGCATTACGGATCAGGGCGGCATAGAGTCATGGGAGGCAGAGTTTGTAAGTATATTTTGATTTTTATTTTTTTAAAATTTATATTTCTTTCAATTCTTTATATAATTTTCTCTAATACATTGTGTCTCATAATTGTTTGTATATATCATAATTGTTTTGTAGACTGCTATCGTTGGTAGGATATCTACTCCTAGAGAGGTAGGTTACCATCGAGGCCATAACCATGCAGCCACATAGCTTCACTTCTATGAGGAGGGTCTCATCACTGAGGACCAATACAACCGGGCTATGAGGATTCAACAGCCAGAGGAGGTATGTTTTTCTTACTTTCCTATTAAAAGTATTGGTGCGCAGATCGGATGTTGTACGCTTGCGTATTGAATGCCGGAAGGTCCCCAAGAACAATAGAACTCTACTTTTGGCACAAATTACAAGGTAAAAAGCATGAACGACATGAACAAGAGACCAATTGGGTGCAATCTCCCCCCATGCCTTGTGTGAGCGCTCCACAAAGCATGTATTTTATATATTATTCATCTTCAAGCTCAAATAATAGCCCCAATTACAAAATAGTAAGCTTTTAGCTTTTGAGTTTGCTTTAACACAAAATAGGAATAAAGCTAATGGGCGGTGCCCAAAGAGTTTGGCACGCCCAATATAATGTCCAAGTACAAATAACATAATCGTGCGCCCATGCGCATACAAAATAATAATAAATATCCAACACCTCAATAAATAGGCGTGCTAAAATATAGGCGTGGTGCCCATCAAAATATAAATGATAAATCGAATACTCGCTATCCTCCAATGCTTTCCTCCGCCACTGCTGCTATCTCTACACATCAACAGAAGCATTCACAATTGTTAGTAAAATAATACAATTAAACCGACAAAAGTGAATACCTAGCAATCTTCAGGTACATAAATAAATCAATTGGTTAGAAATAAATTCTAACCTTAATTTATTACGAGTGCGCACTCTAAACTCATAAACGTTTATTAATTTAATATGCATTTTGCGGAATCACCCGCTATGGAATCACCCATGTACACACTAAATTAATGAAACGCCCGAAAAGGACAGGCGTCCCCATCAACTTCTCGCACAAAGAATCCACTTTGTGTATGAGCCCCGGTCATCAAAGTTTACGGAATCCACCGTGAAATATACCTCTTGGCATCATACCCCCGGGATGGGATAGCAATTGACCTCAATTGCTATTAGCTCAATGTGGAGCGGGGAAAGCATTCATGTCTCTAGCGTGCATCCATTGTGCTTTCTCTACAGGATGGTTCTTAAATTTGACTAAATATCTAGAATATCTTCGGCCAGTTCTAGTGGTCAGAAAGTCAGTATCTATGATAACTTCAAGTTCAAGTATTTCAGTCTCTTCCTCTAACAAAGGTGGGTTTTCATAAACAGGGTGTACATGTAATTGGCCTCTAAATGGTCTTAATAAACTAATGTGAAATGTGTTGTGAATTTTCCAGTGAGGTGGTAATTCTAACTTGAATGCATTGTCATTAATTTTATGAATGATCCTAAATGGTCCATAGAATCTAGGGGCTAATTTAACAACTAGGTGTCTATCTACACTTTGTAATCTACCTTTTTCTATTCTCAACCAAACATAGTCATCAACTTTGAAATTCATTACTTGTCTTTTCTTATTGGCTTGTTTGGTATATGATTGCTGGGCTTTGGCAATCATGTCTTTAACCTCATCAAAAATAGTATTATGCATACTAGCAATATCATCAGCACTCTGAATTCTATTTGACAAAGATGCAACAGGTGTAGATAATCTATAACCATAAATCACTTCAAATGGTGCTTTCTTTGTAGATGTATATGGTGTATTGTTATATGCAAACTGTAATAAATGCAAATGTGTATCCCATGTCTGTGGTTTAGAAATAATATAAGCACATAAAAGATCTAGTATAGTACTATTAGTGGCTTCTGTTTGTCCATTAGTTTCAGGATGAAATGCAGATGAGAAATCAATTTTTGTGCCTAGGTTAGCAAACAGAGTAATCCAAAAGTTGTTATAAAATCTAGAATCACGATCAAAAATAATAACTTTTAGTAATCCATGGTTAGTGAAAACAGTTTTCAAAAACAATTGTGCTGCCTGTGATGCTGTTAAAGTTTTCTTACATGGAATGAAATATGCTTGTTTACTAAACCTATCTACTACTGTCCAAATCATATCATGGTTAGATTTAGTATTAGGTAAACCAGTAATAAAATCCATAGAAATTTGTTCCCATGGTCTAGACGGAATAGACAAAGGCATAAGTAATCCATACTGTTTACCATGATGTCTCTTAACTCTTTGACAAATCAAACATTCAGAAACAAAGTTAGATACATTAGTGTTCATATGCGGCCAATAAAAATCTTCAGTTAATGTACACTACAAGATATAGACCTTATACCGACGTTTAAAGCGACGAAAATACAAACAACAAAATTTGCCCCCGTCGTCGCAAAAAGTGTCGTTATTGACGACGCCATAGAAACATCGCTATATGCGTCACTATATGCATTTGCGACGCATATAGCGACGCATATAGCGATGCAACCAGTAAATTTGCGACGCTCATAGTGAGGCCAATAGCGACGCGAGCAGTAAATTTGCGACACAAATAGCGACGGTAACAGGGAATTTTTTTTTTTGTGGCAGGCCAGCTCTGCACTACTGCATACAAAGTGTTTGCAAACAAAAAGAATGTATACTGAAATCATAAAACTGATACATGAAATAAATACATGATCGCATAAAATGCGATTGGTACAATCATGAAAGGATATCACTAATACATAGAAAATGTCTACCTAGACCAGGCGACTAAAAACTAAAGGTGTGTGAGCTCCAAGGATCCAAGGGCGAGCTAGAAATCCTCGTCCCCCGAAAGCTCGTCCCGCCGCAAAGGAGCATCGAACGGATTCTGCAGAAAAAGAAACAACATATCAATCCACCATACAATAATGCATTCAAATATCTCATGGTAACTACAGACAAGAAAGATGAGTGACTTACAGGGCCGCCGCGTTTATACAATCGGTCGATCAATGCATTGAGATCGTGCCTCTCTGCATATCGAGTCTCAAGGCCTTGCGGATCGCGATTTGTAATGGAGTGCTGCAAAGAAAACAAAATGCTAACTGTTAGAAACATGATTGTCAATACAAAGAATATTTCAAAAAAACAAATAAGCAAAACAAAAGAGAAACTTACAAAGTCCTCCAAATATGTCCTGTGGCCGCCACTCCCAAGATGATGCACCACTCCGGCCTCGAGTCGTGCCCTCGCCGCCTCCCGCTGCTGGCTGCTGACTCCAACGTCCTGGCGAATCTGTAGCCTCCTCCCTCAGTCGGTGCCAGTCGTCTGCATCTAACCACTCGGGCTTTGCAGCCCCACTCTTGATTGCCTTGCGTGCGTCGGATCGTCTATGTAACATGTATGCACGCATGCAATCCATCATCCAGCCCGTAGAGAATCTATCTATTGCGGCTGGCACCGGAAACTCCTCGTGCAAGGATGCTACTATGTAGTCCTTGCTCCCCTCCGGTATGTTCTTCCAATGATCCAGGACGTTGTGCCGAAAAATTTATTGGCATAACTCCCTCATGCGAGCCATCACCCTCCTCCCCTCATCATTCATGATGATGGCTCCTAACCTACTATCAACTAGGTATCCATAACCCCTAGGAGTATGCTTAAGATGGGTTCTCTCCCATCTTCGTCCACGCTCCTGGGCATATCCAGGAGACCCCTGTACATCCGGTGTACCGACGGGGGTACCCTCTCTCGGAGTGCCACTCAAAGGGGTGCCACCAAAGGGGGTGCCACCAAAAGGAGTGCCACCAAAAGGCGTGCCACCTGCTGACGACTGCGCAAAAGCCGGAGTAACTGGAGTAGACATCTCCACAGGTGTGACAAATCCTGGAGGTGATGCAGCTCCAGCTGAACGATGAGACGGAGACACCACGTCCGTGTCTCCACAGCAGCACCCTCCTAATCCCGATGTAGTCCCTCCCTCTGGCCCAAGTCGTGAGCGTCAAGATCGTCAGCTCGAAGCTGAAGCATCTGATCGCGCTGAAGCAGATCTAGCAGAGCGCCCTGACGAAGAACGAGACAGCTCCTGGTCTGCCATCTCTCTGAATCTCGCGAGCTGATCTGGAGACATGCATGCCATCATGTCCTGAAACTCCTCATCGCTCATCCCTCGACTCATCCTGAAAATGTCACCTATACAGATAAAAAATGATGTTAGAATAATCAATTTAAACTATACAAAGCACAGTAATATAAATCATTTTTGAAAAATCCCTCTTAAAATACATATCTTATGTACCTTTATGGAAGATCTAAACAACGAATTGAGTAATACAATTCTCCAAGAATGAAGTATTCTATGGTCCCATGTTAATCTCCTGACACAACTCTGCATACACTGGAAGGTCGATAGACATGTCACCACAAAACAACGAGTCTGTCTCGTTCTCAAAAAATTCTACGACTTCTGTATTTCCATCATTGTTAGCCGATGCAGGCTCCAAGCTTGCGGTGGCCTCCACCCCTTGTAATTTCGATCCCTCTATTTGCATATTTTCTTCATCTATGCCTGGAACATCGCTTTGATCGTATACTCTCGCACCTCGAGGAGTTGAAGGTATAACATACCACCATCGAGGTTGTCGGGGATTTGGATAGAAGATTACCTGTTCACAAACACTTACAAACCGTCTTCAAACCATTGTGACATAAACCATGTCGTATTACAATTAGCAAGCAAATGCCTAGTTGCACCTGTTCACAATGGGCCGGTAACACAAAGGTGTCGCGCAAATCCATCCATTTTTTTTCGGAATCTATTTCGAGAAATCCAGATGGACCTCATCGAATTGTTGCTCCAGCTCCTCCAAGTACCACTTTGAACCATTGCACATCGAATAGTATCATGGAGAAGCTACGGTAATCCACCGTAATAATACTTTGCAAGTTCCCAAAATACTCCATCTCATCCACAACCGTGTTCGGATCTGTTGCTCGTCGTCGCCGGCTCTCTTGCTCAAACCTTGCCATGACACCACAGTCCATTGTGGAGTGCATTTTGTCAATACGCTCCACGCGAAAATGCCGTCCGCGCGACCACACTGCACTATATATTTTGTACTGTATATTGAAATACTGAAATTAGATGTAGCAAGAAAATTTAGATACGACACATTCTAAACCCCTCATTACCTTTGGACTATATCCCCTCGAGAACTCCCACTCCTCCATTGAGACCTTTGTTCCTTCGTTGGATGCTGCGGTCAAGGCTCCATGCAACCATCGTGTTGACATAAACCGCGGCATCTCCTCCATGCGTTCGGAATATCGAATCGGTCGGTGATGCGTACTACGTCGGAATTCAGCTCGCGCTTCCTTTCGATCTTACCTTGCAATCTAGTACTTGGCGAGCCACGTCTCCATGGAGGTATGGTGCAATATACAAAAGTGATTCACCTTCTCTTCCATTGAGGCATCCATTCTTTTTTCTACCCCATTTCCAACCACCACATCTCTAGTCAACCTATCATCGTCCTTCAGCATCCATAGCATTTCATTGTCTGGTTCCACCGTTGGTAGCCATTGTGAGATATGCACTAATGCCTCTGACACCAACCAACCTTCCGCCATGCTACCTTCTAGATGAGCTCGTTATCGCACAAACCCTTTCAGGGTTTTCATGAAGCGCTCCAGGAAGAACATCCATCGCGTATGGACAGATCCAGCAATCTCCACCTCGTCCACAAGATGCACAAGAAGGTGAACTTGTATCGTGAGCATGCTAGTGGGCAGGTATTTCTCAAAGAGACAGACCATCTCAACTGCTCCCCGCCTTGCGGATTCAATAGAGGACGTCTTAATCTCTTTCTGTGAGATCCATTGCACCAAAGTCGACAACTTGTAAATGGCCCCACGAATTTTTGGAGTAAGGCATCCTGCGATCGCGATCGGTAGGACAAACTGCCACAAATGAGAATGCATTATGAATAATGGCCACTTTTCAAATTGCAAAATGCCCATGCTAATTACAATCCATTCTGTTCACAAACCTGACATATCTTATGCCAATCATGGGATAATGCGGACCTGAGAGAACGCATCATACCCGTCGGAGTGCGGATAGACTTGATTACTTGCTTCACAATGCGCGCTTCTTTGGTAGACAAAACCCAGGGAGCGCGAGGAAGCTGCACTCCCCCTTCAGCACTCAACTGCGGCCAAAGCGCCTCCATCTTACCTACCTCCTTCAAATCCATTCGTGACCCTATAGTGTCTCTCTTTCCTGTGATGTGGTCCCATAGCAAGCTGCCCACATTCTTGAAAATATGCATGGGATCCAACAAGTGGTTGACCTGTAAGTGGGTCCAATATGGCAACTCGTAGAAAACTGAGAACCGTCGCATTCCATTTGGATGTGATTTCGGGTTTACCATTTTCAACTCATACCAGCTTGCAGCGTTCATACGTGCTGGAGGTCGTCCAAGAAAACCTTCCATGAGTTCATGATCCTCCGGCAAGAAATCGGCGTGTCCTTGATATACCATCTTCTTCATGGTTCGTGACCTTCGGGAGTCTAACTGTGGCCCACACAATGGACATGCATGATAACCTGAGGTAACTAGACCTGTAAGGCGAGCCACGACCTAGTGAATACTTGATTGAATGAAATAAAATATAGATATTACCAGCGAGAACGGAGGTCTGCTCACCTGAGCACTCTCCCAATCCTGGAAAGTCATGCATCGTCCACATGAGAATGGCTCGAATGTTGGCTGATCGGCCGACTATCACGCCTGCTCATATCTTGCACAGTGACCCCCTCCTCCCACAAAATCTTAAGCTCATCCACTAATGGACGAAGATACACGTCCATATTTTTTACTTTATAGCGGCCCGGGACGAGCAAGCTAAGGATGAGATGTCCTTTCTTCGTAGAAAGCCATGGAGGGATGTTGTAGTTGACAAGCACTATAGGCCACACACTGTAAGAAGTCGAGCGTAGATCGAATGGGTTCACACCATCCATGGCGAGACCAAGCCGAAGATTCCTTGGCTCTCGCGCAAAGCCTGGGAAGGTAAGTCAATGTGGCTCCATGCGCGCGAATCCTCTGATATTCGTTGAACTCCATTCGTGGACCTATTCTGCACATGCCACGTTGTCAAGCTTGCCATGGCAGACGTGCGAAACATGTGGTTTATGCGAGGGATGAGTGGAAAGTGTCTGAGAACTTTTTGAGGGATGGTTTGCGCTTGCAAGTCCTGTCGATACCTGTGAGCACCACACTTTGGACATGTCTCCATAGTCTCGTATTCATCTCGAAACAATATGCAGTCGTTGATACATGCATGGATGTTATTGTAGTCCATGCCAAGCTTCCGTAAAACATGTCGTGCATCATCACGAGACTCAGGCATGGTATTTGCAGGTGGTAATATATGACATTTCAATAACCTGAAAAAAATCATAAAACACCTTGAAAAAGCACAAATATTTGCAATAATATTGTTTTTAAAAAAATCAATGAAGCCTATGTGCAAGGTACCTGAATAACTCAGTCACACTCGTACCGCTCCAACCGTATTTTGCTTGCACACTTAAGAGTGCAAGCAATGTCTTCAACCGAGATACTCGGCACCCATCATATAATGGTATAGATGCTTCCTCTCTAAGCGGGTCAGATGTCTCAACATCCATGGGAATCAATGCATCGATCATTGCCTCCATCTCAGGCTCCAAGATTGTAGGTAGGTCGGGAAGGTTGTCTGTCTCCTCTGGCATTGATGGTATAGATGGGCCTTACAAGTGGTGGATTGGCTCCTGCAATCCATCCATCGCACGTCCACGAACTCTTCTAATTGGCCGCAAAGGGTACACTCCCCCTTGGGTCGAGACATCACCCCCCTGGATAGAAAATTTGCCAACAAGACCCAATCTTATTGTGTATGGTTTTCAATTAGCTTACAAGTACAATGCATGATTAATATTAACTTCAAATTACCATTTGCTGAAAATACGCAATCGCCTGATCAATGATCTCAGATTGAAACTCGCCAAATTGTCATACGTGTTCTATAGACAATCGGTGTTTTCGTCTAATTGCCAACTTGCATTGAGAGCAAGGACATGAGACACGCTGATTAAGATACGTCTCGCAGTCTTGAACAATAAGACCTTCTTCGTTTTCCTTCTTATCAGCTACATTACAGCAAACAAGGCTTAAATGGATAGCTTTATGGAGATGTACGTCAAGTTGCAAGTTGACCATAAATCTTGCATTGTACATAGTAGTTGAGAGATTTTCCGATGTTATATCTCGGCCTTGTATCATGCTCAAGGATTTGTTTGTCCCGGTAGATAATTATTCGTTATTGTAAAAAACTACACTAGAGGGCTTTGAGTATAAGTAATCAATTTTGAGCATCATTGAGGATCTCTTAGTCTAATAATAAATCAGTCTCAACAAAAAGCATCTTAGAAATGTGGTTTTTTTATCTTAGGATCGCGTATTAAAATTAATGCCATCTATGAAATTTATCAACTATAGTAATAAAATTTATTTCAATCAATTCTACTCATAGTCATAAGACCTGAGAGAAAATATCCTATACTCAATTTAAGGGATTCTTCTTCTATAATAATACTTTTGGGTTCATTTTGATGAAGTACCGTAATGACCATTAGCTAGGGTATCATTTTCTTTTAGTCCTTCCGTTGACTAGTTGGCATGATTTCTAATTTGTTATGCCTATAAAGTTAATACAAAAACAATTAATTATGCATATCACAATTAGATCCCCTACTTGGACATTATGAAGGACATGACCAATTTTAAGCCATCTTAAAGAGTCACCAATGTACGTGGCCCATGGCAAAGCACATTGCATACCATTATCGATAAGTCTATTATCTTAAATTTCCTTCCCCTCCCTCTCCCTCTCTTTCTCTCCCTCTCTCTCCCTCTCCCTCTCTTTCTCTCTTTCTCTCTCATTTCCTCTCCTAAACAAGCAAAAAAGAAAGTGATTCAAACATTAAACAAGCAAGAGGGAGAGTGAGAGAGAGAATGCACTCTCTCTCTCACCCTCACCCTCTCCCTCTCTTTCTCTTTCTCTCCCTCTCTCATTTCCTTCCCCTCCCTCTCCCTCTTTCTCTCCCTCTCTTTCTCTCCCTCTCTATCTCTCTTTCTCTCTCATTTCCTAAACAAGCAAAAAATAAAGTGATTTAAACATTAAACAAGCAAAAGGGAGAGGGAGAGAGACAATGCACTCTCCCTCTCTTTCTCTTTCTCTCCCTCTCTCATTTCCTTCCCCTCCCTCTCCCTCTCCTTCTCTTTCTCTCCCTCTCTTTCTCTCTCATTTCCTCTCCTAAACAAGCAAAAAATAAAGTGATTTAAATAGTAAATAAGCAAAAGGGAGAGGGAGAGAGAGAATGCACTCTCCCTCCCTCTCGCTCTCTTTCTCTTTCTCTCCCTCTCTCATTTCCTCCCCCTCCCTCTCCCTCTCCCTCTCTTTCTCTCTTACTCTCTCGTTTCCTCTCCTAAACAAGCAAAAAAGAAAGTGATTTAAACATTAAACAAGCAAAAGGGAGAGGGAGAGATAGAATGCACTCTCCCTCTCTTTCTCTTTCTCTCCCTCTCCCTCTCCCTCTCCCTCTCTTTCTCTTTCTCTTTCTCTCCCTCTCTTTCTCTTTCTCTCCCTCTCTCATTTCCTTCCCCTCCCTCTCCCTCTCTTTCTCTCCCTCTCTATCTCTCTTTCTCTCTCATTTCCTAAACAAGCAAAAAATAAAGTGATTTAAACATTAAACAAGCAAAAGGGAGAGGGAGAGAGACAATGCACTCTCCCTCTCTCTTTTCATTCCCCTCCCTCTCCCTCTCCCTCTCTTTCTCTCTCATTTCCTCTCCTAAACAAGCAAAAAATAAAGTGATTTAAACATTAAACAAGCAAAAGGGAGAGGGAGAGAGAGAATGCACTCTCCCTCCCTCTCCCTCTCTTTCTCTTTCTCTCCCTCTCTCATTTCCTCCCCCTCCCTCTCCCTCTCCCTCTCTTTCTCTTTCTCTTTCTCCCTCTCCCTCTCCCTCTCTTTCTCTCTTACTCTCTCGTTTTCTCTCCTAAACAAGCAAAAAAGAAAGTGATTTAAACATTAAATAAGCAAAAGGGAGAGGGAGAGAGAGAATGCACTCTCCCTCTCTTTCTCTTTCTCTCCCTCTCCCTCTCCCTCTCCCTCTCTTTCTCTTTCTCTCCCTCTCCCTCTCTCTCTCTCTCTTTATCTTTCATTTCCTCTCCTAAACAAGCAAAAGAGAGTGGTTTAAACCTTGAACAAGCAAAAAAAAGAGAGAGGGAGACTCACCGATGAGATATGGCGAGCGTGGGGCGGCTTCTCTTTGCGATGAAGGCTCCTCCTCTCCTTCGCGAACAACGACGGCGGCGGCAAGTCTTCTTCCTCTCCTTCTCTCATGATGGTTGCACTCTCCCTTGCTCTCGCTCTCAAAACTCTCAATGGAGCAAACAAGAAATGAAAACCGCGCTCGGTTTCGGCGGCGTTTTTTCCCTGCGGCCCGTCGCTATTTGCAAATGCGACGCAAATAGCGACACCAATAGCGACGCCGCTATCCACCGTCGCTAATCAGCGTCGCTACTAGCCCAAATCCTTGTATTGGTACGTAAAGTAGATATGATACCTCTATGACCTTGATATGGGGGACAATGAATCTCATTCAAAACAAAAGATCTGAATGGAACTGTAACACATAATCTCTTTTCATAAAACATAAATCCATCTTTATATGACAGTGAATCAATAGGAATGAAGTTATTTTGAACTAATTTATTCTAATCAGCATGAAAAGTAATATCCTGATGATAAGTATCTTTCATAGCAATCAAAGAATCAAATGATATAACAGAAATATTATGAATGGTAGGTCTTCTACTTAATGCATTAGCCACTACATTTTCTTTACCGGGTTGGTATTGAATGATAGGATGAAAACTTTGGATAAAGGATGCCCATTTGATATGTCGGTCAGATATTTGAGGTTGGCTAAGTAAATGTCTAATACTTTGCTGATCGGTCTTAATCATAAATTCTGAACCCATTAAGTAGTGTTTCCACTGTCTTAATGCTTGTACAACAGCTAATAGTTCTTTGTCATATGTGGAATATTTCAGTTCAGAGGGTTTCAGCTTACAACTAGAATAGGCTATGGGATGATTATCCTGCATAAGTACGGCTCCTATTCGTGATCCACTAGCATTAGTCACTACTAGAAAGAATGGTCTATTAAAATCAGGCAACTGTAGGACAGGGGCATGGGTTAATGCATGTTTTAATAAGTCAAAGGATTTCTGTTGATTTTCGAACCAATGATAAACAATATCTTTCTTTAGAAGTTTAATTAGTGGTAAAGCAAGTAATGAAAAATTACGCACAAACTTCCTATAGAAACTAGCAAGACTAGGAATGATCGTAACTCATGCACATTTTTAGGTATAGGCCAATTCAATATTGCATCTATTTTCTTAGGGTCAACTTTAATTCCATCAGATGATACTATATGGCCTAAATACTCAATTTCTATTTTAAAGAATTCACTCTTTTCAGGATTTGCATACAGTTGATTATCTTTTAGTAACTGGAAAACCAATTATAAATGCTCATAATGTTCTTTCTCATTTTGACTAAACACTAAAATATCATCAAAGAAGACAATTACACAATACTGATATTTCAAAAATATACGGTTCATCATTCTACTAAATGTAGCAGGTGCATTAGTCAATCCAAATGGCATCACTAAAAATTCATAATGACCAAACTATGTCCTAAATGCAGTCTTGAATATGTCTGACTTATCTAGTCTCACCTGATGATAACCAGATTTAAGGTCTATTTTACTAAATATAGCAGATCCTTGCATTTTATCCATAAGGTCATCGACTCTAGGAATTTGATACATATTCTTTACAGTGATCTTATTTAAAGCTCGATAGTCAATGCACATATGATAGGTATTATTCTTTTTCTTGACTAACAGAACATGTGCACCAAATGGAGAACTACTAGGTCTAATCAATCCTCTATTTAGTAATTCCTCAACTTGACTCTGAATTTCTTTTTGCTCTATCTGGTTATGCTGATATGGTGCTTTGCAAGATGGTTGAGTACCAGGAATCAAATCTATTTTATGGTCTTCTGGACGTGAAGGAGGTAAACCAGGTGGTAGATCTTCGGCAAAACAATCTTTAAAATGTGCAAGAAATTCTTTATGCCTAGGGTGCATATGATTTTCTTTTACTTGCAGTTCATTTACCCAAATGAGGTAAGATTTACTACTCTTGCGTAATGCACGTTTAGCTTGAGTATGCGAAAGCAGTGGAAAAGCATTAGATGTATGCATACCATACAATGTAATAGATTTTTCTTGAAATTTAATATTAATTGAATGCTTGGAATAATCTATATCTGGATTATGCTGATGACGCCAAGGCATACCTAGAATAATGTCACTTGACTGTAATGGAACAACTAGAAAATTTCTTCTTTCAGTGTATTGACCAATTTGAATCTCTAAGTCATGCACTTTCTGTGTACCATTATACCTAGTGCCTAAGAATGCTGCTTTGATGCGATAATGCGTAGGTACAGTCTGTAACTTCAATTCCTTTACTAGTTTTGCAGAAATAAAATCATGAGTACTACCGTCATCATGCAAAATAATCTTTTCCTTTCCATGCACTAAACGTTTAGGACAGGTGGCTTCTTCGAATGGCAATTTGGTGCTAGATGTCCAGGCTGGTGGCATTTATAACAGACTATAGGCTTGGCTTTGGTTACATTGTTTGCAATGGCAGGAAGTCTAGGGACATTAGGATTTGGCTGTGGAATAGGCTTTGGGTTTTGATTGACATTGGATGGTAAAGCAAGTGGTTTTGCCCAATTCTTACGGAAAGATGGTGAAGTGAAACGACCTTGATTAAATCTTCTAAAATTTGAGTTGAATTGTTTAGATCCATAGTTACCATTGACTTGGAATTGCTGTGGACGTCTGTCTCTACCTCCCAGCTTGTCTTCAGTGTCGTGAGCTAGTGAAATTGCGTCTTCAAGAGTTGGAGGCTTAAACATGTTAACTTCAGCGTAGTAATGCCCAAGGAGTCCAGACATATTATACTTGCGCTTGTGTGTCGCTTCAGGTACGTCTTCACGCATACATAACTGGAGTAATGCATTCCAAAAATGCTCTGTGTACTGAGGTATAGGTTCACGATCCCGTTGCTGAAGAAGATCCCATTGCTTTATAGCTTTCTCATGAAATTGTGGAGAAAGGAAATTCTGCATAAACTTCTTTTTGAAATTCTCCCAGGTAGTGGGACAATCTATACTCTTGCGTACTACAGTCCACCAAAGAGATGCTCTATCCACTAAATGATTAGTAACACACTTGATTTTATCTTTTTCTACATAGGTTTTCTCATGAAAGTAGTCATCAAACTGACTAATGAATGCAAGAACAGTTTTTCCCTCTCGAGTGCCATTGAAAGTATGGAGTTTGAAATTTCTTTTACTTATCTTTGATTCCTTGCGGATGGTTTGAGCTTCGAGAGTTGCGTCAATGGTACGTCGGATAAGATCTTCAGATTGAGGTTCCTCTTTGTCGGTAGGGTCGATCTTTGTAAATTTGCAAATTGAACTTGCAATGCTTGCCTAGCTCTTCGTTCTTCATCCAATTGCATCATAATTAAGTCCAGCTTCTGCTCCATCGTAGGTTCAGGTAGGTCGCCTTCAGCCATTAAATCATCCATATGTGGTTCCGTCATCCTGCAAAACTCAAAAGACCTCTCACTCTCAAAATCAAGTTAGCGGGATGAGCGTAGCTCAAGTTCGGGAATACAAGGCTTATATATTTTTGGGTGTGGCTTTCACAATCTTTGAAAAATCTGCGTTTTTTCCTTCTTCGTATGATGCTGAAAATGCTTCAACAAACCTGCGTATGCGTAGAGTACCTTCCAATGAACAATTTTGCAGTTCGGAATCTCTACGTAGGAACAACCCTTCTATGAGTTTTGAACCGAAGTCAGTTTTGACTCCAGTTGACTTGTCTGACTTGTAGAGTACCAAACTAATGTGACTTGCAGAGTTTGTAGACTTGCAAAACTTGATTGCTTTATGTGACTTGTAGAACTTGACTTGAAAAAAACTTGCAGAATCTGATTGGTTGTGTGTGACTTGGAGTTTTGATATGACTTGACTGATTAAAGCTTAAGTGATTAAGCTTGGTAGTGTAGCTTAGTAAGGGCAGCAAAAACGTTGAATTTTTAGGGGGGGGCCGTTTTTTCAGCGTGGCGAAATTTGCGCTGACATCCTCAGAGGCGCCAAGAAAATTCGTGATGTTTAAGCTTCTTTAAGCTTAGGTTAAGCTTATTAAGCTTTTAAATCTTGATTAGCTTTTAAACTTTTGGGATTAAGAGAGAGCTTATCTCTGTTCTTGACGACTTGATGTAGAAAAGATGGAAGTGGTCCTCCGCCTCTGCAGACCGGTCCTTCGCAATTTGATGATGGAAACAGGGGTTCTTGATCGCCAGGAATCTGCCTGTATCGACCGTTCGCGACAAGATTGACCGTAGAGCCTGATCGTTCTAGAAGCTCCTCCTTCGCACAAGATGGGTAGCGATTCGAAGCTCTTGATCTCAGCTTCGCTGTGATACCATTGGTGCGCAGATCGGATGCTGTATGCTTGCGTAGTGAATGCCAGAAGGTCCCCAAGAACAATAGAACTCTACTTTTTGCACAAATTACAAGGTAAAAAGCATGAACGACATGAACAAGAGACCAATTGGGTGCAATCTCCCCCCATGCCTTGTGTGAGCGCTCCACAAAGCATGTATTTTATGTATTATTCATCTTCAAGCTCAAATAATAGCCCAAATTACAAAATAGCAAGCTTTTAGCTTTTAAGTTTGCTTTAACACAAAATAGGAATAAAGCTAATGGGCACCCAAAGAGTCTGGCATGCCCAATACAATGTCCAAGTACAAATAACATAATCGTGCGCCCATGCACATACAAAATAATAAATATCCAACACCTCAATAAATAGGCGTGATAAAATATAGGCGTGGCGCCCATCAAAATATAAATGATAAATCGAATACTCGCTATCCTCCAATACTTTCCTCTGCCATTGCTGCTATCTCTACACATCAACTGAAGCATTCACAATCGTTAGTAAAATAATACAATTAAACCGACAAAAGTGAATACCTAGCAGTCTTCAGCTACATAAATAAATCAACTGGTTAGAAATAAATCCTAACCTTAATTTATTACGCGTGCACACTCTAAACTCATAAACGTTTATTAATTTAATATGCATTTTGCGGAATCACCCGCTATGGAATCACCCATGTACACATTAAATTAATGAAACGCCCGAAAAGGACAGGCGTTCCTATCAACTTCTTGCACCAAGAATCCACTTTGTGTATGAGCCCCGGTCATCAAAGTTTACGGAACCCACCGTAAAACCTCACGGAATCCACCGTGGCACGAAATCCACCGTGAAATATGCCTCCTGGCATCAAGTATAGCTAATTGTAAGTTTTTCTCCACCATGTGTACGTAAGCAACCTTGATCTTTTGTGTGTGTAGGCGAACCCGGATGTGGAGCATAGCGAGGAGGGGGATAGTGATGCTAGTAGCCATGGTGGTGCTAGCGAAGATGTTTCTTCTTTAGATTCGTAGAGGAGCACCATACCTGCTCTATGGCCTTGTTTTCTTGTATATCTATTATCCATCATTCAGCCTACTGCTTGCGGCCACGCTTTTGGTCGCAAGCACTTAAACTCCCCATGTAAATGCTTTTGATCTATAATGAATACATGGACTTTTATTTTCAATTCTCATGCTTTTAGATCCATTGTCTTTTTCCAGTTCTGTTTTGCGCGTCTATCCGCGCGTCTAAATTGCAGAAAACGTGCGTTTATAAGCGCGTCTAAAATGCAGAGTACACGCGCTACATAATTCAAATTTAAAAAAAGAAATTAAATATCTTTTTTCAAAAAAATGAGATTTTTTATTTTTTTGTTTGCTTCTATGGGCGCTTGTAAAAGCGCATCTACGGGCGTGTCTATATGCCCGTCTAGTTTGCCATGTAGACGCACTGGTAGACGCACAAAATAAATTAAATAAATAATAATTTTGATTTTTTTATGTGCTTGTATTCACGCGTGTATATGTGATGCCAGGAGGCATATTTCACGGTGGATTCCATGCCACGGTGGATTCCGTGAGGTTTTACGGTGGATTCCGTAAACTTTAATGACCACGGCTCATATACAAAGTGGATTCTTTGTGTGAGAAGTTGATAGGGACGCCTGTCCTTTTCGGGTGTTTCATTAATTTAGTGTGTACATGGGTGATTCCATAGCGGGTGATTCCGCAAAATGCATATTAAATTAATAAACGTTTATGAGTTTAGAGTGCACACTCGTAATAAATTAAGGTTAGGATTGATTTCTAACCAGTTGATTTATTTATGTAGCTGAAGACTGCTAGGTATTCACTTTTGTTGGTTTAATTATATTATTCTACTAACGATTGTGAATGCTTCAGTTGATGTGTAGAGATAGCAGCAGTGGCGGAGGAAAGCATTGGAGGATAGCGAGTATTCGATTTATCATTTATATTTTGATGGGCGCATACCTTAGGCATGGCGCCTATATTTTGTCGCGCCTATTTATTGAGGCGTTGGATATTTATTATTATTTTGTATGCGCATGGGCGCACGATTATGTTATTTGTACTTGGACATTGTATTGGGCATGCCAGACTCTTTGGGCACCGTCCATTAGCTTTATTCCTATTTTGTGCTAAAGCAAACTCAAAAGCTAAAAGCTTGCTATTTTGTAATTTGGGCTATTATTTGAGCTTGAAGATGAATAATACATAAAATACATGCTTTGTGGAGCACTCACACAAGGCATGGGGGGAGATTGCACCCAATTGGTCTCTAGTTCATGTCGTTCATGCTTTTTACATTGAATTTTGTGCAAAAAGTAGAGTTCTATTGTTCTTGGGGACCTTCCAGCATTCACTACGCGAGCGTACAATATGCACGTCTATTACACGTCTATTTCTGCGTGTAAATTCCTTAATACATGCGATTATAGACGTGAGTTTGTAGACGCGCAAATAGACGGGCGGGTAGACGCACCCGTAAGATTTTCTCTATATTCAAAAATCGCGTCTAAAAGTGCGTCTAAGAGGCCTTTTTGTTGTAGTGTTTGGTGACCCATATGAATGTCTAATCATTATATAAGTTGATAGTGAAGTTTTAGGGTGGTCTATCCGAGCATAAGGCCATGGTTAGATGGTCACTTTAGCACCTCTTAATGAAGAATTTGGCACACTTTACATCAACATAGATTTTCATGAACAAGATAAAGAGGATAGCTTTGATGATAATGAGATGCTTTGACAAGAATCTTTAGCACTTTTCAAAATCTATAATTTTCTAATACATAGTCAATATCAACATAGAAGAGGAAAAGTATGAATGTCCTTGCATGAGACGACGTGGAAATGTTGCACTCATGGACATCTTATACTTGAAGCCACTTCATGTGAATGTATATTTGAGTGCTCTTGATGTATCTATTTAAGCAAACAAAGACTATATTAGAAGCATTACCAAGTGGTTGGAAAGGGTGTTGTGATATCCATGAATGTGGTTCATTGTGGTCCTTTCAACACAACACATACTCAACACATATTAGAGATAAATTATCCCTAGATCCCCTATAAATATTGGGGGTTGAGTTGTGCCTTCTCATGTCCAACGTATCTTTGAAAAAGGGGACTATTAAGAGAAAGGTAAACAAAAGCTAAAGAGGATGTCTAATGGTCAAAGAGAAAAAGGATCCACATTGATAAAGGGGTACCTTTGGGACCTAGTTTTAGGCTAAAAGCTCAATGGGTAAGACTTATAACAACCAATAGAGAAATCCAACTACTAGGTGCAAGAAGGCTTAACTCTCTTGATCTCAAAACCAAGAAATGTTTCTACCTTATGTTATTTTGTTGTAGTTAGAGTTATGCATGTGTAAATTGAATAGCAACCAAATTGATCCAACGTTTGTTTGTATTTTCCCTATAGATAGCTTCATAATTAGATTCAATCTTTGCCTCATGATTTTTCTATAACTAGAGTTGTCTTCACATTTCCAAATTTTCATTTCTCTTTTTCCATGGTGCTTTAATGAGGGGACATCTTTTGTCATTGTCTATTTGTATTTGATTCATGCAGTTTTTAAATATTATGCAAACTTGCTAGAATTAAAGTTATAACTATATGCAAATGTAATTCCATTAATAGCTAGACTTATCCAATGTTTGGAGGATCAAATTCTTCATTTTTATATGTATATAAAAATTGTGAAGTTGCTATGATTAGTGTTATGATTAGAGTCAATTAGGCTTAGCTCACAAGTTTTCAATGGTACATAGAGTTCACAAGTAATCTCAAAGTCACAATCATTTTTTATGGCACTCAAAGGGAAAATATCTTTAATGATTGTGTATTTGTGTTTGGGCTAGTGCGAGAGGTTTGAGTGTTTTATGTGAGTTCCTTTGGAGGTTAGACAAAAGTTCATTATTGTTTCTATGCTCTATTCTATGTGATGCATAGATGTGAGGCTATGAGTAAGACTATTCCCTTTTTCTCAACAATATTTCCTCGTCTCTACAGACCTTTTGATGTCAAGTATGGAAATAGGCATTGATAATGAAGGTAATGCTTGAAGTTCTTTAGTCTCAAGCAATAAATTCAAACATAGTACCTTACATGGTTGTCTAGTTAAGTGCTTGAAGGAGCTAGACAAAAAGCTTTTGAAAAATGAGGAATGTTAAGCAACATTGATCCTAAAAGTAGCTTGCACAATAGTTCGATAAGGTCCTATATTTTAACCAAAACAAAAATATGTTGGGCATCTAGGAATATGTGGGGCTTAGATTCCCATCATGCTTTCTTTGCTAATGGAATAGGATGCGGTGATCCTCTCATAATCTTTAGACTAGAGTAACAAAGGAAGAGTTCCAAGCCCCAAGCCAAGAGGACGCAAACCGGCGTAAGACTTATATAATTGTATTTTAACCAAACGGAAAATGACAAACAAAACCCTCGACACTCTTGAGAGGATCATATATATATATATATATATATATATATATATATTATATAGCGACAAGGAATCGCGCAAACAGCGATATTGATGACCACCATGGCTCAGAGCGACGTTGCGTTTGTCCTGTTCGGAACGATAATTATGATATTGCCATTCCTGAGCCCATCCAATGCCAGTCAGGCCGGGGTTCCGAGCCCTACTCCTGAGAACGGCCACGCAGCGTGGACTGACAGTACGACGTTACACAGAGTGGGAGGGACCGAGGGGTGGCGTTTGGGGGTGAACTACAGCACGTGGTCTCTGCAGCACAACTTCAAGGTTGGCGACAGCCTGGGTAAGACGACCATGCTCATGCTCATCAGCATCCTGCCACACGTGTTATGGAGAAAGTAGTGCATTATTAATTAGGTCTTTAATACATCATGTGCTGCACTGCTCCAGTAGCGTATGTTGTGGCGTGCTGGCCAGTGCGTTTACTTGGTTCAGTCGTACTGGACTCATTGATGAATGCGTGTAACTGATGGTGTTAGTGCTGTTGCAGCTTTCAGGTATAAGCAAGGCCTGCATACCGTGCTGGAATTAGTGAGCCAGAAAGAGTTTACTGCGTGCGATGGTTCGCGGTCATTGTCAATGTCCACGGAAGAAGGCGATGTTAGAGTTGCGCCTGGCGATCAATCATCAGTGGACCTGGTGGTACCGCTGCGAACAGCTGGTCGACACTATTTCATTTGTGGAGTGGCGGACCATTGCGACGAGGGCATGAAGTTCTTCATAGACGTCCACCCAGCCGCGCCCCATCGCGACAATAATATTGGTTCTCCTGCACCGGCTAATTATGATTATTATCCTATTGCTCCAGCTCAGGCTCCAGGTCATCAATACCATCACCATCACCATCACGTGCAGGCTCCGGCCACAGCTCCTACTGCCCATCATCATAAACATCATCCTCGTCCTTGTATCCAGCAGGCTCTCTCTCCTGCTCCAACCAACTCTCAACAACATCCTCAGCACTGTATCTGCCGATGGCCTTTTCTCCTGAACTACTGCTGCCTGTTCCCCGGTCCCATCTGAACGCTTCCTATCAACTTGTTGAGTCTCTCTCAGTCTTCCTCTCTCTCAAAGCTTTGACCCATTTTTGCGTTTAGCCTTCGATTGCTGCATACACAATGTAGGTCTGGTGTAGTCCAAGACAAAGTGCGGGAAAGGTCCCAATGCAAATGTTCGGAGGATCTTATTTTCAGGAAAGCATGTCGAATGATCAGCTATGGGCAATTTAGACTTTGCAACTTTATGTTTTGCTCATTATTATGATTCTCCTTCGTTGACTCTCTCTGTGATCTCTCTCTCTCTCTTTATATATATGTGTGTGTGTGTGTGTGTTTGTGTGTGCGCGCGTGCGTTCCCGGTCATACAAAACAATAGGGTAGACATACAAAAATATTACTTGTGTGAGCCAAAGCCATCAATAATGTGTGGTTTAGTGTCAAGTGCTTGTTTGGAAAATCTCACTTGCATTAAAATAAATTTTTAAGATTCCTGAAATATCTTGCACCCTTTCATTTTAAGCTTTTCTAAAGACACTTTTATACAACAAACAAGATGGGGTGCAATCATTTTACATGGTCTCATCCATTTAGTGATGTATCCCATCCAATCACAGCAAGGATAGTAGAGGTGGAATAATCCCATCCCCACCATTAGCCATAGAGGGGAAGCTTGGGGAGAGTGGGGTTGACTCAAACCCCCACAAGGGCTGCAAAACCCTACCAAAACTGAAAGTTTAGTAGAGCTGTAACAATGGTAATGAATGGGAATGGAGATTGAATGTTAGTGAAGATGAGAGTGAGCCATTTCATGCAAAAACGTACAAAAGCCACTACTAGCTCTTACATGGGTTGAGCCTTTTTATCCCACTAATGAGATTTTTTTTTAAAAAGAACTAGTGTTGCAATATATATATATATTACTATCAAGATGGATGTACTACACCAAACTATATATATTTTTTAAAAAGAACATGATTTGATGCAATGTATCAAGTTTAATAGAAACTCATTTAGGAAATCTAGCTTCTTAATGCATTGGATGTGATTGTGCCAAAAACTAAGCAAATATCAATGAGCCTTTATATGTTGCATCAACTAGGGCATGAATACAAGACTATTGCACAACCTAATATACTACATGGCTACTCTTGAGAGAACTCAAGGATCCTTTTCTTAGACAAAATTTTAATACAAAAGCAAATTATCATCTAAAAGGAGTACACGTAGGTTAAATAGATAAAAAAGTCTATATTATTTGTGAATGAATCATAAAAGAGGGATTTTTAAGCTAGGCCTTGTGAGTATACATGGTAATAAGTTTTATGTACTCTATCCTACATATACACATACTTAGATACACTACATAAAGTCGAAGAAAAGTGCGTATTAATGTAGAAGTGACAGTGCAGCAAATAGATTCTCAATAAGGAGTAGAGAACACACAGAAAATATGAATAGAATAGAAACTATGTTAATTTCAAATTATCAAATATAAAGATGGACCTCTCCACAAGTGCACTTCCACTATGAATCTCAGATGGTGATCCGGATAAATGATAGGCGAAGAGCTTAAGAGTAGCAGCTAGAAGAACTCTAATTCAATGAAAGATAGATTGACGATGGTTTTGGAGGGGTCTTCCTTTTATAGCCTAGGAAGGTACTCTGATCAACTTGTCCAACCATATTATGAACCTTTTCTACTCAGCCCATGGAATATTCCCTTTACCCTCACGCCATTTAGCCACATAGAGCTCATCTGACATACAAGTTAGGACCCAACCAATGTCCATGCTCACGCATGACTTCTTCTCATAATGGGGGTCTTACAACTTGGAGCACTATGGATCATCAGTGGCAGCTTATGAGGGTGGGGCATTGAGCATGTCTAACAATTAAAAGCTAGCTACTTGATGTAGTCAATTGAGTATGGAAAAAAAGTTTAAAATTGCTCCATTTGAACTTGATGCATAACATCAAGTATGGGTTACAATTTGCGAGAAATTTGCAAAGACTAGTTTTCTTTTAGATGCACAAATTTACTTCTCTATGTTATTGAAATGACATGTACTTTGCATGCGATTCATAATCTAAACTAGAAAACCTTTTAAAAATGGAAATTCAAGCTCCACAACTAGTAGTAGTGGGATATTTTCTCCTACGTAACCAAGGAAGGAAAACCATTCCCTGATACAACAAGGTATTTTGGAATATCCTTCTACAACTTCAAATGGTGAAATGTTTGCCTAAAGCTACCTTCCAAGAGATATATATGTCTAGCTTATGTCTGTATCTTTTTTCTTAAAATCGACATTTCAAGATAGTATTCCTTAATGATATTATGTATTTGTGGTACACAGATCGATCGCCATATGCACGTGTAGTGAGCGTCAGAAGGTCCCCAAGAACAAAAGAACTCTACTTTTACACAAAAACCAATGAAGAAAGCTTGCACGACATGAACAAGAGACCAATTGGGTGCAATTTCCCCCCATGCCTTGTGTGAGCGCTCCACAAAGCATGTATTTAATATATTATTCATCTTCAAGCTCAAATAATAGCCCAATTTACAAAATAACATGCTTTTGCTTTTGAGTTTGCTTTTGTGCCACTAAAGAATTAAAGCTATTGGGCACCCAAGAAGTCAGGCGGTACCCAAATACAATGTCCAATACAAATATTTAAATCGTGCGTCCATGCGCATACTAAAATAATAAATAAATATTAAGTGCTTAAATAAATAAGTGCTGACAAAATATAGGCACCATGCCTAAGATACGCGCCCATAAAAAATTGATGATAATTTGAATACACGCTATCCTCCAATGCTTCCCACTACCACCGTTGCTTGCTTTACACATCAACTGAAGCATTCACAATTGTTAGAAAAATAATACAATTAAACCGACAAAAGTGAATACCTAGCAGTCTTCAGCTACAAAAATAAATTGGTTAGAAACCAATCCTAACCTTAATTTATTACGAGTGCGCACTCTAAACTCATAAACGTTTATTAATTTAAATATGTATTTTGCGGAATCACCCGCTATGGAATCACCCATGTACACATAAAATTAACAAAACGCTCGAAAAGGATAGGCGTCCCCATCGACTTTTCGCAGAAAGAATCCACTTTGTGTATGAGCCCCGGTAATAATAAAATTTTACGGAATCCACCGCAAAACCTCACGGAATCCACATGGAATATGATCTGGCTCTGCTAGATGTCCAGGTTGATGGCATTTGTAACAAAGTATGGGTTTTGCTTTGGATACATTATTGGTAATGGCAGGAAGTTTAGGAATGTTGGGATTTGATTGTGGAGATGGCTTAGGGTTTGGATTTGTGTTTGATGGCAAGGCAAGTGGTCGTGTCCAAGATTTACGAAATGAAGATGAAAGAAAACAACTTTGATTGAATCTTTGAAAATTTGAATTGAATTGTTTGGAACCATAGTTACCATTAGTTGGGAATTGTTGTGGTCGCTTGTCTCGTCCGCGAATTTTGCCTTCAGTGTCATGGGCCAAGGAAATTGCATCTTCAAGGGTTGTTGACTTGAACATATTGACTTCCGCATAAAAATGTCCAAGTAGGCCAGACATAAACATGCGTTTATGAGTTGCTTCAGGTACATCTTCGAGCATACGTAGTTGCAATAGGGCATTCCAGAAACTTTCAGTGTATTGGAAAATAGGTTCGCGATCCCTTTGTTGTAGAAGATCCCATTGCTTGATGGCTTTTTCATGGAAATTTCTTTTGGAAAGTCTCCCATGTAGTGGGACAATCAACGCTCTTGCGGACCACAGTCCACCATAAAGATTCTCGGTCAACTAAATGGTTAGTGATACATTTAATTTTGTCTTTCTCAGCATATGTTTCTTCATGGAAATAATCATCAAATTGACTGATAAAAGCAAGAACAATCTTTCCATCGCGTGATCCATTGAAAGTACGAAATTTGAAGTTTCTTTTACTTATCTTTGTTTCTTTGCGGATGGATTGGGCTTCAAGTGTTGCATCGATGGTATGTTGTATAAGATCTTTGGGTTGCGATCCATCTTGGTCAGTGGTAGATCGTTGTAGATTGGCCAATTGAACTTGCAAAGCTTGTCGGGCTCTTCATTCCTCTTGAAGCTGCATCATAATCAAATCCAACTTTTGCTCTATTGTTGGTTCGGGTAGATCACCTTCAGCCATAATATCATCCATGTTTTATTCAGTCATCCTGCGAAATTCCAAAAGACCTCACACACTCGAAATCTTGTTAGCAGGATGAGCGTAGCTCAAAGGTGGATTTACAAGGCTTGCATATTTTTGTTTCGCTTTTGTAGTTTCTCTCCTTTACGATTGCCGAATTGGTTGTCACAACCGTCTTCCAAGAGAATAGTGTTATGTATAGACTGCATATAAACTGCGTATAGTCTGCATGTGAACTTTTGTTTTTGCTGAAATTGGTTCACCAAGACTGCAAGTGTGAAGAGGGGCTTCCAAGGTATAGTAGACTGATTCCTATGCTTCTGAGTACGAACTGCCTCTAAGGTAGTTGTTGTAGAAGACTTTAGTGACTTTGGGGACTTGAGAAGCTTGAAGAACTTAGATCTTAAAGCTTAAGTGACTAAGCTTAATGAAGCTTATGTGTCACCGTTTTCGTTTTTTTTTAGGGGGGAGGGGCATTTTTCACGTCGTTGATTACGAGGACAGCATACCGCGGCAGCAAATCGACGATTTGAAAGGCCTTAAGCTTAACACTTTAATTGTTTTTAAACTTCTTTTCTTTCTTCTCTGTAACAAAATGACTTGATATAGAAGCTTTATCGCCGGTCCTTCGCCTATGGAGAGAGGTCCTTCGTAATCAGAGGGTATAGAAGGGGGTTCTTGACTGCCAGGAACACGCTGGTATCAACCGTTCGTGACTGTAGAGCTCGATCGTTCCAAGAGCTCCACGCGCGAGATGGTAAGCGATTGGAAGCTCTCGATCTCAGCTTCGCTCTAATACCACTGATGCACAGATAGGTTGCCGTATGCGCACGTAGTGAGCGTCAGAAGGTCCCCAAGAATAAAAGAACTCTACGTTTTACACAAAAACCAATGAGGAAAGCTTGCATGACATGAACAAGAGACCAATTGGGTACAATCTCCCCCCATGCCTTGTGTGAGCACTCCACAAAGCATGTATTTAATATATTATTAATCTTCAAGCTCAAATAATAGCCCAATTTACAAAATAGCACGCTTTTGCTTTAGAGTTTGCTTTTGTGCAACTAAAGAATTAAAGCTATTAAGCGCCCAAGAAGTCAGGCAGTACCCAAATAGAATATCCAATACAAATATTTAAATCGTGCGCCCATGTGCATATAAAAATAATAAATAAATATCAAGCGCTTAAATAAATAAGCGCGACAAAATATAGGCGCCATGTCTAAGATACATGCCCATAAAAAATTGATGATAATTTGAATACACACTATCCTCCAATGCTTCCCACTGCCACCACTGCTTGCTCTACACATCAACTGAAGCATTCACAATTGTTAGAAAAATAATACAATTCAACCGACAAAAGTGAATACCTAGCAGTCTTTAGCTACAAAAATAAATTGGTTAGAAACCAATCATAACCTTAATTTATTACGAGTGCACACTCTAAACTCATAAACGTTTATGAATTTAAATATGCATTTTGCAAAATCACCCGCTATAGAATCACCCACGTACACATAAAATTAATAAAATGTCCGAAAAGGATAGGCGTCCCCATCGGCTTTTCACACAAATAATCCACTTTGTGTATGAGCCCCAGTAATAATAAAATTTTACAGAATCCACCGCAAAACCTCACGGAATCCATCATGGAATATGATCTGGCTGCTAGATGTCCAGGTTGATGGCATTTGTAACAAAGTATGGGTTTTGCTTTGGATACATTATTGGTAATGGTAGGAAGTTTAGGAATGTTGGGATTTGACTGTGGAGATGGCTTAGGGTTTGGATTTGTGTTTGGTGGCAAGGTAGGTGGTCGTGTCCAAGATTTACGGAATGAAGATGGAAGAAAACGACTTTTATTGAATCTTTGAAAATTTGAATTGAATTGTTTGGAACCATAGTTACCATTAGTTGGGAATTGTTGTAGTCGCTTGTCTCGTCTGCGAATTTTGCCTTCAGTGTCATGGGCTGAGAAAATTACATCTTTAAGGCACCACAATAGAAACGAGGCATAGATACGCAAAGTAGGGCGCATCTATCAGTACCTCTATATGTGCATGTAAAAGAGCATGTAAATAGACACGAATTTTGCGTCTATATATCTGCGTAAATAGACGCTAATATAGACGCGCAATTATTTAACCACCTAAAATTAAACTTAATATAATAAAAAAACCAGAGTTAATAATTATTTAACCATCTGAAATTGATTCTTAAGTATGCACGTGTGCGCATGATAAAAACCATAGAATTAAGAATACACATTGAATCATTGAATAAAAAACTCAGAGTTAATAATTATTTTTGCATTGCTCTCTAATGAATGGCAGTTCCTCCAGTTGACAAGTCTGATATAAGTAATTAGTGGCAAGCGACAGAAACCTTATTATACAATTAGTAGTAAGCATTGCAATATGTATCTCGTAATTTCTCTAGTTGAAGATGATAAAAAATACTTCCTTTTTATTATGGAAAATTCAAGTTAGCTTTAAACTTGACTATTGATTATTGAGTATGCACGTGTGCGCATGATTAAAACCATAGAATTAAGAATACACATTGAATCATTAAGCAAATTAAGTATGTTACAGTGAATGATCCATCTCATCTTCAATGAGATCAGCCCTTGCTAAACTATCTACTTCTAGGTCTATGTTACCAAGAGGTAACGAAACAAATCAGTCTATCCCACTATCAGATGTGTTGCTATATTGCTCAATAACTTCATCAATATCATCGACAATCACATTATTGTCTTTTTTTGTGTTTCCTTGAACATCCTCGCGAGGTTCATCTTGTACTATATCACGCATATCATCCATTATGGTGTCATCATATACATCATCATTAATTGTTGGATTGTCATTTGCTATCTCCATGTTGGTAATATTACAATATATTGGTTTTGAACGATTAGATATAGGGATGACATACCACCATCGGTTATTGTTTACCATTGGATGATACACAACCTGTATTTGAAAAAAAAAAGCAAGAAACTTAAATACTTATTATATTGTGTATATGCATCACATGTATACATATTAAAAAATTAGCTTTTGCATATATACCTGCTCGCATTGTTGAGGTAGTACTAATGTATCATTTTTATTTTGGTGAAATTTTGTAGAGTCAATGATTACAAAACCACTTGGATGACGTCTGATTGTGCGATGCTCACCATTTGTTACCACTTCTTTAAACCACTTCACATCCAGTACATATATAAAGAATCATCTGAAGTCAAGCTTCAGAATATCTTGGATCAAGCCACAATAACCTTCCATGGTACCATTGGCATCCTTGAAGTGAGAAAGGACACCACAATCTTGGGTATTTCTCTTTTCATCTATACGTTGAGTTCGAAGATGTTTACCCTCACATCAAATAGCATCGAATAATGTGCACTAGTAGTAAAAGATAAAAGATCAAACATGTCAATTATTTATATAAAATATAACTTATAGAAACAAATTAATTGATAGTATGTCTCACCTTTGATAAGCAACCTCGTGCGTATTCCCACTCTTCTTGAGATATATTAATTTCCTCCTCTTTTTCCATTCTCTCCATTTCCTCATGTAACCAATCTATATCAATATGACATGGGAGCGCATTTAGATGATCTAGAAATGAGACATTACGTCCATATCTGGTGCAAAATGCTTGTCTTTCGCTTTTTCTTCTTGCCCTTGCTTCATTATATAGTGTCACCCATTTGCTCATTACATCACTATTGAGCACACAAAAACTATTTAACTTACGAAGTTCTTCTTTTGTTAGCACTTTACTCATTCCTTTTCCTTGAGGTATTATAAAGGTCATCCTCAAGTCTTCATCATCTTTCCATAGTCGTGGTTGAGAGGGGTCCAATTCAGCAAGATATTCAAAGATATAAACAAGGGATGATTGCACTAACCAACCCTCAACCATGCTTCCCTCATGCCGTGCTTTTTGCCTCACAAAATCTTTCAAGGTTTTCATAAAGCGCTCAAGAAAAAACATCCACCTTGCATGAACTGCCCCACAAAGTGCAATCTCATCAATCAAATGTACGAGTAAATGTTATTGAGTAGTCAAAATGGATCAAGGAAAAATTTCCTCCACCAAAGGAACCACCTCAATAGATAATACTCGAGCATCTTGCAATGTGTTTGGATCAATTTCCTTCGAGCTCATGTACCTGTCAGAATGTATCTGTTAGAATTGTTTATTTTTGTGTACAAATTTAAAGATATTTAATGAAAAAATACAATATATACACACCTCACAAGCTCTCCCATCTTGTAATTGATATCATGTACATCTTTGGATACATAATGGAATATGCTAGTAGGAAGTACGAACTGAATGTAAACAATATTCATAGATCAAATGATTAGTTGAGGAAAAAGTCATCACACCCCAAAGTTTACACATAGTTACTCCACTAATTACTATATTCATGGTTAGAGATACCCTTACTTGAATCATTTTGTGCCAATCGTGGAACCAGATAGTTGCTCCACACCTCTTTTCATTTTCTTTATGAAGCCTCCCTTGAGACATCTCATACATCCTGTGGGTGTTTGAAAGATACATATTTGTTCCTTCACTATTTTTTCCTTGTTCTTTGATAACATCCAAAGTGCATGGGGTAGCTCAATCTTTCCTCTGGGTCCAATGCATAGCCATGCTCGTCTCATGCAACCAATGTTACGTAAATCCTCCCTTACATTGACTGAATCACGAGCCCCTATCAAGTGATCCCATAATGTAGATACAACATTTTTGAATATGTGAATGGGGTCCAGCAGGTGATTGATCTTAAGTTTAGTCCAATACGGAAGACGAAAAAATATAGAGAACCTAACAAACAAAAAATACATTATGTAAACAATTCATCATGCTAAATAATTTAAAGTCAATCGAGAGAAATGCACTTCTTACCCGACTCATGCCAAGTGGAGGGTGGCTGTCGCCATTAATCCATCTCTCCTTCCAATCTAGAATGGTTAGAGATTGTGGAGTCATTCCATTAGTAGGGAGAACATATTTGGGATGGTCAATAGGAAGAAATCGATTATGATTGTCGTAGATAACCTTCTTTAAACGTGCCGGCCTAGAGGAAACTAGAGAGGGACTGCAAATAGGACATGCATGATATCCTGATGTGGTTAAACCTGAAAAAACAAGTGAATTAATAAAATGCGATTGATTTAAGTCTTGAATTTCAAATATTGAGTTATATACGTATACTTGAACACTCTCCGTATCCTGGAAAGTCATGCATGATCCACAACAACATGGCCTTCAATGTGAAATCTCTAGAGGATGCAGATGCACTTGTATCTTGCACCTCAAAACCTTCCCATAACATTTCTAACTCTTCAATCAAAGGCTTTAAGTAAATGTCCATGTTTTTTACCTTGTGCTTTCCAAGAATCAGAAGGGACAACATTACATGTCACTTTTTAATTGCCATGGATGGAAGAATATTATAGTTCACCAATACCACTAGCCATACACTGTATGATGTGCTTTTGATGCCAAATGGATTGACACTACAAGATATAGACCTTATAGCGACGTTTAAAGTGACGAAAATACAAACAACAAAATTTGCCCCCGTCGTCGCAAAAAGCGTCATTATTGACGACGCCATAGAATCGTCGCTATAACCGTCGCTATATGCGTCGCTATATTTGTCGCAAATGCGACGCATATAGCGACGGTTACAAAGAATTTGCGACGCTGATAGCGACGGAAATAGCGACGAATGCAGTAAATTTGCGACGCAAATAGCGACGGTAACAGAGAAAAAAAAAATTGTGGCAGGGCAGCAAGCTGCCCTGCCACATACAGCACTGTGTGCTGTATGAGAGCCATACAAAATAGTTTCTGCACTGCTTCATACAAAGCGTTTGCAAACAAAAAGAATGTATACTGAAATCATAAAACTGATGGATGAAATAAATACATGATATCGCATAAAATGCGATTGGTACAATCATAAAACAATATCACTAATACATAGAAAATGTCTACATAGATCGGGCGACTAAAAACTAAAGGTATGTGAGCTCTAAGGATCCAAGGGCGAGCTACAAATCGTCGTCCCCCCGAAAGCTCTTCCCGCTGTAAAGGAGCATCAAACAGATTCTGCAGAAAAAGAAACAACATATCAATCCACCATACAATAATGCATTCAAATATCTCATGGTAACTACGGACAAGAAAGATGAGTGACTTACTGGGCCGCCGCATCTATACAATCGGTCGATCAATGATCTGAGACCGTGCCTCTCCGCATATCGAGTCTCAAGGCCTTGCGGATAGCGATTTGTAATGGAGTGCTGCAAAGAAAACAAAATGCTAACTGTTAGAAACATGATTGTCAGTACAAAGAATATCTCAAAAAAACAAATAAGCAAAACAAAAGAGAATCTTACAAAGTCCTCCAAATATGTCCTGTGGCCGCCACTCCCAAGATGATGTACCGATCCGACCTCGATTCGTGCCCTCGCCGCCTCCCGCTGCTGACTCCAACGTCCTGGCGAATTTGTAGCCTCCTCCCTCAGTCGGTGCCAGTCGTCTGTATCTAACCACTCGAGCTTTGGAGCCCCACTCTTGATTGCCTTGCGTGCGTCGGATCGTCTATGTGACATGTATGCACGCATGCAATCCATCATCCAGCCCGTAGAGAATCTATCCACTACGGCTGGCACTGGGAACTCCTCGTGCAAGGATGCTACTATGTACTCCTTGCTCCCCTCCGGTATGTTCCTCCAATGATCCAGGACGTTGTGCCGAAAAACTTGTTGGCACAACTCCCTCATGCGAGCCATCACCCTCCTCCCCTCATCATTCATGATAATGGCTCCTGACCTGCCACCCACTAGGTATCCATAATCCCTAGGAGTGTGTCGTGTATGGGCCCTCTCCCATCTCCGTCCACGCTCCTGGGCATATCCAGGAGATCCCTGAACATCCGGTGTACCGACGGGGGTACCCTCTCCCGGAGTGCCACACAAAGGAGTGCCGCCAGAGGGTGTGCCACCAAAAGGAGTGCCACCAAAAGGCGTGACATCTGCCGACGGCTGCGCAAAAGCCGGAGTAACTGGAGTGGACGTCCCCACAGGTGTGACAAATCCTGGCGGTGACCGAGCTCCAGCTGAACGACGAGACGGAGACACCGCGTCCGTGTCTCCACAGCAGCACCCCCCTGATCCTCCTGCAGTCGCAGTCCCTCCCTCTGGCCCAAGTCGCGAGCGTCGAGATCGTCTACTCGAAGCTGAAGCATCTGATCGCGCCGAAGCTGATCTAGCAGAGTGTCCTGACGAAGAACGAGACAGCTCCTGATCTGCTATCTCTCTGAATCTCGCGAGCTGATCTGGAGACATACATGCCATCATCTCCTGAAACTCCTCATCGCTCATCCCTCGACTCATCCTGAAAAGTCGATACCTGCACAGATAAAAAATAATGTTAGAATAATCAATTTAAACTATACAAAGCACATTAATAAAATCATTTTTGAAAAATCCCTCTTAAAATGCATATCTTATCTACCTTTATGGAAGATCTAAACAACGAATTGAGTAATACAATTCTCCAAGAATGAAGTATTCCATGGTCCCATGTTAATCTCCTGACACAACTCTGCATACACTGGAAGGTCGATAGACATGTCACCACAAAACAACGAGTCTGTCTCGTTCTCAAAAAATTCTACGACTTCTGTATTTCCATCATTGTTAGCCGATGCAGGCTCCAAGCTTGCGGTGGCCTCCACCCCTTGTAATTTCGATCCCTCTATTTGCATATTTTCTTCATCTATGCCTGGAACATCGCTTTGATCGTATACTCTCGCACCTCGAGGAGTTGAAGGTATAACATACCACCATCGAGGTTGTCGGGGATTTGGATAGAAGATTACCTGTTCACAAACACTTACAAACCGTCTTCAAACCATTGTGACATAAACCATGTCGTATTACAATTAGCAAGCAAATGCCTAGTTGCACCTGTTCACAATGGGCCGGTAACACAAAGGTGTCGCGCAAATCCATCCATTTTTTTTCGGAATCTATTTCGAGAAATCCAGATGGACCTCGTCGAACTGTTGCGCCAGCTCCTCCAAGTACCACTTTGAACCACTGCACGTCGAATATTATCATGGAGAAGCTACGGTAATCCACCGTAATAATACTTTGCAAATTCCCAAAATACTCCATCTCATCCACAACCGTGTTCGGATCCGTTGCTCGTCGCCGGCTCTCTTGCTCAAACCTTGCCATGACACCACAGTCCATTGTGGAGCGCATTTTGTCAATACGCTCCACTCGAAAATGCCATCCGCGCGACCACGCTGCACTATATATTTTGTACTGCACATTGAAACACTCAAATTAGATGTAGCAAGCAAATTTAGATACGACACATTCTAAACCCCTCATTACCTTTGGACTACATCCCCTCGAGAACTCCCACTCCTCCATTGAGACCTCTGTCCCTTCGCTGGATGCTGCGGTCAAGGCTCCATGCAACCATCGTGTTGACATAAACCGCGGCATCTCCTCCATGCCTTCGGGATATCGAATCGGTCGGTGACGCGTACTGCGTCGGAATTCGGCTCGTGCTTCCTCTCGATCTTGCCTTGCAATCTGGTACTTGGCGAGCCAATTCTCCATGGAGGCATGGTGCAACATACAAAAGCGATTCACCTTCTCTTCCATTGAGGCATCCATTCTTTTTTCTACCCCATTTCCAACCACCACATCTCCAGTCAGCCTGTCATCGTCCTTCAGCGTCCATAGCATTTCATTGTCTGGTTCCACCGTTGGTAGCCATTGTGAGATATGCACTAACGCCTCTGACACCAGCCAACCTTCTGCCATCCTACCTTCTGGATGAGCTCGTTGTCGCACAAAGCCTTTCAGGGTTTTCATGAAGCGCTCCAGGAAGAACATCCATCCCGTATGGACAGGTCCAGTAATCTCCACTTCATCCACAAGATGCACAAGAAGGTGAACTTGTATCGTGAGCATGCTAGTGGGCAGGTATTTCTCAAAGAGACAGACCGTCTCAACTGCTCCCCGCCTTGCGGATTCAATAGAGGACGTCTCAATCTCTTTCTGTGAGATCCATTGCACCAAAGTCGACAGCTTGTAAATGGCCCCGCGAATTTCTGGAGTTAGGCATCCCGCGATCGCGATCGGTAGGACAAACTGCCAAAAATGAGAAAGCATTAAGAATAATGGTCACTTTTCAAATTTCAAAATGTCCACGCTAATTAAAATCCATTCTGTTCACAAACCTGACATATCTTATGCCAATCATGGGATTTTAGCCCAGAAATCTGGTCATCTTTAGAAAATGCGGACCTGAGAGAACGCATCATACCCGTCGGAGTGCGGATAGACTTGATTACTTGCTTCACAATGCGCTCTTCTTTGGTAGACAAAACCCAGGGAGCGCGAGGAAGCTGCACTCCCCCTTCAGCACTCGACTGCGGCCAAAGCGCCTCCATCTTACCTACCTCCTTTAAATCCATTCGTGCCCCTGTAGTGTCTCTCTTTCCTGTGATGTGGTCCCATAGCAAGCTGCCCACATTTTTGAAAATATGCATGGGATCCAACAAGTGGTTGACCTGTAAGTAAGTGGGTCCAATATGGCAACTCGTAGAAAACTGAGAACCGCCACATTCCATTTGGATGTGAATCCGGGTTTACCATTTTCAGCTCGTACCAGCTTGCAGCGTTCATACGTACTGGAGGTCGTCCAAGAAAACCTTCCCTGAGTTCATGATCCTCCGGCAAGAAAGCGGCGTGTCCTTGGTATACCATCTTCTTCATGGTTCGTGACCTTCGGGAGTCTAACTGTGGCCCACACAATGGACATGCATGATAACCTGAGGTAACGAGACCTGCAAGGCGATCCACGACCTAGTGAATACTTGATTGAATGAAATAAAATATAGATATTACCGGCGAGAACAATTCGGTCTGCTCACCTGAGCACTCTCCCAATCCCGGAAAGTCATGCATCGTCCACATGAGAATGGCTCGAATATTGGCTGACCGCCGACCATCGCGCCTGCTCATATCTTGCACCGTGACCCCCTCCTCCCACAAAATCTTAAGCTCATCGACTAATGGACGAAGATACACGTCCATATTTTTTACTTTGTAGCGGCCCGGGACGAGCAAGCTAAGGATGAGATGTCCTTTCTTCGTAGAAAGCCATGGAGGAATGTTGTAGTTGACAAGCACTATAGGCCACACACTGTAAGAAGTCGAGCGCAGACCGAATGGGTTCACACCATCCATGGCGAGACTGAGCCGAAGATTCCTTGGCTCTTGCGCAAAGCCTGGGAAGGTAGAGTCAATGTGGCTCCATGCGCGCGAATCTGCTGATATTCGTTGAACTCCATCCGTGGACCTATTCTGCACATGCCACGTTGTCAAGCTTGCCATGGCAGACGTGCGAAACATGTGGTTTATGCGGGGGATGAGCGGAAAGTGTCTGAGGACTTTTTGAGGGATGGTTTGCCCTTGCAAGTCCTGTCGATACCTATGAGCACCACACTTTGGGCATGTCTCCATACTCTCGTATTCATCTCGAAACAATATGCAATCGTTGATACATGCATGGATGTTATTGTAGTCCATGCCAAGCTTCCGTAAAACATGTCGCGCATCATCACGAGACTCAGGCATGGTGTTTGCAGGTGGCAATATATGATATTTCAATAACCTGAAAAAATCATAAAACACCTTGAAAAATCTATCCATGTTTGTAATAATACTGTTTAAAAAAAAAACAATGAAGTCTGTGTGCAAGGTACCTGGATAACTCAGTCACACTCATATCGCTCCAACCGTATTTTGCTTGCACACTTAAGAGTGCAAGCAATGTCTTCAACCGAGATACTCGGCACCCATCATATAATGGTATGGATGCTTCCTCTCTGAGCGGGTCAGATGTCTCAACATCCATGGGAATCAATGCATCGATCATTGCCTCCATCTCAAGCTCCAAGATTGTAGGCAAGTCGGGAAGGTTGTCTGTCTCCTCTGGCATTGACGGTATAGATGGGCCTTGCGAGTGGTCGATTGGCTCCTGCAATCCATCCATCGCACGTCCACGAACTCTTCTAATTGGCCGCAAAGGGTGCACTCCCCCTTGGGTCGAGACATCACCCCCCTGGATACAAAATTTACCAACAAGACCCAATCTTATTGTGTATGGGTTTCAATTAGCTTGAGAGTACAATGCATGAAAAATGCTAACTTCAAATTACCGTTTGCTGAAAGTCTGCAATCGCCTGATCAATGATCTCATATTGAAACTCGCCAAATCGTCGTACGTGTACTAACGACAATCGGCGTTTTCGTCTAATTGCCAACTTGCATTGAGAGCAAGGACATGGGACACGCTGATTAAGATACGACTCGCGGTCTTGAACAATAGGACCTTCTTCGTTTGCCATCTTATCTACATTACAGCAAACAAGGCTTAAATGGATAGCTTTATGGAGATGTACGTCAAGTTGCAAGTTGACCATAAACCTTGCATTGTATATAGTAGTCGAGAGATTTTCCGATGTTATATCTCGGCCTTGTATCATGCTCAACGATTTGTTTGTCCCGGTAGATAATTTTTTGTTATATCTCGGCTTTGAGTATAAGTAATCCATTTTAAAATTAATGCGCGCCATCTATGAAATTTTATAACTATAGTAATAAAATTTATTTCAATCAATTCTACTCATAGTCATAAGACCTGAGAAAAATTATCCTATACTCAATTTAAGGGTTTCTTTTTCTATAACAATAATTTTGGGTTCATTTTGATGAAGTACGTGGCCGTATGCAAAGCACATTGCATACCATTATCAATACGTATATTATCTTAAATTTTCTTCCCTTCCCTCTCCCTCTCTTTCTCTCCCTCTCCCTCTCTTTCTCTCCCTCTCCCTCTCATCCTCTCTTTCTCTCACCCTCACCCTCTCCCTCTCCCTCTCGTTCTCTTTCTCTCCCTCTCTCATTTCCTCCCTCCCCCTCCCTCTCCCTCTCCCTCCCTCATTTCCTTCCCCTCCCCCTCCCTCTCCCTCTCCCTCTCTTTCTCTTTTTTTCCCTCTCCCTCTCTATCTCTCTTTCTCTCTCATTTCCTAAACAAGCAAAAAATAAAGTGATTTAAACATCCTCCAAGCAAAAGGGAGAGGGAGAGATACAATGCACTCTCCCTCTCTTTCTCTTTCTATCCCTCTCTCATTTCCTTTCCCTTCCTCTCCCTCTCACTCTCTTTCTCTCTCATTTCCTCTCCTAAACAAGTAAAAAATAAAGTGATTCAAACATTAAACAAGCAAAAGGGAGAGGGAGGGAGAGAGAGAATGCACTCTCCCTCCTTCTCCCTCTCTTTCTCTTTCTCTCCCTCTCCTATTTCCTCCCCCTCCCTCTCCCTCTCCCTCTATTTCTCTTTCTCTTTCTTTCCCTCTCCCTCTCCCTCTCCCTCTCCCTCTCTCTTACTCTCTCGTTTCCTCTCCTAAACAAGCAAAGAAGAAAGTAATTTAAACATTAAACAAGCAAAAGGGAGAGAGAGAATGCACTCTCCCTCTCTTTCTCTCCCTCTCCCTCTCTTTCTCTCCCTCTCTCTCCCTCTCCCTCTCCTTCTCTTTCATTTCCTCTCCTAAACAAACAAAAGAGAACGATTTAAACCTTCAACAAGTAAAAGAAAGAGAGAGGGAGACTCACCAATGAGATATGGCGAGCGTGGGCGGCTTCTCTTTGCAACGAGGGCTCCTCCTCTCCTTCACGAACAACGACGGTGGCGGCGGCGGCGGCGGCAAGTCTCTTCCTCCTCTTCTCCCACAAAGCCTTGGCTCTCTCCCTCGCTCTCTCCCTCGCTCTCGCTCTCAAAAGGCGAAGAAAACAAAATGAAAACGGCGCTCTGGTTTCGGCCGCGCTTTTTTTCCCTGCGGCGTCGCTATATGCGTCGCTATTTGCGTCGCAAATGCGACGCAAATAGCGACGCATATAGCGACGCAAATTGTGACGCCTATAGCGACGCCGACATCCGCCGTCGCTAATCCCTTGTAGTGTGATTCCATCCATATCTAAACCAAATCTCAAATTTCTTGGCTCTTCTTTGAAAACGGGCCACAAATTATCTATATGTTGCCATACCGGTGTGTCTGTAGGGATCCTCCATTTTCCATCACTTGAACGATGACTGGCATGCCATGACATGAGCTTTCCAATAGACTTACACTTGAACATAAGTTTTATATGTGGAACAATCGGAAAATGTCACAAAACCTTACGAGGCATATCTATTGACTTCATCTCCACTTCGTATCTTGATTCACCACAAACAGGACACTCTCGTGCAAACTCATGAATCCCACGAAATAAGACACAATCATTGACACATGCATGGATCTTGACATAACCGAGGCCTCCCAGAGATGTCAAGTAATGTCTTGCTTGCTCTCTCTTAGTTGGCAATTTGTTTCCTTTTGGAAGCATTTGTGATAATAACCTACATATATTTTTAAAAGTGGGTTAAAAAACCACCAACATATATTTCTGTCTGATTTCAAAATAGAATAAGCCAAACTGAATTGATACCTACTTCAATAACACATCCAAACTGACATTACTCCATCCATAAATTTTTTGCAAGTTAAGTATCTTGAGGGACGCACGAAGAACGGAGTACGTACAACCTTCATACAACGGAGTAGATGATGCTATGTATAGTGGATCATCTGGCTTCGTAGAGTGACCTTCTCCCTAAACCGGTTGCGAAAATAGATGGTGTACCATGTTGTCCAAAATCTCATCCTCTACGACTTGATGGGGCATTTCATGAGGGCTACTATCATGGTCATGAGTCTCTACTCTTCTTGAAGACTTTGCCTCCTCGCGTTGAGGTTTTGCAGCCTCTTGATGCCCGTTGAGGTCGTGAGACTGATCAGCATGCACCGCACTAGGTGATGACGACGACATGATTAAACCTAATTCATGACAACATCAAAATATTTGTCATTCATATGTTTACATAAAAATTTCACGCTAGCATATTAATTATTCTAAGATCTCAATTTTAAATACACAAAACTCATCATAAATACATTAAAACTTATGATAAGAATTCACTATTAAAACTTATCTTTAAAAAAATATTTATAATAAAGCCTAAATGCACGTCTATATTTGTGTTTACCTACGCGTCTATTTGCGCGTCTATGTTCGCGTCTATACTTGCGTTTACATGAACCTTAGACGCGCATCACTACAAGAGAAAGGCCCTATAGACGTGCACTGTACAGCGAAAAATGACCGCGTTTATAAGCACTCAGCGCATCTATTTACGCTAGTATAAAAAACACGTCTATATATCCGCGCTGATAAATGCGCTTATAGATGCGAAAATAAACGCACATATTTTTCATTTCTCATAAAGTCCCTGAATATGACCAAACATCTTAACAACTAGTATTTGTTTGAATAGGGCATGATTGGATGTATATACGACATAATTACACCTAGATCATATGCTAGGACATGATATACATGTATAGGATCATACGGACATGATATACATGTATATACGACATGATATACATGTATAGGGCATATACATGCATAGGACATAATATACATTACCAACTTTAATTCTTTCTAAGTATTACAAATATACATCCAATCATTCAAAGCTAATTACATATATGTGATTTCATGCCCTATATACATCCAATCATGCCCTATAAAAATGTGATTGGATAGGGCATGATGATTGGATGTATATATAGATCAAAGGTTGACTTGTGCATTTGCAATATATATATATATATAGAGAGAGAGAGAGAGAAAACTGCTCAATACACTCACATGTCTCATTTGTTGTGCACTTAACCTAGCCATGCATGTCAATTCATAGCATGAGTAGATTGATGTAAATCAGTTGGCTTGTGCATGTGCAAGCTATTCCAATCATGTCAATGTGCACTTATAGCTCACATATAATTTTAGATAAGGTGGACCACATGTAGCCAATGTGCACATGTCCTCTTTTCATCATCTTTAGCCAGTGTGTCCACTTGTTGATGACTAATACCAACAAGCCAACTACCAATCTCTTATCTATGAAATGTATAAGTAAATTAACTTGGTTAATTTGATGAGGCCAAGTTTTCCTTCCATGGACAGTGTGGTTGGCTATATATATTCTACTTCAAGGTTATAGGAACTTGCAGAAGTCAATGGAGTATCCTAAAAATGACGATACTTTAATTACTATATCAAGTCACTTCATGTATATATCTTTGATTGATTGATGGATAATATACCTTTCTCTATCTCTTTCGTGTACACCTTCATTGTATTATCTCTCTCTAGCTAAAAACCATTCGTGCTTTATCCACCTATTGATACTTGCATGCAATTGTAAGTGGGATGGTCTAGTAAGTCACTACATATGTGCCAATTGACTTGCCAATCTGTTATCTCTTATCCTCAAGCTTTGTTATATATGTCACCACATAGGTCAATTGATTCCCTAAATGCATGCATTGATTCCCTAAATTGTTCCTGCGCGTCTGTAAGCGTGTGTAACAGGAATTATCTGCGCATATACACGCGCTTACAGACGTGCCACGCAGGTATAGAAAAATTTAAAAAAAGTTGTGGCTTTCTTTTCAAACCTGTGCTTTTCTGCATTTTTTGCGCGTTTTCTGCAGTTCGAGCTCGACATCACTATTCGTGTCTATCTATCACTTCATGAAGACAATGAGGCAAGGAAATAAGAGTAAAAAGAGGACATGAGGAAAGAAGAGCTAAAGAGTAAAGAACAAGAGCCAAACAGCAAGGAAGAGAAGAAGATTCAAGCAACTTACCAAGGGAAGGGAGAAGGAGGACAAGGAGCTTGCAACCTAGCCGCCGCCCATTGAAACAAGCAAAGAAGGTGAGTTCTTCTTCTCTCTCTCAATCTTGTTTACTTTCTCTGTTTGTTTGTCTCTCTCTTCTCTCTCTTCACATGCTGGATCTTGTCATGTATGGAGGTTTTTTTGCACGTTTTTTAAGCAAGTTTGAAAAGAAATGGTCCGACTGTGCGCGTCCAGATGACAGTATAGACGCAAGTGTAGACACGGAAATATACATGCTAACAGACGCACACAGAGATTTTCACAGAGACGCGCTGACAGACGCCCACAGAGACACAAATATAGATGCGCACAGAGATGCAGGTATAGACGCTGCATGTAATATGTTTTATCTGCACAAGATAATATGATTTTTCTTGTGTAGATGTAAAATCCTGGATCCTCCAACACCCCATTCAACAAGGAGAAATTCATGGGGGGGATGACCAATTATCTTGGTCGCCCTCCCACTGCAGAGGAGGTTTTCAGTGTGATGTCTGGGACACCTATCACATCTTTGCCTACACAGGGATCAGCTGAGGTACATGGATCGGCCGAAGCACGTGCATCTGCAAAAGCACATGTATCGAGTGAGGTAGAGGGTAGTGCACGTCGAGGGAGGAGGGAGAGTGGTGCAGGAGGACGAGGAGGTCAAGGGATTTGTGGGGGTTGCCTAGGTGGTGGCTCTCGATCACCCTCACCGGAAAATGAGAGAGGTGAGCCTCCACAAATGTACTACTCTATCACCGATGTTAGTGGTATCTTGCATGACTTTGAGGGGAGGGAAGTGATAGTCTACTTGAGGAGTGTCGTGCATGCCACATACAAAGATTACACGATTCCCTTCAAGCACCAAAAAAATGGTTTGTGGCAAGAGGTGCTGCGGGCAGTACATAAAAGGTACCCTGATCCCAAGAATTCACGATTTTGAGATGATTGGGAAGGGTCAAAGGTGAGAGATGCACTTCATAACAAGAGGTCTCACCTTATGATGCGTGCCAAGGAGTCATTGCGGACATAAGAGCAGGGGTGCCCTAGATATGGCCAACCACCCAATTGCCACCGCAAGGAGTGGAAAGAGGCCAAGAAGAGAGCAGCGGAGAAAATGACAAGTCGCCAGCATGCAGAGGCGCGACGTATCCAGATGGCAACCATGGGATCGTCACATTATGGATCGGGTGGCAGGGAGTCATGGGAGGCTGAGTTTGTAAGTATTATTTGATTTCTTTTTTTAAATTAAATTTTATAATTTGTTTCACTTCATTATGTAGTGTGTTCTAATACATTGTATGTTCAAATTGTTTTGTAGTATCATATCGTTGGTAGGATGCCTACTCCTAAAGAGGTAGGCTACCATCCAGGTCATAACCGGGCGTCCACTTGGCAGCATTTCTATGAGGAGGGACTCATCACAGAGGAGCAATATAATCACGCCATGAGGATTCCACCACCAGAAGAGGTATGTTTTATTTTTTACATGAAAAGTATAGATCAATATGATTTATTGTTTGTAATGGTATTTATAAACTTTAATCCTTTGTGTAGACAAACCCTGATGCAGTTGAGGATAGAGAAGGGGGGACTAGCAATAGCGGTGGTGGCAATGGCAGCAACACAAGTAGCAGTGGTGGTAGCGATGATGATGCCTCTTCTGAGGAGATATAGAGGAGCCCCATGCATGCATGCCTCCCCTTGGCTTGTAATTTTCATTTTTGATATGTATTACTTTCAGCTAGTGCTTGCGACCATGACGTCACAAGCATTAGAACTCATAATGTAAAAACTTTTCATCTATATATATAAAATTTCGTGTTCTACGTACATTGTTTTGTTTTCAGTATCCAATCTTCGAAATAATCTTTCTCTGTTTTCCCTAAGCATACAATTTGATGTTGATGGGGGGAAAAAAACCAGAGAGCATGCTCTCTGGTTTTTTTTTTCATACCTCTGTTTTGCATGTCTATCGGCACGTCTAAATTGTAGGATAAATGCACGTCTATTCTCGTCAAAAACTTGCAGAGTAAACGCGGTTTTAGACGCGTAGATACACGTGTGTATAGACACACAATATGAATATGTCCACTTTTTTATAAATATGATTATATATTTACGTAGCGCGTCAATAAACGCATCTATATGTGCGTCTAAGTGTGTGTGTAGCTCTGATCATAAGCGCACTTTTAGACGCAATATGGTAGACGCAGAAATAGACGCGGTAGTAAACGCGCCTGACATTTTTTTTCACAATTCAAATATTGCGTCTACAAGTGCGCATCTATGGAGCCTTTTTGTTGTAGTGCATATACATGCCAAAATAGACGCATAAGTCAAAATTCAAACCATACTTAAATCATTTCTTTTCAAACTGCGCCTTTCCTTTCCTGTGTTTTTTACGATCCTGAAGCTTGAGTTGTAACGTGTCCCCCAGAATCATCCAGGACACGTCTTAGCAGTCCATCGGAAAGGATGTCTAGAAAACTCCACCCGGCACTCCCTTGGAATGTTATGGGTTTTGTAATCTAGGTCTTCCCGTGTCTGCCACGTAGCGGAAGTATCCTGGCCGTTCCCACTTAGGATCGACCGGAATTTGGTTTTCCTGTTTGGTTATTAACTAACAGCAACTAGCATCAGACCCAAGCGACTGCCAGGTCCGAAGTGGATTCACGCTGCACTTGGTTCAAGGAGAATGGGAAATGAGAGGGATGCAAAACTCAACCTCTCTACCAATAGGCATAGTCCTATTCCGTAAATCGGGTCTAGGTCATTGCTCTCATTATTCGTTTTGATAATGATGATCATCCCGCTGATCTTCGAGATTTTTGAGAAAAGTTCCCGGCTAACCGGGACCACCCATCCGTAGGACGGACCCATGGTCCATCCTCCGCACTTTCCTCGGTTTGTTTTAGTTATGTAATTATGTAACACATTAATTTGACATATAACAATCATCTTCTTTAATTAACCCTGTTAGGCACTGGTTCCTTCACGTAATCTTATCACGTGACATAGAAAAACAATATCAAACAACTTCTTTATTATCATTTCATCATTTTATCTTTGAAATACAAGGAGTTCCGCCCGTAGGCTTGTCCATAATCCGCCCGAAGGCTATCCAGTAATCCACCAGGGATCACTATTCCAAGCTTCTGCCCGTAGGCTAGTATGCGGGCCTCGAGATCCAATCCCGAGTCACGTTAGCCTCTTGTACAAGACCCGGAAGGCGAGGGATTTACGGCCAGAGCCCCCCCTGGCACCCAAGCGTCCTCCTGCTCCAAGTAGAACTCAACGGAGAGACCTCTCACGGCGGGTTCGGTCCACGTTCCCGGCGCGGTCAACAACCCCCTTGGTTAGGGTCAGGCAGGCAGTCGGGGGTAACTGAAGCTGCCTCTCCCTTCAGGCCTTCAACCTGAAGCATTTAGATATCTTTTCATCCTTTAGTTCCTTGAGCAAACAATGCAAACAGTGCTTTCTAAACTATTACAAGCACAATCAATTTCAGTGGTCGTTTATTTGGCCAACTATTAAGGAGTGAATCTTTCTCTCCGAATGCATCCAGCATTCGATCTGGGATCAATTTCGACTTGGCAAGATTCCCAAGGGTTTGTTTGTTCACCCTTTTGTCCTTGGGTTAGGGCCATACCCTGTTAACCCAACTTAACCAATACCTTAGGTTTTATTAATAGTAAATCTTGGCGACCATGTCGCTTCAATTTATTGATTGGTCATTTGCTTCCAGGTAAATACCTAACTCCCCTTTTTCTTGGCAATTATCCCCCAAGAAAGGTGATGTAACAGGATGATTACTCATCCTCTTGTAAGTTAAATTTGCACAATAACTTGCCAACCTCATTTCAAGAAATGGCAAAACTCTCTTGTGAACAAATCACAAGTCTATGCGATGTTGCAACTTTTTGCACATGTGTTGCATCTATTCCACGGGATCATTTCACCCATTGAATGGCGTTTTCTGGTCACGGAATTACCTCCAACCGAGAAGCAGGGTTTAGGGTGTCTTCTTACCCAACCCATTCCTAATTATATTAGGCCACGGTCCTAGGAATTTCCAACTCAGTCGGAGTTTCATCATTTGAACGAGTGATCCTTAGGATAGAAACCTTAGATCGTTTTATGCATGAGCATCCAATTGACTCAACATTTCGTGAATGTGGGTATGATCTTTGGGTTTGAGGGTTTTGACTTGGCAACAAGTGTAAAACTAGGTCGAATCCTTATCACGCTAAACCCTAGTTAGCACTTGGGATATTTGTCATATCGACTGAACCATGCCCATATGAATCCCTTGTGGGTTAGGTGATTTAGACAACTCAATATACTTGTCTTGCGACAAGGATGAACCTTTCCTAGAGATAATAAACTAGATCTAAAAGGGGAAAACTAGTTGCATTTTTGTCACAATTTACGTAAGCACACGATTCATTGCTTCTACGTACGACTAGATTCACAATCCCTAACTTTTCTTGTTAAGGCCAAAAGGCATGTTAAATTTCGGCATAACTTCCATTGATCCAACTAGGACTTGCATTCACGAATCATGCTCACAATTCTTTTTCTAAGCTTTTTAAGATTTCATGCTTAATGAACCATGCAACCTTTCCCTAACTACATCTCTTGATGAATGAAGTTCTTACGTATGATGAATGTGCAACATGCAATCCTTTCCTAACTACACGTAGTTAAATGAGATTCATGCCAATTGAAGCTAGAGTTAACCTATTTAATGCAGCCCCTAGAATTATTTCCATGCTTTGCTATTTCCTACGGGTGATAACGACTTCCTTAATGAATCATTACCAAGAAGATTTATCTAAAAATGTGACATGCCATTAATCTTTCCATGCCTAGTAAAAATGTGTACCTCAATAATTTCAACCTTGTAATGAGGCAACAGTTGTCCTAGGCTCGTCACTTTTGAATGCACAAAAGGAAACTTACTGATAAGGTCCTAAAAATGCATAGACACCTTATGTTCTTTTCATTCATTCCATTGAACGTACCAATGACCAATTTTCATATCTTGAGCTAATTCTAGTAAATGTTCAAATAGCCAATTCATTTTCCAATTGCATTTAACTTGACTAGGTGAATTTGAACATGCATGGGTGCTTCCTAATCCATGAAGTTATCGTGACTAATTCAATACTTTTGTGTGGAATCCAAATAGATAAAACCTGGACTTGTGGGCTCCGGGAAATATCCACGTAAATACTAGGAGAAGATCCTTCCGCAGGCCCACTGACTTGCAACCTCTTGGCGATTGTGGGCATAATTTTGGACTTCCAGGTTGCCTTTGTCTTTACACGATTTGGTGAAATTACTCACCTTGGTACGCAGCCTCAAGATCTTTACCTTTCTCCCTCGTATGCAGGAGATCCCTTCCGAAGTACGGATCCTTGAGAATACCGGCTTGCGGGATTTGAGCTTATTGGAGGCCTTGTGGGGTTGGAGCTTGGATTGTGGAGATGGTCCTTTTACGAGAGAGATATGGGAATGGAGGCTTTCTAAGCTTCTTCTTCTTCTTTTAAAATCCCGTGGTGGCCACGCGAAAATAGGGCTTAAGGAAGCTGGGACTTTTCCCCCTCGTGCGCAAGAATTCTTCCACAAAAATGGGTTTCCTTGAAAACCCGCGGTGGCTAGTGGGAAGGGACTTATAGATGGCTTGTGTGAATGGGGCTTATGAAAGCCCCCTTAGAAGCTTCTTAAAAGAAGCTTCTGGCTATGACCAGAACCCACGTGGAAGAGGGAGGGGGTAATAATGAGGTGGAAGTTGACATCGATTGGGGGGAGGGGGGAGAAAGATGGACTTGTGAGGGAGATGGCGGTGGCCTGACGGCTTATGGCGGCCAAAATGGCAGTGCTGGCGGCTGGTCTGGGCGGTGATAGTCAGCGGCCTGGCAGTGTATACAGCGCAGCCTACCATGACACGGTGGCCTGCTTCTCTCACGGCATCAACAACAGCTCCCTTCCTCTCTCCTCGCAACACGACCTCCTCTGGTTCCTCTCTACGGCCGCCTTTTGTCAGCTCCTCCCCTCTATCAGTCTCCCGACTCTCCTTTTAGCCCCTCAACTCCCCCGTTAGAGGGGGTTTATATAAGAAAAGGGGGGAGAGGACACCCTCCCACGTGGTGGCCTGCATGGCTCTTCTCCCCTCCACCTATCAAGTCCCCTATTTCAGTCCATCCCCTTCCCTCAGCCACGCTTTGGCTGGGGGAAAGTAATAAAAAAATTTGCAATTACCTTATCCTCTTGACCTCCTCCCAAGAGGATGTTTACCTATGGTTATGCGGGTTATTTAAACCTCGGTCCCATTTTGCCAATGGAGAGGTCATGATTCTTCGGTCCCGATTTACCAATGCGGAGTACTCCTTTTCTCGCGTACGATCATAAATCAACTACCGAAAATGGAGATAACCTTTTCACAAATTTATGATGTGCGGGAGGTTGGTCTAGTAATATTTCAAACGGAAATATTACATTCTCTCCCCCTTGGAGGAATCGAGATGTCCTCATCTCGAGATGAACTGGGGATATTTATGGTTGAGAGTGCTTTTCATCCACCCAAGTGGTATCCTCCTCGGGATAATCTTTCCACTGGACGAGGCATTCTTTCAAGGTTCTAGATCTTAGTCGTTTTTCCCCTAGCATCTAAGATCCCATCAGGCCGTAGCTCAAGGACTCCTTGACTAAATATTGCAATTTGTTGGTCATCAAGTACATGGTTAGGGTTAGGTACATACTTCATTCTTCAATAGACTGATATGGAATACATTATGAACCTTTAGGTTTTCAGGGAGTTGCAGTCTATAAGCATTAGGTCTTAAGCACTTGAGGATCTTGTATGGTCCACAATACCTTAGACTTAGCTTCCTGCAATCTCCTAAGGATAGAGAACTCTTCTTTGGGCATACGTGAATGAAGACCGTGTCTCCTTCCTCAAATATTCTATCTTGACACTTCAAATCCGTGTATGCCTTCTGTCTATCCTTCGCAGCTTTGATGTCCCGAGAAAGTGAAATCATGAGCTTCGCACAATATCTTCTATTTAAGTAACTGGCTTGCCGGTATACATGCTCTCATTCTATAGTAGACATGTCCATTATTGACAGAGAATTCATGACCTTTGGCCTATAGTCTTTTGTTCCTGGTCCTTGATAGAGATTTCCCTTAGCATCTTTTGATAGGCTGGATCATGGCATGCTTCTTCTCTAGCTAGCTCAAGTATTAGGTCGTTTGGCATGGACACCTCTGTAGCTAGAGATCTAGCTATTGATGGATTTTGCAAGATTAGTGAATTAAGGAATGCCTTGCGATTGAGTGCATCAACAACTACATTCTCCTTTCCAGGTCGGTACTTGATCTCAAGGTCATACTCCTCCAGCACTTCAATCCATTGACATTGCCTCATGTTGAGCTTGTTCTAGGTAAAGTTCCACTTGAGACTTTTATGATCAGTCACTAGTGTAAACTTATTACCCAGCAGGTGGTGTCTCCAAAGCTAAAAGTTCAAGATCATGGGTAGCATAATTCTCCTCATGGCTCTTCAGTTTCTTGAAGATTATGCTATAGGATGATTTTCCTACATGAGCACATATCCTAAGGCAAGCATGCTAGTATCAGTTACTACCTCAACTCCTTATAGTGGTCTAGAAGTTTTAGGATCGGTGCTGATACCAAACTTTGCTTCAACCTATCAGAGCTAGTTTGTTCGGCAGTTGACCAAGCAATGTTTGCTTCTTCAGTAAGTCTGTCAAAGGTGCTGCAATCAAAGCATAGTTTTTTTTTTAATGAAGACCCTATACCATCTTGTCAATCCAAGAAGCTACGTATTTCATTAACGGATATTGGAATTGGCCATTCAAGCACATCCCTGACTTTGGCTGGGTCTACTGATATTCCCTCCTAGATATTTAATCTGACGCTTGAAGAATGCACACTTCTTCATTTTTGCATACAGCTTATGAGACCTCATTGTCTCAAGGACAATCCGTAGTTGAGGTTCATGATCTTCTTCTTGTTTAGAATGGACTAAAGTGTCATCAAAGAAGACAAGTACGAAATCATCAAGATATGGTCTAAAAATATCATGCATTAACCTATTGAATGTGGCAGGCATATTCGTAAGCCCTAATGACATAACTAGAACTCAAAGTGTCCATATCTAGTATTGAAGGTCGTCTTTGGGATATCTTCTTCCTTGATTCTTATCTGATAGTAACCAGACCTAAGATAATCTTGGAGAAGATCTTGGCATCCTGAAGACTATCAAGAAGCTCATCTATTTTGGGAATATGATATTTGTTCTTGACTATTGATTGATTCAACCCTTTGTAATCAATACATAGCCGAAGTGTTCCATCTTTCTTTTTCTGGATCAGTATTGGTGCTTCCCATGGTGAACTGCTAGGACGGATGTAGCCCTAATCTAGTAGTTGTTTGAGTTGTTCCTTCAACTCAATTGCTTCCAATATAGACATTCTATAGGGTCTTTTCGTAATTGGCGCAGCTCCTATTACTAGCTTGATCTCATGATCTACTTTTCTTTGAAGCGGGAGTTCTGTTAACTCTTCAGAAGCTACGTCCACGTATTCCTTCAGCCAAGTGACCAAATCACTTTACTTCTTTATCAATATTCATAGTCAAGACAATCGGAAAAAAAAAGTTTTATTCCATTCATATCAACATAGCCCTTTCGAGGTACAATTATTTCTTGGGGCGATGGAACAAGTTGATACATTAATTCGAGGAGAATAAGATATTGTTGCATTCAGCTACAGGAACTGAGTAGTAGTACAGATTGGGGTCATTGATTTTCAGGAATCGATAGTTCATTGGAAGATTAGGGTATCTCTTCCTTCGATATCCATTCTTCTCATGACGCCCCAAAACCTTGATTCGGTCGGCATGGATTCTTTGAATCACTTCCCCGTACACATACTTATTCTGGTTAACCCTTCGACCTCCAACCTGTAGGGTCGCGTTTGCGTGAGCCTCAACAAAGATGAACAGCTTCACGATCTTCAAATCCTCCATCCACTTGATTCTCTTCAAGTTAATTTGAAGGTACGCAGGTCGATGGGCAGCTATGTAATAGATCCCTGAAACACCCATCCATCTCCGTTCCATGTATACAGGCGATGGATTGTAAATGCGGTCTAGGATGTTCATCATCTCAACCCTTTGTCGATAATCCATGGAATGCATCGCGGTCATAAACATGACTCGGAACACTAAAAACCTGTTCCATGCTTCATAATTCTGCAAGACAGCATTGAAAGTAAGGAAATGTTTGGGACAATAACATTTGCTTTACTTCTTCTTATTAAAATTTCTCTAAAAAAAAGTCCTTTGTTGGTCGGCTCTGATACCAACTGTAACGTGTCCCCCAGAATCATCCAGGACACGTCTTAGCAGTCCATCGGAAAGGATGTCTAGAAAACTCCGCCCGGCACTCCCTTGGAATGTTACGGGTTTTGCAATCTAGGTCTTCCCGTGTCTGCCACGTAGCGGAAGTATCCTGGCCGTTCCCACTTAGGATCGACCGGAATTTGGTTTTCCTGTTTGGTTATTAACTAACAGCAACTAGCGTCAGACCCAAGCGACTGCCAGGTCCGAAGCGGATTCACGCTGCACTTGGTTCAAGGAGAATGGGAAATGAGAGGGATGCAAAACTCAACCTCTCTACCAATAGGCATAGTCCTATTCCGTAAATCGGGTCTAGGTCATTGCTCTCATTATTCGTTTTGATAATGATGATCATCCCGCTGATCTTCGAGATTTTTGAGAAAAGTTCCCGGCTAACCGGGACCACCCATCCGTAGGACGGACCCATGGTCCATCCTCCGCACTTTCCTCGGTTTGTTTTAGTTATGTAATTATCTAACACATTAATTTGACATATAACAATCAGATTCTTTAATTAACCCTGTTAGGCACTGGTTCCTTCACGTAATCTTATCACGTGACATAGAAAAACAATATCAAACAACTTCTTTATTATCATTTCATCATTTTATCTTTGAAATACAAGGAGTTCCGCCCGTAGGCTTGTCCCTAATCCGCCCGAAGGCTATCCAGTAATCCACCAGGGATCACTATTCCAAGCTTCTGCCCGTAGGCTAGTATGCGGGCCTCGAGATCCAATCCCGAGTCACGTTAGCCTCTTGTGCAAGACCCGGAAGGCGAGGGATTTACGGCCAGAGCCCCCCCTGGCACCCAAGGGTCCTCCTGCTCCAAGTAGAACTCAACGGAGAGACCTCTCACGGCGGGTTCGGTCCACGTTCCCGGCGCGGTCAACAACCCCCTTGGTTAGGGTCAGGCAGGCAGTCGGGGGTAACTGAAGCTGCCTCTCCCTTCAGGCCTTCAACCTGAAGCATTTAGATATCTTTTCATCCTTTAGTTCCTTGAGCAAACAATGCAAACAGTGCTTTCTAAACTATTACAAGCACAATCAATTTCAGTGGTCGTTTATTTGGCCAACTGTTAAGGAGTGAATCTTTCTCTCCGAATGCATCCAGCATTCGATCTGGGATCAATTTCGACTTGGCAAGATCCCCAAGGGTTTGTTTGTTCACCCTTTTGTCCTTGGGTTAGGGCCATACCCTGTTAACCCAACTTAACCAATACCTTAGGTTTTATTAATAGTAAATCCTGGCGACCATGTCGCTTCAATTTATTGATTGGTCATTTGCTTCCAGGTAAATACCTAACTCCCCTTTTTCTTGGCAATTATCCCCCAAGAAAGGTGATGTAACAGGATGATTACTCATCCTCTTGTAAGTTAAATTTGCACAATAACTTGCCAACCTCATTTCAAGAAATGGCAAAACTCTCTTGTGAACAAATCACAAGTCTATGCGATGTTGCAACTTTTTGCACATGTGTTGCATCTATTCCACGGGATCATTTCACCCATTGAATGGCGTTTTCTGGTCACGGAATTACCTCCAACCGAGAAGCAGGGTTTAGGGTGTCTTCTTACCCAACCCATTCCTAATTATATTAGGCCACGGTCCTAGGAATTTCCAACTCAGTCGGAGTTTCATCATTTGAACGAGTGATCCTTAGGATAGAAACCTTAGATCGTTTTATGCATGAGCATCCAATTGACTCAACATTTCGTGAATGTGGGTATGATCTTTGGGTTTGAGGGTTTTGACTTGGCAACAAGTGTAAAACTAGGTCGAATCCTTATCGCGCTAAACCCTAGTTAGCACTTGGGATATTTGTCATATCGACTGAACCATGCCCATATGAATCCCTTGTGGGTTAGGTGATTTAGACAACTCAATATACTTGTCTTGCGACAAGGATGAACCTTTCCTAGAGATAATAAACTAGATCTAAAAGGGGAAAACTAGTTGCATTTTTGTCACAATTTACGTAAGCACACGATTCATTGCTTCTACGTACGACTAGATTCACAATCCCTAACTTTTCTTGTTAAGGCCAAAAGGCATGTTAAATTTCGGCATAACTTCCATTGATCCAACTAGGACTTGCATTCACGAATCATGCTCACAATTCTTTTTCTAAGCTTTTTAAGATTTCATGCTTAATGAACCATGCAACCTTTCCCTAACTACATCTCTTGATGAATGAAGTTCTTACGTATGATGAATGTGCAACATGCAATCCTTTCCTAACTACACGTAGTTAAATGAGATTCATGCCAATTGAAGCTAGAGTTAACCTATTTAATGCAGCCCCTAGAATTATTTCCATGCTTTGCTATTTCCTACGGGTGATAACGACTTCCTTAATGAATCATTACCAAGAAGATTTATCTAAAAATGTGACATGCCATTAATCTTTCCATGCCTAGTAAAAATGTGTACCTCAATAATTTCAACCTTTTAATGAGGCAACAGTTGTCCTAGGCTCGTCACTTTTGAATGCACAAAAGGAAACTTACTGATAAGGTCCTAAAAATGCATAGACACCTTATGTTCTTTTCATTCATTCCATTGAACGTACCAATGACCAATTTTCATATCTTGAGCTAATTCTAGTAAATGTTCAAATAGCCAATTCATTTTCCAATTGCATTTAACTTGACTAGGTGAATTTGAACATGCATGGGTGCTTCCTAATCCATGAAGTTATCGTGACTAATTCAATACTTTTGTGTGGAATCCAAATAGATAAAACCTGGACTTGTGGGCTCCGGGAAATATCCACGTAAATACTAGGAGAAGATCCTTCCGCAGGCCCACCGACTTGCAACCTCTTGGCCATTGTGGGCATAATTTTGGACTTCCAGGTTGCCTTTGTCTTTACATGATTTGGTGAAATTACTCACCTTGGTACGCAGCCTCAAGATCTTTACCTTTCTCCCTCGTATGCAGGAGATCCCTTCCGAAGTACGGATCCTTGAGAATACCGGCTTGCGGGATTTGAGCTTATTGGAGGCCTTGTGGGGTTGGAGCTTGGATTGTGGAGATGGTCCTTTTACGAGAGAGCTATGGGAATGGAGGCTTTCTAAGCTTCTTCTTCTTCTTTTAAAATCCCGTGGTGGCCACGCGAAAATAGGGCTTAAGGAAGCTGGGACTTTTCCCCCTCGTGCGCAAGAATTCTTCCACAAAAATGGGTTCCCTTGAAAACCCGCGGTGGCTAGTGGGAAGGGACTTATAGATGGCTTGTGTGAATGGGGCTTATGAAAGCCCCCTTAGAAGCTTCTTAAAAGAAGCTTCTGGCTATGACCAGAACCCACGTGGAAGAGGGAGGGGGTAATAATGAGGTGGAAGTTGACATCGATTGGGGGGAGGGGGGAGAAAGATGGACTTGTGAGGGAGATGGCGGTGGCCTGACGGCTTATGGCGGCCAAAATGGCAGTGCTGGCGGCTGGTCTGGGCGGTGATAGTCAGCGGCCTGGCAGTGTATACAGCGCGGCCTACCATGACACGGTGGCCTGCTTCTCTCATGGCATCAACAACAGCTCCCTTCCTCTCTCCTCGCAACACGACCTCCTCTGGTTCCTCTCTACGGCCGCCTTTTGTCAGCTCCTCCCCTCTATCAGTCTCCCGACTCTCCTTTTAGCCCCTCAACTCCCCCGTTAGAGGGGGTTTATATAAGAAAAGGGGAGAGAGGACACCCTCCCACGTGGTGGCCTGCATGGCTCTTCTCCCCTCCACCTCTCAAGTTCCCTATTTCAGTCCACCCCCTTCCCTCAGCCACGCTTTGGCTGGGGGAAAGTAATAAAAAAATTTGCAATTACCTTATCCTCTTGACCTCCTCCCAAGAGGATGTTTACCTATGGTTATGCGGGTTATTTAAACCTCGGTCCCGTTTTTCCAGTGGAGAGGTCATGATTCTTCGGTCCCGATTTACCAATGCGGAGTACTCCTTTTCTCACGTACGATCATAAATCAACTACCGGAAATGGAGATAACCTTTTCACAAATTTACGATGTGCGGGAGGTTGGTCTAGTAATATTTCAAACGGAAATATTACATGAGTTTAGGCGACATGCAGTCTCTTCATGCCTCACCTCCTCATGACTCACCTCTTCTTTCATTTCAAACACACAAGAAGGGAAAAAGGAAAGCCAAGGAGAGGAAGAAATAGAGAACAAGAGAGAGGAGAACAAGAGGAAGAAGAAGCAGTAAGCAAGCAAGCAAGCATCAAGGGAGGGTAACTTACCAAGGAGAGGAAGAAGGAGAAGGAAGAACTGCCACCACCCGCCACACAAAACACCCAAGGTGAGTCTCTCTCTCTCTCTCTCTGCTCTGTCTGTGTATTAGGATTTCTGATTCCATTCTGTATTGCATTTTTGTAAATCATCAATGGCGGTCGTCGGACTAGAATCAGCCGACTGAGCGCGTCTGCCAGCGCGTCTACATTTCAGTGTAGACGTAAGTATAGACGCGAAGAAATGTTTTCTCTCATTGCGCCTGAGGACGCGTCTTAGAGCACGTGTGCTGGCGCATGTGCTCTGTAGTCTACACGCATGTGCCAGAGCATTGACATGGAATATGTGTCTGACAACGCGTCTATATTGCATCTCAGATGCGGATATAGACGCGCTGGTTGACTTTAAGTACACGTCTGAGAGCGCGTCTAACTTGCAATTTAGATGCGGTCATACACGCGTCAGCTCTCCTAGCTCTCATAAAAAACAATATATTTTTGCAATGATGAATGTGACCAATCCCATGTTTATGTTTATCAGTTTTCTTGTTTATGAGAAGCATTAGCACTTAAGTTTTATGCTCAATGTCTAAAGAAAGCTCTTTGAAAATGTTTAGGTATGGATGAAGGTAATATATGATTTTTTGTATGCAAACAAATTTGTATTTTTCCTGTGTTCTTTTTTGCAGATGTCGTATCTTGGTTCATCTAGCAATGACCCGGATTTGGATCGCATGAATGATACATTGGCCTCGTTCGGCAGGGGGGTCAATGCATTTTTTGGAGGTTTTCCTAGTAGGGAAGACTTCATGGGAGAGATGACCAGACACCTTGGCCGCTCTCCCACAATAGATGAGGTGTTCAGCGTCATGTCTGGAACGCCTCTAACGTCTTTGCCTGGCACTACTTCCCGAACTCCAATTGTAGGTACTCCACATGCAGATACTCCATGTGCATCGGCTCAAGCACAAGCATCAGCTGATGCACGTGCATCTGCAGAAGCACGTGCATCCAATGAGGTAGAGGGTAGTCGACAGAGAGGGAGGAGGGAGAGTCGAAGGGGAGGACGAGGCTTATGTGGGGGTTGCCTAGGAGGTGGCGAGCGATCACCCTCACCAGTAGATCACGTAGAGGAGCCAGTACACCAGTACTATAGAGTTAGAGATACTGGTGGCATCTTCCATGATGATGAAGAAAGGGATGTAATGGTGTACATGAGGAGCGTCGTGCATGCGACGTATAAAGCACTACAAGATATAGACCTTATACCGATGTTTAAAGTGACGAAAATACAAACAACAAAATTTGCCCCCGTCATCGCAAAAAGCGTCGTTATTGACGATGCCATAGAAACGTCGCTACTGGCGTCGCTATATGCGTCGCATATAGTGACGCCAATAGCGACGCAACCAGTAAATTTGCGACACACATAGCGATGCCAATAGTGACGTGAGCAGTAAATTTGCGACACAAATAGCGACAGTAACAGGGAAAAAAAAATTGTGTGCTATATGAGAGCCATACAAAATAGTTTCTGCACTATTGTATACAAAGCGCTTGCAAACAAAAAGAATGTATACTGAAATCATAAAACTGATACATGAAATAAATACATGATTGCATAAAAAGCGATTGGTATAATCATGACAGGATATCACTAATACATAGAAAATATCTACATAGATCAAGCGACTAAAAAATAAAGGTGTGTGAGCTCCAAGGATCCAAGGGCGAGCTACAAATCCTCGTCCCCCGAAAGCTCGTCCCGCCGCAAAGAAGCATCGAACGGATTCTACAGAAAAAGAAACAACACATTAATCCACCATACAATAATACATTCAAATATCTCATGGTAACTACGGACAAGAAAGATGAGTGACTTACAGGGCTGCCGCGTCTATACAATCAGTCAATCAATGCATTGAGACCGTGCCTCTCGGCATATCGAGTCTCAAGGCCTTACGGATCGTGATTTGTAATGGAGTGCTGCAAAGAAAACAAAATGCTAACTGTTAGAAATATGATTGTCAGTACAAAGAATATTTCAAAAAAACAAATGAGCAAAACAAAAGAGAAACTTACAAAGTCCTCCAAATATGTCATGTGGCCGCCACTCCCAAGATGATGAACCACTCCGGCCTCGAGTCGTGCCCTCGCCGCCTCGCGTTGCTGACTCCAACGTCCTAGCGAATCTGTAGCCTCCTCCCTCAGTCGGCGCCAGTCGTCTGCATCTAACCACTCAGGCTTTGCAGCCCCACTCTTGATTGCCTTGCGTGCGTCGGATCGTCTATGTGACATGTATGCACGCATGCAATCCATCATCCAGCCCATAGAGAATCTATCTACTGCGGCTGGCACCGGAAACTCCTCGTGCAAGGATGCTACTATGTAGTCCTTGCTCCCCTCTGGTGTGTTCTTCCAATCATCCAGGATATTGTGCCGAAAAACTTGTTGGCACAACTCTCTCATGCGAGCCATCACCCTCCTCCCCTCATCATTCATGATGATGGCTCCTGATCCCTAGGAGTCTGCCTAAGATGGGTCCTCTCCCATCTCCGTCCACACTCCTGGGCATATCCAGGAGACCCCTCTACATCCAGTGTACTGACGGGGGTAACCTCTCTCGGAGTGGCACCCAAAGGGGTGCCACCAAAAGGAGTGCCACCTGCTGACGCTGTGCAAAAGTCGAAGTAACTGGAGTAGACGTCCCCACAGGTGTGACAAATCCTGGAGGTGACGCAGCTTCAGCTGAACGACGAGACGGAGACACCACATCCGTGTCTCCACAGCAGCATCCCCTTGATCCCCATGCAGTCCCTCCCTCTGGCCCAAGTCGTGAGCGTCGAGATCGTCTGCTCGAAGCTGAAGCATCTGATCATGCTGAAGCAGATCTAGCAGAGCGCCCTGACGAAGAACAAGATAGCTCCTGGTCTGCCATCTCTCTAAATCTCGCGAGCTGGTCTGGAGACATGCGTACGAAGATGTCCTGAAACTCCTCATCGCTCATCCCTTGACTCATCCTGAAAATGTCACCCGTACAGATAAAAAATAGTGTTAGAATAATCAATTTAAATTATACAAAGCACAGTAATATAAATCATTTTTTAAAAATCCCTCTTAAAATGCATATCTTATGTACCTTTATAAGAGATCTAAACAACGAATTGAGTAAGTGGATGGTCCAAGAATGAAATATCCTATGGTCCCATGTTAATCTCCTAACACAACTCTGCATACACTGGAAGGTCGATAGACATGTCACCACAAAAGAATGAGTCTGCCTCGTTCTCAAAAAATTCTTGGACTCCTGTAGTTCCATCATTGTTAGCCGATGCGGGCTCCAAGCTTGCGGCGGCCTCCACCCCTTGTAATATCTACCCCTCTATTTGCATATTATCTTCATCTATGCCCGGAACATCGCTTTGATCATATACTCTCGCACTTCGGGGAGTTGAAGGTATAACATATCACCATCGAGGTTGTCGGCGGTTTGGATAGAAAATTATATGTTCACAAATACGTACAAAGCGAGTTCAAACCATTGTGACATAAACCATGTCGTATTGCAATTAGCAAGCAAATGACTCTATGCACCTGTTCACAATGGGCCGGCAACACAAAGGTGTCGCGCAAATCCGTCCATTTTTTTTCGAAATCTATTTCGAGAAATCCGGATGGACCTCGTCGAACTGTTGCTCCAGCTCCTCCAAGTACCACTTTGAACCACTGCACATCGAATAGTATCATGGAGAAGCTACAGTAATCCACCGTAATAATACTTTCCAAGTTCCCAAAATACTCCATCTCATCCACAACCGTGTTCGAATCCGTTGCTCGTCGCCGGCTCTCTTGCTCAAACCTTGCCATGACACCACAGTCCATTGTGGAGTGCATTTTGTCAATACGCTCCACGCAAAAATGTCGTCCGTGCGACCACGCTGCATTATATATTTTGTATTGTACATTGAAACACTCAAATTAGATGTCGCATATAAAATTTAGATACGACATATTCTAAACCCCTCATCACCTTTGGACTACATCCCCTCGAGAATTCCCACTTCTCCATTGAGACCTCTGTCCCTTCGCTGGATGCTGCGGTCAAGGCTCCATGCAACCATCGTGTTGACATAAACCGCGGCATCTCCTCCATGCCTTCGGGATATCGAATCGGTCGATGACAGGTACTACGTTGGAATTTAGCTCGCGCTTCCTCTCGATCTTGCCTTGCAATCTGGTACTTCGCAAGTGCACGTCTCCATGGAAGCATGGTGCAACATACAAAAGCGATTCACCTTCTCTTCCATTGAGGCATCCATTATTTTTTCTACCCCATTTCCAACCACCACATCTCCAGTCAGTCTATGATCGTCCTTCAGGGTCCATAGCATTTCATTGTCTGGTTCCACCGTTGGTAGCCATTGTGAGATATGCACTAATGCCTCTGACGCCAACCAACCTTCGGCCATGCTACCTTCTGGCCGAGCTCATTGTCGCACAAAGCCTTTCAGGGTTTTCATGAAGCGCTCCAGGAAGAACATCCATCGCGTATGGACAGATCCAGCAATCTCCACTTCGTCCACAAGATGCACAAGAAGGTGGACTTGTATCATGAGCATGCTAGTGGGCAGGTATTTCTCAAAGAGATAGACCGTCTCCACTACTCCCCGCCTCACGGATTCAATAGAGGACGTCTTAATCTCTTTTTGTGAGATCCATTGCACTAAATTCGACAACTTGCAAATGGCCCCGCGAATTTCTGGAGTAAGGCATCCTGCAATCGCGATCAGTAGGACAAACTGCCACAAATGAGAAAGCACTATGAATAATGGCCACTTTTTAAATTGCAAAATTCCCACGCTAATTACAATCCATTCTGTTCACAAACCTGACATATCTTATGTCAATCATGGGATTTTAGCCCCGACAATTGGTCATCTTTAGAAAATGCGGACCTGAGAGAACGCATCATACCCGTCGGAGTGCGGATAGACTTGATTACTTGCTTCACAATGCGCTCTTCTTTAGTGGACAAAACCCAAGGCGTGCGAGGAAGCTGCACTCCACCATCAGCACTTGACTGCGGCCAAAGCGCCTCCATTTTACCTACCTCCTTCAAATCCATTCGTGCCTCTATAGTGTCTCTATTTCCTGTGATGTGGTCCCATAGCAAGCTGCCCACATTCTTGAAAATATGCATGGGATCCAACAAGTGGTTGACCTGTAAGTGGGTCCAATATGGCAACTCATAGAAAACTAAGAACCGTCGCATTCCATTTGGATGTGATTCCGGGTTTTACATTTTCAGCTCGTATAAGCTTGCGGCGTTCATATGTGTTGGAGGTCGTCCAAGGAAACGTTCCCTGAGTTCATGATCCTCCGGCAAGAAAGCAGCGTGTCCTTGATATACCATCTTCTTCATGGTTCGTGACCTTCGGGAGTCTAACTGTGGCCCACACAATGGACATGCATGATAACCTGAGGTAACCAGACCTGTAAGGTGAGCCACGACCTAGTGAATACTTGATTGAATGAGATAAAATATAGATATTACCAGCGAGAATGGAGGTCTGCTCACTTGAGCACTCTCCCAATCCTGGAAAGTCATGCATCGTCCACATGAGAATGGCTCGAATGTTGGCTGACCGCCGACCATCGCGCCTGCTCATATCTTGCAGAGTGACCCCCTCCTCCCACAAAATCTTAAGCTCATCGACTCATGGACGAAGATACACGTTCATATTTTTTACTTTGTAGCGGCCTGGGATGAGCAAGCTAAGGATGAGATGTCCTTTCTTCGTAGAAAGCCATGGAGGGATGTTGTAGTTGACAAGCACTATAGGCCACACACTGTAAGAAGTTGAGCGCAGACCGAATGGGTTCACACCATCCATTGCGAGACTGAGCCGAAGATTCCTTGGATCTCGCGCAAAGCCTGGGAAGGTAGAGTCAATGTGGCTCCATGCGCGCGAATCCACTGATATTCGTTGAACTCCATCCATGGACCTATTCTGCACATGCCACGTTGTCAAGCTTGCCATGCCGGACGTGCGAAACATGTGGTTTATGCGGGGGATGAGTGGAAAGTGTCTGAGAACTTTTTGAGGGATGGTTTGCCCTTGCAAGTCCTATCAATACCTGTGAGCACCACACTTTGGACATGTCTCCATAGTCTCATATTCATCTCGAAACAATATCAGTCGTTGATACATGCATGGATGTTATTGTAGTCCATGCCAAGCTTCTGTAAAACATGTCGTGCATCATCACGAGACTCGGGCATAGTATTTGTTGCAGGTGGTAATATATGATATTTCAATAACCTGAAAAAAATCATAAAACACCTTAAAAAAGCACAAATGTTTGTAATAATAGTGTCAAAAAAAATAATCAATGAAGCCTATGTGCAAGGTACCTGAATAACTCGGTCACACTCGTATTGCTCCACCCGTATTTTGCTTGCACACTTAAGAGTGCAAGCAATGTCTTCAACCGAGTTACTCGGCACCCATCATATAATGGTATGGATACTTCCTCTCTAAGCGGATCAGATGTCTCGACATCCATGGGAATCAATGCATCGATCATTGCCTTCATCTCAGGCTCCAAGATTGTAGGTAAGTCGGGAAGGTTGTCTGTCTCCTCTGGCGCACTGACGGTATAGATGGGCCTTGCAAGTGGTAGATTGGCTCCTGCAATCCATCCATTGCACGTCCACGAACTCTTCTAATTGGCCGCAAAGGGTGCACTCCCCCTTGGGTTGAGACATCACCCCCTGGATAGAAAATTTGCCAACAACACCCAATCTTATTGTGTATGGTTTTCAATTAGCTTCCGAGTACAAGCATGATTAATATTAACTTCAAATTACCGTTTGCTGAAAATCCGCAATCGCCTGATCAATGATCTCAGATTGAAACTCGCCAAATCATCGTACGTGTTCTATAGACAATCGGCGTTTTCGTCTAATTTCCAACTTGCATTGAGAGCAAGGACATGGGACACGCTGATTAAGATACGCTTCGCGATCTTGAACAATAAGACCTTCTTCGTTTTCCATCTTATCTACATACAGCAAACGAGGCTCAAATGGATAGCTTTATGGAGATGTTCTTGCATTGTACATAGTAGTTGAGAGATTTATTGATGTTATATCTCGGCCCTATATCATGCTCAAGGATTTGTTTGTCTCGGTAGATAATTATTCGTTATTGTAAAAAAAAAAAGCATTGGTTCATAAGGTTCATGAGTCGAAGAATAAATGTTTGGACTTGACTAAAAGATTGGATAATGACTTAGATGCTAAAAGGAAAAGTGATGAATATGTTACTTCATCATTGCAACAAAAAGATTGGTGACAAGGATGCTATGATTAATGAAGTTCTTCACGAGGTGAATATAGATTTGAAGGGGATGGAACACGATTCTTCTTTGGGATTTAATTGTGATAAGTCAATTATTGAGGTGTCTTCTTGTACAACCATTATACCTTATATACCTAGCTACGGTCTCTAGGTTATGTACTTTGAGTATCTTAGAGGGGCTCTACTAGGATTACTTATACAACTGCACTAGAGGGCTTTGAGTATAAGTAATCCATTTATGAGCATCATTGAGGATCTCTTAGTCTAATAATAAATCAATCTTTAAAAAAAGCATCTTAGAAATGTGGTTTTTTTGTCCTAGGATCGCGTATTAAAATTAATGCCATCTATGAAATTTATCAACTATAGTAATAAAATTTGTTTCAATCAATTCTACTCATAGTCATAAGACCTGAGAGAAAATATCCTATGCTCAATTTAAGGGATTCTTCTTCTATAACAATACTTTTGGGTTCATTTTAATGAAGTACCGTAATGACCATTAGCTAGGGTATCATTTTCTTTTAGTCCTTCCGTTGACTAGTTGGCATGATTTCTAATTTGTTATGCCTATAAAGTTAATACAAAAACAATGAATTATGCATATCACAATTAGATCCCCTACTTGGACATCATGAAGGACATGACCAATTTTAAGCCATCTTAAAGAGTCACCAATGTACGTGGCCCATGGCAAAGCACATTGCATACCATTATCGATAAGTCTATTATCGTGCATCTTAAATCTCCTAATTAGACTTTATAAAGTGTATGACTAATTTTTAGCCCTCTTAAGGAGTCGATGTAATGGTACCCATAAAAAAAGCAAAGTGGATACCATTACCATAATCATGGATATGCTATCATTCCAATATATGTTATCTTTCTCTTTCTCTCCTCTCTCCCTCTCCCTCCCTCTCTTTCTCTTTCTCTCGCATTTCCTCTCCCTCTCACAATATATCTTAACACTCTCCAAAAGCAAAAGGGAGAGGGAGAGAGAGAATGCACTCTCCCTCCCTCTCCCTCTCCCTCTCTTTCTCTTTCTCTCCCTCTCTCATTTCCTCCCTCTCCCTCTCCCTCTCCCTCTCCCTCTCCCTGTCCCTCTCTTTCTCTCTCTCTCCCTCTCTCTCCCTCTCCCTCTCCCTCTCTTTCTCTCCTTCTCTCTCATTTCCTCTCCTAAACAAGCAAAAAAGAAAGTGATTTAAACCTTTAATAAGCAAAAGGGAGAGAGAGAGAGAGAATGCACTCTCCCTCCCTCTCCCTCTCCCTCTCTTTCTCTTTCTCTCCCTCTCTTATTTCCTCCCCCTCCCTCTCCCTCTCCCTCTCCCTCTCTTTCTCTCTCATTTCCTCTCCTAAACAAGCAAAAAAGAAAGTGATTTAAACCTTAAACAAGCAAAAGGGAGAGGGAGAGAGAGAATGCACTCTCCCTCCCTCTCCCTCTCCCTCTCCCTCTCCCTCTCCCTCTCCCTCTCTTTCTCTTTCTCTCCCTCTCTCTCCCTCTTCCTCTCTTTCTCTCTCATTTCCTCTCCTAAACAAGCAAAAGAGAAAGTGATTTAAACCTTAAACAAGCAAAAGAAAGAGAGAGGGAGACTCACCGATGAGATATGGAGAGTGTGGGGCGGCTCCTCTTTGCGATGAAGGCTCCTCCTCTCCTTCACGAACAACGGCGGCGGCGGCGGCGGTGGCGGCAAGTCTTCTTTCTCTCCTTCTCTCACGACGGTTTCTCTCTCCCTCACTTTCGCTCTCAAAACACACAATGTGCAAACGCAAAATGAAACCGCACTCGGTTTCGGCCCGCTTTTTTTCCCTATGGAGCGTTGCTATTGGCGTCGCTAATAGCGACGCCACTACCCGTCGTCGCTAATCGACGTCGCTACTAGCTCAAATCCTTGTAGTGAAGATTGTTTCATCTACTTCAAAATTTTGAAAAGCGGCTTGTGGCAGGAGGTCTTGAGGGCAGTCCATAGGACGTACCCAAATCCAGAGGGTCAACGATTCTCGGATGATTGGGGATGCACAAAAGTGAGGGATTTGCTTCACAACAAAAGATCCCACCTTATGACACGCGCCAGGGACTGCGGAGGCAGGAGGAGGGGCTTGGAGCCTATAGCCAACCACCTATGTGCCATCGCATAGAGTGGAAGAAAGCGAAGAAGAAAGCAGCAGAGAAAGTGAAGAGTCGCGAGCACACAGAGGCGCGACGGATCCAAATGGAAACCATGGGATCGTTGCATTACGGATCGGGCAGCAAAGAGTCGTGGGAGGTAGAGTTTGTAAGTATATTTTGATTTCTAGTTTGTTAACATTTATATTTCTTTCAATTCTTTATATAATTTGTTCTAATACATTGTGTCTCATAATTGTTTGTATATATCATAATTGTTTTGCAGACTACTATCGTTGGTAGGATACCTACTCCTAGAGAGGTAGGTTACCATCGAGGCCATAACCGCGCAGCCACATGGCTTCACTTCTATGAGGAACCTTGATCTTTTGTGTGTGTAGGCGAACCGGGATGTGGAGCATAGCGAGGAAGGGGATAGCGATGCTAGTAGCCATGGTGGTACTAGCGAAGATGTTTCTTCTTCAGATTTGTAGAGGAGCACCATACCTCCTCTATAGCCTTGTTTTCTTGTATATGTATTATCCATCTTTGAGCCTACTACTTGCAGCCACGCTTTAGGTCGCAAGCACTTAAACTTTCCATGTAAATGCTTTTGATCTATAATGAATACATGGACTTTTATTTTCAATTCTCGTGCTTTTAGATCCATTGTCTTTTTCCCAAGTGCACAATCTGATGTATGGGAGGGAAAAAAAAAACCCAGAAAAACCAGAGAGCATGTCATGCTCTCTGGTTTTTTTTTTCCTGTTCTATTTTGTGCATCTATCCGCGCGTCTAAATTGCAGAAAATGCGCATTTATAAGCGTGTCTATAATGCAGAGTACATGCGCTTATACACACGTTAGATAATTCAAATTTAAAAAAAAAATTAAATATCTTTTTTTAAAAAAGGAGATTTTTTGTTTTTCGTTCGCGTCTATGGGTGCTTGTAAAAGTGCGTCTACAGGCATGTATATATGCCCGTCTAACTGCTAGATAGACGTGCTAATAGACGCACATAATAAATTAAATAAATAGCAATTTTTGTTTATTAATCGCTTGTAGTCACGCGTGTATATGTGCGTCTATTACGCGTCTATTTTTGTGTGTAAATTCGTTCATACATGAGATTATAGACGTGACGTTGTAGACGCGCAAATAGACGGGCGGATAGACGCGCTCGTAAGATTTCCTCTATATTTAAAAATCGCATCTAAAAGTGCGTCTATGAGGCCTTTTTGTTGTAGTGACTCTTCTTGAGATATATTAATTTCCTCCTCTTTTTTCATTCTCTCCATTTTCTCATGCGCACTCTAAACTCATAAACGTTTATTAATTTAAATATGTATTTTACAAAATCAGCGCGGCTATGGAATCACCCATGTACACATAAAATTAACAAAACGCCTGAAAAGGATAGGCGTCCCCATCCACTTTTCGCACAAAGAATCCATTTTGTGTATGAGCCCCAGTAATAATAAAATTTTACGGAATCCACCGCAAAACCTCACAAAATCCACTGTGGAATATACCTCTTGGCATCAATTTGGCCCATAATTCACTATAAAAGATAAGTTTATCAATCATCATTATAACAATGTGATAGATATAGTCCCACTATTTTTCATTTCCCAATGTTTTCAACAAAATTTTTAATTTTATCTTATGTCCATATTAATCAACAAGCCTATTTTTACTAATGGAAATTGCAACTCATGGACCCTAGCCAAGCAATTTTGCCTTCTAAACCACTCTTGTCTATGTAGCCAAAAATATTCAATACAAAGAATCGTGGTCATACTCTATCCAACACTTCTTTTAAGCTTATTAAAATTTATGCATGTAATCCATTTATTCATGTATGTTTTTTTTTTTGCACTATGAAAGATAAGATTTTTGATCATCACCATAACAATAGGATACATATAGTCCCACTATTTTTCATTTCCCAATGTTTTTTAAAAAAATCAATTTTGCCTTATGAACATATTAATCAATAACTCAGGTTTCAGTAGTGAAAATTGCAAGGCATGGAAATAACCAAGAAATTCCACATTTCAAACCACTCTTTGTCTATGTAGGTTTAAAAAATCAATACAAAGAATCGTAGCCATACTCTATTCAACACTTGTTTTAAGTGGAGCTCTTAGAATAACACCAAGGAAATGGGAAAAATACTACAAGGAAATATATATTCTCACACCAATCACCTTATTCTTCATGCTTTAAGAAATCACAAAAAGAAAAAGAATACCAAGAATATGAATTCTCTACACAACATCATAGAATGAATCTCCTACACATTTATCACAAAAAGGTCTTCAACATATCTTTATTATTATGCACCCATGACTAATAAATAAAAAAAGTTCTACTCCATCTTGAATGGAATTGATCATATAAACTTCATTATTCATAATTTATAGTCTTCTTCCTTCAATCTCTCACAATCTCTCATAGATTTAATGTTTTGCATAGAAAAATGAGTATATTATTTTCTCAATCTCTCTCTCACATGTGCTCTCAATCACTCATACATCATAATCCTCATCCAATACAATAGAATAATACTCAGTAACCCTCTCTTGGTTTTTAATACACCTCTCAAGAGGTATACGTGATATGAAGAGGCACGAGAGACATTGCAATGTCCTTTTAGATCTCATCAATGTCACTACTACTTTAGCCCTTACTTGAAGTCTTTATGAGCTATATCTTCCTTTAAGCTAGGTTTTTTTGAGCTTTTATTCATGCCTTTCCAAGATTAGTACACATCCCCAAGGTAAGCATTCATCCATTAGAACACTTATGGAAGCATACGAAGGCTTATAGAAGGTATACGAAAGCTCATTAGGATACTACAAAAAGCATTATATCAATCCTATCTATTTTCTCTACTAATGGTATTCACCTATAGGGCCCACATATATGCCCAACAATCAGAATCTCATCAACTCCAAAGACTGATTTTTGTCCAAAGAGTTAAATGCACCTCTTCTAGTGCATCAAAATCCTTTCACAATAAACAATATGGTCTACAACAAGCTATCTGCACCCGTGAGCATCCATCTCTTCATTCTTTTCATCCGATGCACACCCTTTGATTGGAACATCATCCAAGAATGGCATTTTCAATTGTGGTACAAAATCCTTGAGTACCCTATTCATAGCATTTGTCATGTGTGCTACTAAGTTTGTTGTACCCTATAGGAGAGTACACATCCATACTAACCTCAAGGGAGTCTTCATTGTTGTGATATCCCTTCTCTCAACTACAAGCTGAAATTGATCATATCCTAAGTAAGCATCACCTAAAGAATAGATTTCTCTACCTGTAAAAGCTTCTACAAATTCATCAACCACCTTCCTATTCACGTTGCACTTGGTTCAAGGAGAATATCCCCCACTCTCTCTAGGAGCCCCAATGGAACCTATATGAATCAACCCCAATAGTATGTATGGACATCATGGGATGTATGGATAGTAAGGGTTTCATGGATAGCAAGGCCATCACGATCTACATGCCCTTACAAGACAGCTAAGGTCAAGGTTCATAGTATGTATGCCATGCAAGATTGGCACAATTATGATGATGACTTACCTGCTAACCATGTTGAGCATATTGAGGATGTGCATCGTGAGCCGTTCTATGAATCGGAGGATGGATTTCCTTTTAAACTAGGTGGTTATCAATTCCAAATACTTGATCTGACATCCCAGCCAACTACCACCTCCCTTTGCTCCATCTCTTTGGATGCTTTGATGGGTTCTCCGAGCCCCAGCATCCTGCACATTCAAGGCAGTATCCATGGGAAGCATATCTTCATCCTTGCGGATAGTGGTAGCACTCATAATTTTGTTAATAATTCAGTCATTGACTGGTTGAAATGCACCCCTACCAAATTATACCATCCCTGGAAGGTCCAAGCAGTAAATGGAGAGGAAGAAATTAGCACGCGTGTATGCCCCACACTTCCCTTATGCTTGGCTGAAAATTATGTGGCATTGGTTGACCTAATTTCCTTAAATATGGGCCCCATTGATGTTGTCTTGGGTTGTGATTGGCTGAAACAATTGGGGAAAATTACAATGAACTTTTCTTAGCTTTACATGGAGTTTTTGATGTATGGATAGCTCATCCACTTAGAAGGATTTCAAGATCATGTTGATTTTCAGCTCATTACAGTCCAAAGCAACTCTAACAAGAGTTTAATAAATGATCGTAGATCTTTTTCTTGAAATTGAATAAGGAAAATTTAGGTCAACCCTCTAAAGTATCAAAGGATTGAGCCTTGCAGGCCCTACTTGAGGAGTACAGTGATCTATTTGAGAAGCTTACGACCCTCCCCCCTAAGAGGCAAGGGGACCACCCACTTGATTTGGAGCCCCATTCCAAGCTAGTAAACAAGCCACCTTACATTCTCTCTAAGTATGCTAGAGATGGGTTTCATTGAGCCAATTTATTTTCCTTATGAATCCCCCTATTAATCAAGAAGAAAGATGGATCTTTCCGCATGTGTATCGACTACTATAGAGACTTGAGCAAAATCACAATGAAAAATCACTACCCCATCCCAAGGATTGATGACTTGGTGGATGATTTGAAAGGGTCGTGCTTTTTCACTAAGATTCATTTGCTCTCTAGCTACCATCAAATCCATATGAGGAAGGGCGATCAGATAAAAATGGCCTTTAGGACTGATTGTGGGCTCTATGATTTTCTAATGATACCTTTTGGGTTGACTAAGACCCCCACAACATTTTAGAGTCTCACGAATAAAATTATTCAACCCTTTTTATTCAAGTTTGTGCTCATTTTCTTTGATGACATCCTCATTTACAGCAAGTCACAAGAGGAGCACTTTTGACACATGTCAAAACGATGTTTGACATATTGAGAGAGCATCAATTCTTTATTAATAAGGAGAGAAAATGTATCTTCATGCAGACATCTATGGAGTACTTGAGACACATTGTGAGAAAAAATGAGATCTAGGCTAACCTTCAGAAGGTGCAATGTGTTAGAGACTGGCCCATCCCATCCACCATCACTTCATTATGTGGCTCCCTTGGTCTCTCTTCATTCTATAGATGCTTCATTATCCACTACGCCAACATTGTAGCACCATTGACTGATCATTTAAACAGGAAATCATTCTTTTGGAATGCCATTGTTGATCATAACTTCAAACAGTTGAAGGAAATACTTACTTCTACCCCCATCCTTGTCTACCCTAATTTCTCTAAGATATTTACTATTCATTGTGATAGTAATGGCATGAATATTGGTGCAGTATTGCTGCAAGAGCATGGTGTGGTTGCATTTGAGAGGCTGCAAGCTTGATGATAAGGAGATGCAGATGAATGTTTATGACTATGAGATGTTGCCCATCCTCCATGCGATTGAAAAAGTGGCATCACTATTTTTATGGCACTCGCTTTGAAGTAAAAAGTGACCTTCAAGTCCTCCATTACTTCCTAAATCAGTCCACCTTGACTCCTAAGCAAAGGCAATGGGTGGGAACATTATAAAACTATGACTTTGACATTTCTCACACTTGGGGCAAAGATAATCTAGTGGTTGATTGACTCTCTCGGATGTAGGCATGTAGAGTATCCTCTATCTCATATTTGCATAGTGATTGGATTGAAGAGCTTTAAGAATCTTATTTGTTAGATGATAGCTTCAACCACAACTTCTAGAAATTATAGCATAGGGTCATGTTTGAAAACTCCCAATATCAGCTCAAGCATGGCCTTATTTGGTCCCATGGCAAGATCATCATTCCACATACTTCTCCCTTCACATAGAAGATCATGGAAGAGATGCATTCTTGTCCCATTGCTAGTCACTTGAATATTTTCAAAACATATGACATGATTTCCAAGAGCTTTCATTGGAAAGGCTTATGGAGGGATGCCAAGGACTTTGTGACCAAATGTGTCCCATGCCAACAGAACAAGGACAATGCACTCAAGCATGTTGGCCTCTTGCAACCTCCCCTTATTCCTAAGGGAAAATTGAACTATATCAAAATGGACTTCATCATTGCCCTCCTTGTGACCGAAAAAGGTTGGAATAGTATATATGTGGTAGTCGACAACCTCATCAAAGTTACCCACTTTATCCCCACTAAGGCACAATACATTGCCTCTCAAGGAGCCGCTCTATTTATGGAATATGTCTTCAAGTTGCATGTCCTACCACAAGTCACAATACATGATCGGGATGTTAAGTTTATGAGAAAATTTTGGCAGAGAGTTTTCATATCTATGGGTACTAAACAAGCTACATCTGCTTCATACCACCCCTAGACAGATGGCCAGACTCTCAAAAAGAGTAAAAAAATGGCTTAAGACATATTTGGGACACTTTTGCCATGATGTGCAATATAGTTGGGATATGTGGCCCCACTTGGTTGAGTTTTCCTATAATAACTCCACCCACTCTAGCATTAGGGTTTTCCCTTTTGAGGCATTATATGGGTATAAGGTCCCCCTTCCTAGAGTTTGATTCAATGATAAGATCAACCCTTAAAGTCTGGATTGCATGCAGATCCTACTTTAGCAACGTGAAGTGAATCTTCAAAAGGCACAAACCCACATGAAACTCTATGTTGATGAGAAAAGAAGGCATTTGGAATTCCAAGAAGGGGAATTGGTTCTCTTGAAAGTGTATAAGTCCCGCTAATCCACTCTCAAAGAGGGCAACAATAACAAGCTGGCCCACCGCTTCTATGACCCCTATCGAATCCTGAAGAGAGTTGGTGGCTTGGCCTATTTATTAAAGCTTCCCCCTACCACCAAGATACACAAGGTGTTTCATGTCAACTAGTTAAAACTCTTCATTGGCACCTAAATGGACTATGTGGAATACCTTCTCCCCATGGATCAAGAAGGTATCATTTAGTATATCCTTGAGGCAATCATTGGGCAATGAGATAAGCACTTAAGATCTCGATCCATGAAAGACTACCTCATCAAATGACAAGGCCTACCCCTGGAAGAAGTCTCTTGGCACCTAGCCACCATTTTCAATGAATTTCCTCACTTCCAAGAGGCCCAATGGGCTGAATACTAGCTAGTTATGTCCTCATTACCTCCCCCTACCAGTATACAATTGCACATTGTTTTAGAATAGTTTTTTACTTGCCCAAATCTTAGACAAATGAATCCTACATTTGGGCTAAAAGTACTTGCCATAAGCTCTATTCGACATGAGGCACGCCCGATTTTGAGCAGCTTATCAAAAGTTATGACAATTTTACCTTAGCAAGCTTGCCGTTGTCAACATGATGTCCATAGTCTTTACCCATCCATTTTCATTGTAATGTGGCTCACAGTAGTACTCTGCACCTCACTCCCTGATCTCACCTATCACGTTCCTCCATCTCTCTACATTTTCTAGGGTGAAAACCTTCAGGGTGGGGATGGATTGTAACGAGCACTGGATACATAAAAACTAGGGGTTAGACACCCAGTCATATTGATTGGGTATATAAGGTGTAAGAGTTCAAATTTAGGGCAACCACTTATTATTAACAACATATTATTCACCTTCATCTTCAGATTCCATGGCTTCCTCCTTCTTTCTCCCCTCATTTATGCCTTTCTCTCTCCTCTTTTAGTCTTCCTTTCTCTTCCTCTCTTACTCTTTTTCTCTCTCTTAAAATCTTTCTCCTCTCTCCTCTCAGCTTCATTCATTACAAATGCAAGGACAATATTAAATGCAATCAATAATAGTTGGTTTGTCATGTACAAGTGCTCATAACCCAGAAGGAAATGGAAAAAGTGAAAGAGGTCACCCACCTATTGTGAATGCATCGGCAAAAGCATGTGCAGAGATGGTAAAAGAGTGGCCACAATTGCTTCCTTATACTTTGTGGACTGATAGAACAACTTATAGTGCTATTACATGATATATGCCTAGTATATTGATTTATGCTCAAAAACCTATCATGTCAATAGAAGAGATGATCATCACATGGAGTGTGCTACCTTAGGAAGAGGATCTAAATTGAGAGGATTTGTTGGTCTTATGTATTAAATAGTTGGAAAGGACGTGAGAAGACATAGAGGCAACAGTCACAAAGTTAAGGGTAGCAAGGATACAAAAAAAGAATCTATTTGAAAAAAGACATAGTTTGAGGCCAAGAACCATACAAGCGCGAAATTGGGTATTGGTTTATGACAAAAATTTGGAAAATCACCATAACACCATATAACTTAAAGTCTCCAAACGATGGTTTAGACCCTATGTAGTAAGATAGGTGTTTGATAATATTACTTATGCATTAAATGAGGTGGATAGGATAGCCATAAGAATTCCAGCTAGAAGGGAAAAGAATCAAATTATGCAAGAGGCATGAATCTACTACCTACTATGAGTTGCCAGAATTGAATGGAAATAGTGGCCATGATACAAGGGCTAGCTAGGAAGATATGGAAGATAAAGAAGTAAAGGATATGGTTGAAGAGGATGAGGACTCCAAATCTGATGACAACTAGTACTGTAGTACATACTGGAGAATGTCTAGGTTTGTAGGGGGTGGATGTTGTACCGCTACATGCACACATTGTGAAAAATTGTGGAGTACATCATCATTTGGCTTTCTTATTAATCTAGAGAGTCAATGTCATATTAGTCTATAGTATGGGTGGTTTGAAAATACCATATTTCTAGACTGTTTTAGTTTTTTAAAAATATTTTAGCCATTATTTCCTGTAAATATTCTCAAAGGGCATTAAAAAACTTCTAGAGTAGGGTGACATGCAGAAAAAGGTGACTTTTCAGCTAATTTTGAAAATTTTCATTAAAAAAGAAGGGGTTGCAAATTTTCACAGTGCATGATTATAGTTTTCAAGCAACAAACAATACTTCGAATAGGAGAAGAGAAAATTGGGAAATTTGGGAGAATTTTGATCAAGAATCATATGATTTTACTCCCTTTCAAAGCCAATAAAAATTTTAGATTTGTTGTCTAAACAATAGAGGAGAAGCTAGTGTTTGGTGCACATTTTTGGATATAACAAGGAGCTCTATGAGTTCTAATACTTGGAGATTGCTTTTGTAGTAGTAGACATTGTCTACATAATCCAAGAACTAGTTTTCTTGGAGTTTAGCCATCAAGTGATCAGCTTATGACTATTGTAATAACCAATATACATAGGGATAAAGTGTTTTTAGAGTCCCATACAAGGCTTTTATTTCCCTTCTCAAGTTCTATTAATACATAGTGCTCTTTTGAAGAGCACCCTGCCATGGAACAAAGAGAAGCTCGAATTGGCCAAGTAGAGGCTACAAATAGCTTACTAGCCATGAAAAACCTGCAAGAAAACCATCTTCTTCACCAAGAATCCATGTCCTTAACACACAGGAGAGATGACACACAAGAAATTGGGAAATGCTTTCATCCTCACTCTCTTCCTCTTCCTCACTCTCCATAAGATCTTGCAAAGGAGAACAAGAGAGAAAGAAACAAGAACAAGAAAGATGCGAGTTGTGCCAAAATGGGAGACCGAGAAATGAAGCCTGAGAGGAGAAGATAAAGGACGAGAGAGGACACAACCACCTCAACCTTCCACTCCCCCAAATTCCATGATGGCAACCACCTCCTTTCCCTTTCATGAATTATAAAATCAAGTTGCATACATTGGCTAAGGTCTAGAAGACCCTTCATTTTGAGAATGGGACAAAGGTGCTTGACCTTCCCTTTTCCTAGGATAATATTTTATAACATGAGCCTTCTCAACTACACATTTTGCATTGCTTCATATTTGATTTTTTTACAAACGGGTACAAAAGCAAAGTGTCAATTTGCAAAGGATGTTTCCATGTTGAGCACATTTTGGTACCTTTATTTGCACAATTTTAATGGTTATCATCTTTTAGAAAAAAAACTTGGGATTCTTCTACCAAGAAATCATAAAGACTTCGATAGACTTGGCAAAAGGTTTTATGATCAATTCATGATGTATAGACATGTCTTGAAGAGAACTTGATTTTCATCATTCTTAGGATTCATTTAAATATTTTGCCTATTCTTTTTCTTCTCTGCTATCTCCTAGTCTCCACTTCCTTCTCTCTTTGATCCCCGGTGAATATGAGCTTTTGACTAAAATCCCTTCAACAATGTATGCTATGGGAGCTCATGCTTGACCGTCAAGATCCATAGACTACTTATTGTTTCAAGTATTTCAAGCCAAGTGCAATGGCTACCTCTCACACCTATGAGTATAGTGAGCTTACCTTCATGCCTAATTGAGTTGCCTCCATCCATGAGCTCTCTAGTAGCTCTAGGATCCAAGATGCAAGCTTAAGCAAGCTCGATCCTCAAGCTTCAAGCTTCATTGTATGTGTGTGACAAGAGAGGAAGAAGAGAGGAGAAGATGAAGAGCTTCTCCACCACGGTCCCTCAACCTTACATACTCACTCCCTCACACACACTCTCTCAAGCACAAGCATAAGAAAGATGAAAAAGAAGAAGAATAAGAGAGCTATTTTTTGTCACAACAATAATGAGCTTCTTTACTTAACTTTTTGCCTTTTATATACTCTAATTTCTCCTTTCATTCCCATTGTTCCCTATTTCCCTATTCCCTATTTCCTATTGCATAAGTTCTCTTTCCCTATTCCCTTCCTATTTACATTGTTACTTTATCCATATCCATCTACATTTACAAATTGCATAGGAGGGAGCTTCGCACTCTTTTACAAACATTTAGGATGCACTTTTATATTTAAAATGCACATTTTCCTTTTTGTAATCGCCCTAGACTTTCAAAGTTGCTCATGTGCTTTTGGCCTTTTTTCTCCTATTTTTCCATTTGGACCACATTTTTCCACTTTGCTCTATCTTTTGACGTTCCTTTGCTTTCTTTTTCACTTTCTTTGCATCGGGGTTAATGTTACCCCCCTCCCAGTTGAGTGCTAGTTCCATGGTACTTATTATTGAGGGATCATGTGTTTATAGGCTTGCCATGTGGATCGATGATGGGACTTTTAAAATATTGGTCATGGAGACGAAGCATAACAAAATGAATGTGAGGTTGTCGAGACTAAGAAGAGATCGAGTGAGTGACAGGAGCCTCTGAGGTCGATGGTTGGCCATGGATTATTGAATGTACTTGAAAACAAAAAGAAAGTGCACTATGTGGGGGTGTGCCCACCTCACTGTACAATCTATGTATACGTGCCAACGAAACTAGGTGTTGGGTTAAACTTCAACAAAGCTTGTGGTATTGTTCCACACTTGAGGACCCAGATCATACAAGGGGAGGTGCTATGGGTGTGACTTAGAGAGATAGGTCTTAACCATAGGTGAGTGTAAAATCCCTAGGTGTGTCCTGCCCTCGATGTGCCCTAAGTGTGAAGTGAGGGAAGGAACTAGGGATATAATTGTCCCTAGGTGTAGTATCTATGGTACTCTAATAGTACATGATAATTTCATGGCTTCCTTTTCTTATGCTTCCTCCTTTTTTTTAAATATACTTTCTCTCTTTATCTCCTTTAAATAATAAAAAAATATTTAATAAATTAGGAGAAAGCATGCTAGACATCATCTTGATTTTTATGTGAGAATTCAAAGTCGATGGAAGAGCAACATGAAGATTCGACAAATTATAGATATCGAGAAAGATATAAATGTAAAATTTGGCCATTGCAGTAGTTGTGGATTTTTAGTTAAAAAAAATTAGATGGATTAAAGAGAGATAGCTTACCGACCATTTGGGATGTCAAGTTAGACATGTTGGATTTTTCAGATTTGGAATCAGGCAATAGACGGAAGAATTGTGAGGAGACGGACATTGTAAAGGTTGAAACTTAACAAAAAAAGAGGGGGGAAATTTGGGCATGGCCTTTAGGGGGTCCAAAGTCCCTAATTTTTTTCATTTTGGGGGGGGAGGGGAGTTTTTTCAAACAGTGCCCCCCCTTCCCCCCCCCCCCTTAATGGCGACAATTTGGATGGGAGGAGCTGGACGCCTGTAAGCATGCTACCAAATTGATCAATCCCAAAAATTCTCTAATTTTTTCACTCAACTTTTCCACTTTCTGGTTGAAAAATGGCTACCAAGTGGAGAAGATACAAACTTAGTCTTTTTCTCTCATCTCTCCTCTCTCCTCCCTCCTCTCTCCTCTTGATGCATATTCATATGCATGATTCTATGGGAGAAAGGGGTGGAGTTTAATGCAAGATGCTAATGGAATAATGAAACCAGAGAAAAGGAGATCATAGATTGAGCTGTGAGAGAGTGTTAAATGCCAAGAATGAGCATCAACAGCCTCCCAACCATTAAATACACATCTCCAAAACCGGATTTCTATGCATAAGCAATCATTTCATTTGTTTCATGAGAGATGTTTGATGGAATTGTTTCTAAATGGTTTCCTTTGATTAATAATATTGAAATTTATTAGAAATATTGAAGAAAACCAAAAAAATTAGTCACATAATAATTTATATCAAAACACGCAAAACTTGCAATTATGTAGTTTTCATAAAAATGATAAATTTTGGGAGTTTTGTTCTGATTTTGGGATCATATGGATTAGAAATGAATATTAAATCAACTCTCAATGATTGTGATAATTCCCAACTCATAAATCAAAAATATCAAAGTTTTTATCTAAATAAATGAAGAAAAATAAGTGAAAAAATGAGAAAATTTAGGTTTTTGCGTTAGAAAATGAAGAAAAAATATGCTTTATGTTTTTGGATGTATGTCATGGCTAGAGCATGAGGGATAAGCCTTAGTTCAGTATTTTCCCTATGTTAAAGTCCCTTTTTACAACTTTTATAAGAAAAATACATGAAAAAACCGCTTTCTACACTTATCAACGATGCATAACCTAAACCGTAGGGGAAAGAGGGGTTTTGATGTTGATTAGTTGCTGATAACATTTGAAATTCTGATCTTTTTTTGTGCATACCATATAGGAAATTCATAAATTAAGTTTAAGAGGGTCTAGCGGCATGAGAATGCTTGGTGCTGACCCTTAGTAACACAAAATTACGTTTAGATTGAAATCATTGAGAAATATGTATTTGCACATCATAATGCTATTTGCTAAATCATAAAATATTTGAGAACTTTGAGTGAAGATTAAGCACTCCTCTAGACTCCCTACATTTACATTATAGATCTTGGGATAATCATAGCTACCATGCACATTCGGGTTATAGTCTACTACCCCTATTCTCTATGGATATGGCATGTAGGTAGGATCATTGCACTCTTCCAGTATGGTGTTATAGTAGGCCATCCAAGCATCAAAGTTGGAGTACCAGACACATAGCCTCCATTTTGATTGGGCTTCATATCTACTCTACTGTTGATGGTCTTTGGGATCTCCCAAACCTTAGCTTGCCCATAGTCTATAGGCTCTTTCTACCACCTTGTAGGGTATTTTTCTCTTTTATATGTTCGTTGGTTTCTTAGTCGTCATTGTGAGAGCCTGATCACCTACTCTACCATCTTAGAGAGAGAGAACCATGTCTATGGAGTGAGGATAGTTGAAGGAGAACTCAAAAGATTGGCATTTGTTCTCCCACTATTCCCACACAGCTAGTTTTTGGGCCCAATTTGTAGAATAGCATTCTTCTATTTGTGGGATCTGGACTATAGGAACATGCTAGGGTTGGTGTCTCGACCTCCTCTATGCTTTCTCTACCATCTCTCTTCTCTTCTTCTTTTCTTCCAACACCCTTTCTGAAACTCTGTTTCCCTTAGGATCTTCAACTAGCATCTCTTTCTACCATGGTGGGCTAGGTTCAGATGATTGCTCTTCCTCATCTTGGCCTTGCTCAAAGTCTAGCCCCTCTTCCTGTACTAGCTCTTTTGGCTTTTTATTAGGGCACTGCATCTGTTTTTTCTAATCTCCAAACCCTAACTCTACCAACTCCTTTGTTGAGAGCCCATTCTGCCTCAAGTACTATCGATGTTGTTTTCTACTTAGGCTAGTGCTAGCTCTAGGGGTGCACTCCTAGAGACTGTACCTTATGGATCTTATTTAATTTTTAGCTTTCTTTGTAGCCCTTCTATTATGTTATTGCATTTAGCCTACGTCATATATAGCATGATATTATGAAAGGCTTGCTCTTCTACTAGACTTCTATACCTACCTCCACTGCTTTTGCCCTTGCTAGTGCCATGATTCATTCACTTTCAAACAAGGAAAGGCATTCGGCAAGGTCCTTGAGTCTTCCATCACTCTTTTCTTCCCAAGCACTAGCCTTCTCCTCCATTTTCTCTATGCCTTAAGTTTGGTATTGAGATAGTATCATTACTATTTGTTCCTACTCCTTCCAAGTCTCGAGAAACTTCTCCTTACATTGTGTGTGGTTGTTTAGTTGCCCTTCCAATCATTATTGCTCTTGGAGGGTCATGTGGAGTTAAGTTTTGCACCTATGCTAGCCTTTTAGATAACACCTCATCTTTCTAACCTCTGGCATCATGCAATCCTTTGAGTACTCGTTCCTTTTATTGTTTCTCCTTACGAAACTCTGGATAGGCCTGAGTCTTCACTCTTTCTAGCTCCTCGGCAAGCTCATCTCTTATTTTCTTCAAATTCTTGAGGTGCTCCTCCATATTCTTATTTTGTTGTAAGAGGATTGAGAAATCCATCTCTAGCACTATCTCCTCCCTTTCCTTCGCATCATGGGGTCTCTTTTTTGCTCTCTTCTTCCATCTTTGCCTCCACTTCCTTCTTTGCTTTCAAGTCCTTCTTGAAGTCATTTATTTGTCTCTACTAGGTGGCTATTTGCTACATCTTTTCAAGCTGATAAGCTAAGAATATATATATTTTTGCCTCCATCCTTGCCAACACTACCTTCCTCTCTTCCTTCACCTTTTTAAATTGGGCTAGTAGCTCTTTTATGTATTCATCATAATTCATTGACACTCACATAGCCGAGATTATGGATGTCATTGAGGCTTCTATTTTGGGCCTCGTTGGACTTTGCATCTACAATAATAGATGGCCTCTTCGTCCCTCGCATTGGGGCTCCTCCACTTGATGTTGGGCCAAGCTACTACATTGTGTTAAGTAGATATTGTACCCATGCCATCACATTGGTTTGGTTCACTGTGGCTTCTATGGTTTTCTATATGGTGGTAGGCATGGCAACCATGAGATGCGGTGGTGGGTATAATGGAGCCTTTTCCTTGCCTATCACTTTAGGTCCTTGAGTTTCTTCTACTCTATTGTAGCACTAGTGCCTCGTATATCTTCTAGGCTCATCCTTGCTAACTTTTTTGATTGAGAGGTTTGTTCAACTGATAATCAAAGAGCAAGAGCCATCTACTCATCGTCTTCTCTTTGTAGCCTTTTCTCCTCTTCTTTTTGCATTCTCCTTCATTCTTCTTTAGCCCTTTTAGAATCTTCTTTATCCTTTCGCAGGTGTTCATTCTCTTGCTCTTCTTCTTTCATTCGTCTTCTTCTAGCTTCCTTGATTCGTTCTACATAGTTTCTAAGTTTTTTTCCCATTCTGCTATAATTCTCTTCTTTTTCCTAGAATTCTCCATATAATATTTCCCTTTTCTCCTTAGCTCAATGGGATAGAGCCCTCCTCACCTCACTCACTAATAATTCTTTCACTCAAACCCTCCTATTGTCGCTGAGCTTGGAGGTGAGATTCCTTCGTCTTTGCAACTCACTTTGCTTCTTCCTTCTGTACTCTTGCAATTTCTTCATCTCCCAAGTTTTCAATAGAGAATGAAACTGGGGTGCTCACCTCAATGGTTAAATGTACTAGCAACCCATGGGACCATGAGCACTCAGGTGTTTCTTCCACCACTTCTTCCCTCTCTACATCTCCCAGAGCTTTTTGGATTATGGTTATTAGCATGCCCTTGAAACCTATATGTTGGACGCTTTGGTCGCTAGTTTCTTTCTTGTTATCTTTGCATTGTGGAAGCTAGAGACTCCCTACCCTACTACTCTAGGGCCCAGAGTTAGTGCTTTTGTTGAAGACTTGATGGTCTTAGATATGTAACCATTCTAGTTGATTTCATCCAAGGATCTAGTTGTAAGGCTCTCGAGCAATGGTACTCTAATCATCCTGCTCATCAAAGCATTGTACCTCTGGATGGAGAAAAATGCGTGGACCATTTTTGCATGTAGTCTGGTTGGGGATGTTGGTTAAACTGATCCCATCATTTGTGTACAATTGGACCTTGTCCATCCCCAACATGCCATAGATGTCTCTCTTTGGCCACTGCTTCTTGGGCTTGTTGATAAGTTTTAGAGCCATTTCCACTAGTTTAGGACTCAGCTCAACTTCTACTCTTTGGGTCTCCTCTCCCTGCCTCACCCTCATTAGTGTGCCATGGTTCATGTTGGCATCGAAGGATCGCAGGAACTCCACGCACTTGTTGTAATCATTGGCCAACCTTCTCCAAGTACTTACTGAGGTTTCATTGATCATGATGATATGTTTCATATATCACCATGTCTTCTAAGTTCTGAATGCTTTGTAATTAAGCTAGTTGCTTATGTCCTCAAGGTTTCCATGTGTCTCTTGAGGCTTTATTGTTATTGCATCATGGTTCTCCTTGGATGTGACTAGTGTAAATTTGTCACCTTGTTGTGACAGTGTTGTATCCACTCTTGATTGGTCAATGCAAGTTCTATTGTCGATGGATTGAGTGTTGCAAGAAATCATTGATAGTGATGGTTGCTTTGACTTATCAGAACACATGAATGTTTTTGAGGTTTCATCGTTGTTAGGGAAAATGGCAATGGGTTCCTTAGTGAGTGGACTCGATGCTTTATTCCCAAGTTCTTCCGTACTCTTGGTCTCAATATTCTTGGCATTCACAACCACTTGTAACTGCCGTTGTGTTCGTTGTATTCTCCTCTTATTCATGGGCAATGAAGGTGTCTTTCTCAAAGGCTCTCGACCTTGAACTAGGTTAGCTGTTGGTGTGCTTGGTTGGGCCTTAGCACTCTCTTTCTCTGGTGTGTTCTCATGGGACTTAGGTGTGACCTGCTGAACAACCTTGCTAGGTTGATTGGTCAGATGCGCTATCTCCTTGGCCACATCTTCGAGAGGTTTCTCCTCAAGCGTAGGCTTTAGGTGCTTTAGTAGTGCTGAAGGTGTTAAGGATGTTGGTTGTGACACGTCTTCCACGGTTGAATTGCGAAGGACACATTCCAGAAGGGGCATCGTCACGGCCAAAGGCTGTGACTACTGTGATTCCTGATTGGAAGTAGTAACGGCTAGTTCAGTGGACTGGCTACTCTTAGTAGATTGCGGTGTCACTTCCTCAGGAAGATCGGAATTGGGTGTGTCTTTTGTTTCCCTTTGAGCATTCACTTGTGAAAATCGAGCCTCAGTTGATCTAGTCACATTAGATTGCATAGGCAGAGCTATGGGTGGTGTAATGTTCCACCTCTTGGACATTTGGAAGCTTAGATGGAGATGGAGATTGGGATTGAGCAGTTGCACTCAACGACTGTTGTTGTGCTTCCTATGTCCATTTCGGGAAAGAGGGTGTAGGAGACTTGGGACTCCTACGTGGCTTTGACACTGGCTGGAAGATTTGCTCATGGTGTTAGATGATTTTGCCATTTGCTTTATTGAGCATTTAGCCTTGCCATGAGCAATGTTGTGCCTATGTTGCTTGTTATCCTCTTGGGAAATCAAAGGTTGGTTAGGCACTAGTGGCTTTTTCTTACTCTCAACAATTACATCTAATAGCACACTAGGCTGAGGATCTACCCTTTGCATAGTCCCGTTTGGTTTCTTGATTTCGATCATGAGGGGCTCGGTCACTCCAATGTTTTTGACTCGAGACTTGGCTTTTTGTTTACATTTCCTCCTACGCTTCTTTGCTCTTGATACGCTCTAGCCTTTAGCTGATAGAGGAGGTTTAGTAGGGGGTTTTCACATCCAAATCCATCAGTTACCTGTGTAATACCCTTGAGCACGTAGCAATGCTTTGGATATCCATCCCGGCATTGTGCTAGCTCTCTATTGATACCTTCGTCTATAAGGCTTGGGCTTCTTTTGGGGTCTTCTACGATATTTGTAAGTCAAAAGCCTGTCTTTGGGGGCATTTTCTCTTGACCTTCTTGTTTCAAGCATGGCCTAACTCACTAGTTCTCATTGTTCAACCTGTGCTTTTATAAACTCCTCCAACAAGTCCTTGCTCTTGTTACTACACTTGCCTGGTATGTCAAAATGTTCCTTATCTTTTCCTCGAGGTTTGATGAGGTCACCCTTACTAAAGGTTGTGATTATCCTCACTCCTGGTAGTGTCAAGTGTATCCTCTGTGCTACATAGTCGGCCTCACACTTGGTCACCGTTTTGAAGGGTTGTCCAAGGAGGGTTTCTTTTCCACAACTAGCAATATTTGGAGAGACATGGAATAGGACAGGAAAGCTTTCAGTTTCAATAGTTACAAGGACTTTGCACTTTCCTATGAGTGCTTGTGGGTATCCCTCGTATGGACTAATAGTTGCATTAGCCAGTGTGAGCTCTGGTTGGCCTAGCAGAGTCCATACTTCATAGGTCAAGTTATTAAAATCTGCCCCTTCATTGATAAGAGCATTGACACTATGCTTTCTTTTGGCGGTGAGTTTGACCCTAAGATATATAGGCGGTACTATGTCTTTATCTTCTGGGACTTGGCTTATAAATTTAAGCCTTCTAATAAATTCGGTTGAGTCCCTAGCTACACAACCAGATATGGATTCTCCACTGATGTCTTGGATCATCAGTGCAGGGCTACTCAAGGTGCATCTATTGTTAGGACTGTTGTATCTACTCATCCTCGTAGTTGTAGCTTGATGTTGTTGATTTTTGCTTTGACTAGATGCAGTTCAAATGCAACACATATGTGTTTTTACGGTGTAGCCTTTTTGCCCTTGTTGGCTAGATTGGCCCACTAAGGTTCTAGGTATTTCTGGGTCGCTATCTGAGCTTCCTTCCAACTCAAAATAGAACTCGTCATTTTTGCTAAAAGAGGTGGTTTCTCTTGGCGGTCGCAACTCAGAGGGTGACTCTGTCCTAAGCACTAGTGTCGTACCTAGTTGGGTTAGGCGTGCTTGTTCAAAATCTATGGCTCCTATGTGTTCCAACCAAGCACGGTCACAATCCATGCTCATGACCCCTCGCTCTATCTTAAAGACACTCTTTTTATGTGGCTTGGGATCCGCTCATATCTGTCATATTTCTCGTCCCTCAATGTCATATTCCATTGTGTCTATCTCACCCTCAGTTCCTCCTCAAACAGATAAAGCCACCCGAGTTTGACGGGAGAGGCAGATTCGTCCAGTCTGATGCTGAAATTTGGATTAAATCTATGGAGGATTACTTTGAAGCAGCTGGTACTGCACCTACCAATCAGGCCATGCTCGCCAAATTAAAACTCACCGGTGAAGCTAGACTATGGTGGAAACAATGGTGCAGGGATCAAGGGACTTCAGAGGGGTCCGTTACCTGGGAGAAGTTAAAGCAAGCCGTGCAGGGGAGATATTTGCCACCTGCATATCGTACACAGAAAATGAATGAGTTCTATGAGCTAAAACAGCTAGGACTCACCCTTGACGCATACTACTCTAAATTTGTCTCACTCTTAAAGTATGCGCCACAAATGGACACGACGCAGCAGGTGTCCAAATTTTGCGCGGGCTTAAATCCACCTGTAAATACCCGTCTCGAATCTATGTGACCATCAGATCTTCAAGATGCACTCATTCGAGCGGCACCTATAATTCTGGAAGTGCAAGCTAGACCAAGGGGTATTAAGAATTGGTCTTATAGCGACCCGAACAGAGGAGCATTCAGACCCCAAGTGAAGAGAGTTCAAGGTCACAATCAGGGACAAACGAAGAAAGCAAGGACAAATAACGTCAACAACTTTGTTCCTACTCACAGTAATGGCCGAAACCTCCGGTGTTTCCACTGCAACGAACTCGGTCACTTCAAAAGGCAATGTCCCAAGCTCAGCGAGGGACATCGTCAAGGTGCAGGCCACGGTCAAGGAGCCGCCACCCGTGGAAGAGGAAGAACTGCCTGCATTACCAATAGGCAAAGATGTGAAGCAGAAGAAGAGGAAGATCCGACTATGGAAGCAGAATTCGAAAGAGCGACAGTCCATGCCGCTTTACACAAGAAGGGGCCGAATCGCCAGTTCTCGGTGATTCAAACACCGTCGGACTATCAAGGTAAAGGCTTCAAAACCTTGATTGATTGTGGCAGTACACATTCCTTTATCTCACCAGTGTGTGCTAAAAGATTAGGAATAGCCACAGTAGAAGCACCTATCCTACTTGTGGAATTGGCAAACGGTCGTGAGGTAACTTGTACCAGGCAAACTGCTAAGGAAGAGTTCTTTCTGGGAGGAAAGAAAACCTCAGTCAAATTCAGAGTCATGAATTTAGGTATCCATGAGTGTCTACTCGGGATGGATTGGCTTAAGCCTAATGACGCCCACATCCACTGTGGAAAGGGTCAAGTTTCTTTTCGAAACTCTGAAAGAGAGTTTGTTTCAACTCAAGGTGAGGCAGGAGTGCCCAGAGTCCAGTTAGCCAAAGTATCGCGGATCATAAAAGGGGTTAGAAAAGGATTACCTGTTTACCTGATCAAACTCAACAAGTTAGATCAAAAGCAAGAGTCTCATGAGGGACCCTCTTGGCTAAAGGAATACGCTGACGTATTCCCTGAGGAATTGACTGAACTTCCACCTCCAAGAGAAGTTGATCATGAAATAAGGCGAATGCCTGGAGCTGCGCCAATTGCAAAGAGACCTTATAGAATGTCCATACCAGAAGCTATTGAGTTAAAGGAACAACTCAAGCAACTGTTAGATCAGGGTTACATCCGGCCTAGCAACTCACCATGGGGAGCTCCAGTACTATTCCAGAAAAAGAAAGATGGGACACTTCGACTATGTATTGATTACCGTGGGTTGAATCAATCAACAGTCAAGAACAAGTATCCTATTCCTAGAATAGATGAGCTTCTTGATCGCCTTCAAGGTGCAAAGATCTTCTCCAAAATTGATCTCAGGTCAGGTTACTATCAAATCAGGATCAAGGATGAAGATATTCCAAAAACGGCCTTCAATACAAGATATGGGCACTTTGAGTTCTTGGTTATGTCATTCGGGCTTACAAATGCACCTGCCACCTTCAATAGATTAATGCAGGATATTTTTAGACCATATCTTGATGATTTTGTGCTTGTCTTCTTCGATGACACTTTAGTTTATTCTAAACAGGAAGAAGATCATGAACCTCAACTTCGGATTGTCCTTGAGACAATGAGGTCTCATAAGCTGTATGCAAAAATGAACAAGTGTGAATTCTTCAAGCGTCAGATTGAATATCTAGGATTCATAGTATCATCAGAAGGAATATCAATAGACCCAGCCAAAGTCAGAGATGTGCTTGAATGGCCAATACCAGTATCCGTCAAAGAAATACATAGCTTTCTTGGCTTGACAGGATGGTATAGGGTCTTTATCAAAAACTATGCTTTGATTGCAGCACCTCTTACCGACTTACTAAAGAAGCAGACTTCTATTACATGGTCAACTCTCGAACAAAATAGCTTCGACCAATTGAAGCAATGTTTGGTATCAGCACCTATTCTAAAACTTCATGACCTCAATAAGGAGTTCGAAGTAGTAACTGATGCCAGCATTCTTGCCTTGGGGTGTGTACTTATGCAGGAAAGTCATCCAGTAGCATATTCTTCAAGGAAATTGAAGAGTCATGAAAAGAATTATGCCACGCATGATCTGGAATTATTAGCTGCCATCCATGCTCTAAAGCTTTGGAGACACTACCTGTTGGGTAACAAGTTTACTCTAGTAACCGATCATAAGAGTCTCAAATGGATTTTTACCCAGAACGAGCTCAACATGAGGCAACGTCGATGGATTGAAGTATTGGAGGAGTATGATTTTGAAATCAAGTACCGACCAGGGAAAGAGAATGTAGTTGCCGATGCACTTAGTCGCAAGGCATTCCTAAATTCCCTAATCTTGCAGAATCCATCAACAGCCAGATCTCTGGCTACAAAGGTATCTATGCCAAGCAACCCTATACTCGAACTAGCTAGAGAGGAAGCATGCCATGATTTGGCCTACCAAACCATGATAAAAGAAATATCTACCAAGGAGCAGAATCTGAAGTCACAAGCTAAGTATCAGGAATTTTCCATTGATAATGGACTTGTCTACTACAGAACAAGGCTGTGTATACCAACAAGCCAGTCACTTAAGCAGAAGATATTATGGGAAGCTCATGATTCCCCTTTCGCAGGACATCCTGGCTATGCAAAAACTCTTAATGCAGTTAGGAAGAGCTACCATTGGGAGAGGCTCAAAGGTGACGTTCTCAAATATGTCACTGAATGTTTGTCTTGCCAACGTATCAAGGCTGAACATGTCATGATGCCAGGAAAATTGCAACCACTTGACATTCCCCAAATGAAATGGGAATTCATCAGTATGGATTTTGTGGTGGGCTTACCCCAAGTCCAAGGAGGATACAATTCCATTATGGTTGTAGTTGACATGCTTACTAAGGTTGCACACCTGATTCCAGTAAAGACAAACTATAAAGCCTCCGACATTGCAAGATTGTTTATCAAGGAGATATTCAAGCTACATGGGTTACCTAGAAGGATCATTAGCGATCGAGATTCTCTCTTCACTTCACGCTTCTGGAGAGCTATCTTTGAAGCTATTGGGACTCAACTCTGTTTTAGCACCGCCTATCATCCCCAAACGGATGGACAAACAGAGCGAGTGAATCAAATCATTGAGGATATGCTTAGGGCATACTGCTGTCGAGAGCCGAAGAGGTGGATTCAGTACTTGCCGTTAGTAGAATTTGCCTACAATGCTTCTTACCAGCAGAGCATTCAAATGACCCCTTTCCAGGCATTGTATGGTCATGATTGTCGAAGTCCCCTAAACTTTTCTGATCCAACCCTAAGAGTTGAAGCTTCAAGACAAATGTTGGAAGACATGGATGACCAAATAAGGTCAATAAGACAAGACATACAAGCAGCCAAAGATAGACAAAAGGCATATGCGGATTTGAAACGCCAAGAGAGGGTCTTCGGAGAAGGAGACATGGTCTTCATTCGTGTACGCCCTAAAAGGAGTTCTCTATCTCTAGGAGAATGCAAGAAGCTAAGTCCAAGGTATTGTGGGCCGTATAAAATCCTCAAATGCCTGGGACCCAATGCTTATAAATTGCAACTTCCGGATAACCTAAAAGTTCACAATGTATTCCATATTAGTCTCTTAAAAAAATATGTACCCAACCCTAATCATGTACTTGTTGACCAACAAATTGTAATGCCTAGTCAAGGAGTCCTTGAACTAAGACCGGATAAGATTTTAGATGTTAGGGAGAGACAGTTAAGATCTAGAACCTTGAAAGAATGCCTCGTCCAGTGGAAAGATTATCCCGAAGAGGATGCTACCTGGATGGATGAAAGCTCTCTCAACCTTCAATATCCCCAGTTTATCTCGAGATGAGGACATCTCGATTCTTCTAAGGGGGAGAGAATGTAATATTCCCACTCATGAAAATTGACTTGCCGCACACTGCATAAACCTCGTGCAAAGGTTATCTGTCATATTGGAATTGCCGGCAGTGTAATCTGTGACCTGCACGCGAGAAATCGGGACCTCCGCATTGGCAAAGCAAACCCGAGGGTTCAAACCCACAAATCGCACGTAAACACCCTCTTGGGAGGGGCAAATTGAATATTATTAAGGCAAATTTTTTTTCTCTTTATCTCTTTTTCCCAGCCGATGCACGGCTGGAGGAGAGGGAGTGTGGGGGGATGGGCTTGGTGGAGTCGTGGGTTGCATGGGGAGGGGGAAACCCATGCAGAGGGCCACGTGGTGGAGCTCTTCTCTCCCCCCCCCCCATGCCCTATATATACACCCTCTAAGGTGTTGAAGAGAGAGGAGAGAGGGACGAATGCTGCTACCATCGCCGTTGCTGAGGAAGGAAGGGAGGTCGACATGCTGGGAGAAAGCGTCGTGAGGATGCCCTGATTCTGTCGCCGCTGCTATCAGAAACCGCCGCCACCACGACCAGCCGTCGAACTGCCGCCATGACATCACGAATCCCCTCCCTGTTTCGACGTTAACTTCCCCCCTCCTCAACCTTTACCTTTAATCCACGTGATTTCGTGGGGAGCAACAGCTTCCCAGAAGCTTTTGGAAGCTTCTAAAGTACAAGGCTTAAGGCCTTGTGCACACGGGCTCCACCTCGGGGTTAAAAACCTTCCCTTGAAGCCCATTTCCACATGCTTCTAAGGGATAAGGCTTTGGCCTTGTTCCTGCGGTCTTCTCGGGAATATCCTACGTACGAAGGAAAAAAGGGAAAGATCTTGAAGCTGCTCACAACGGTTGGAGAAGACTCACCGATCGCGTAAGAGTAAAGGCAAACCGGAAGTCCGTAAGCACGCTAGCGATGGCTCCCGAGAAGTCACAAGGTGCGCTTGCGGGAGGTTCTTCTCCTAGCATTCACGTGGACATCTCCCCGAGCCCACAGACCCAGGTTTTTTTTTTAATTGTGATTTCATACTAAAGTAACGCATTAAGCATGACAACTCCATGGATTAGGAAGCACCCGTGCATGTTCAAACTCACCTAGCCTAGCTAAATGCAATTGGGAAAAATTGGTATTTTCACTATAAACGCAAATTGTCCATCCATCTTACGACCGTAATAGTAAATTGACTGGTCGTGCATTTTCAAAGGAAAGCCACTTATTGCCTAGGGTTAAAAAGGAAATTGTTAAGTGCATTGGTCATGAAGGGAAGGAGTAATTTTTTTTGCAATAACTCTCTTCGTTATGATTCGCATGAGGGAATTGTTAATTTCTGTTGCACGGCATGAAAAAGAACCCCGATCTTATATAAGTTGCATGGGAAAAGATGCTTGCAAATAGATTAAATCGACACTTGCCTTAGTATTGCATGAACTTCATTCACGATGTTGTTGTATCTAAGGGTCGCGCTTATACTTTCGCAAATTTCATTTCATCAAGTTGCATTTAGGAATGATTGCATGGCTTATAAAAGCATGAAATTCAAATACTTAGACAAAAGGTTGTAGGCGTTATTCCTTGATGAAAATCATAGTAGGCCCTATGTAAGTTATTCTTCAAATTATCATGCCTTTTGACTTTAGCAAAAAGGGATAGGGCTATTGTGGATCTTATGGTGCGTAGAAGTAATGAATTACACGTTTACATGTATTGTAACATTTTGCAACTATTTTTCTACTTTAGATCAAGTTTATCATCTTTAGGAAAGAATTGTCCTTGTCATAAGACAAGTAGGTCAATTTACCCAAGTCATTTGTGGTATCATGACTGTTAGGGTTTCGTATAGGCATAATTAGCCGATTCAATAAAATCCTCAAGTACTAGCTAGGGCTTGGCACATTAGAAATGCAGCCAAGTATCCTACTTGGACGCCAAGTCAAAGCCCTCAATCCCAAAGGTCCTACCCACCTTCCCGGAATGTTGAGTCAATTGGATGCTCACGCAAATAATGATCTAAGGTTTCTACCCTAAGGATCATTCGACCTAATGCTAGGACTTGGATTGAGTTGGAATCCCTAGGACCGAACGTTGTCGGCCTAGTGCAATTAGGATTAGGTTGAGTAAAAGACACCCTATGAGAGCGGAATTTAGGTGACGGGAAGTGCTTAAAAATAGCTAAAAATTATGAATATCAAGGGAAAAATATTCACTGTCAAAGGCGGCGGCTCGATCTAGGATGATTTTAAGCGCCAAAGTGCTTTAAAGGCGCCCGAGCGACACTTGTTGATTTTTCATAATTTTTCAGACAGTCGTGCGGGTTGACACAAGCTACTGGCCAATGCGGGATGCTAAGCCGGACGCCCAGGATTTTTCAGAGCTCGATTCCGAGTCCGGACGGGGAAATGGCCAAGAAACCGGTCAAGAAGCGAAGAGGTGGACAAAACTTGGCCAAAATGGGCAAGTGACCCTTGGGAGCCAAAATTTTAATGTAGCATGAAAGTTTCATGCATTTCATGGGAAGAAAGTCGTGGAGGAAGCGTGGAAAAACTGCGCCCGATTTTTTCGCTTGGATGATGGATGATCAATCTACAGCCTGCACACAACCCCCCTCAATCATCATTGGCCCTCATTTCCCTCTGTATGCAGACTCTATCGCCGCCCTTCGCTCGCGCAATGATGCCCTCTTTGGAGAATTCTGATTTCAGTCTTTCTCTCTCCTCCCTCTCTCTCTTCTAAGAGGCAGTTCATGTGTGGGAAGGAGCAATGAAGAAAGAATGATGGATACTTGTCCAGCATGGACCGGATTGCTCCACGGGCTGAGAATGGTGATTTGTGATGTTGCTGGAAATGAAGTGTTGCTGTTTTCCAAATCTACAGCCATGGACACAAAACCCGAAACACGCGTTTAAGCGGTAAACCAAAAAATTACAAAGAAAATTTAGTGTTTTATGCTTTTGATTGATGGAATGCCGTTCATATGGACTAAGATTTGATTATGCTGCTGATTCTTCTGAGTTCTTACTGTTTATAACCAGAAATTATGAAAAACATGCATTTCATGGCTCGAAATAATGTCAAGAAACCCGAAAACGCATGAAAAATGGGGAAAAACAAGGGTTTTGGGCATATAAATGGGGAAAACCGTCGATACACATCAACTAATCTTTCAATTTTGTTGCAAATGAACTAAGGGCCACAGCCCACAAACTAGTTTTCATTTTCAGCAATTTAAAAAAATATAAGAAAATGAAGAAAATGGGGGAAAATGATTAAAAAACCATGAAAAATAGGGAAAAAATACATTTGGGGCTACGAAAAATATAGAAAAATAGGATTTATGTTTGTTGATGTATAGCAAGGCTGGGGCATGAAGTTGTGCTTCAGTTCAGCCTTGTTTATTTGTTTTAGTGCGTGTTTCCTTCCTTTCTCCACATAAAATGACAAGGAAACCCTAAAAGAAATGAATGCAATGATGCACTATCAACGGGGAAGGGTAGAGTTGTGGAAAAAATGGTTAAATGACGCTGAGCATGAGGAATAATTTGCTGATTTTATATGCATTGCATCTAGGACGGAATAATAATGATAAAAATTAAAACCTAGTAGCACGAAGATCACTTCGGTGCTAGGTGTTGCAGCGAAGCACAAAGTGGTTAGAAAGAAAAGCATGAAAGAGATGTTTTGCACTTGCACGCTGCTGGTTTTTAAAATGTTTGAGCACTAGACATCCACCTCTTTGCATGATCATTTAGAGGAAATTAAAAGTATCAGAGTTAGCTCCTGGATACGCATAGCAATTGTCTTCAGTAGGCCTTGACCCACCGTTGAGAGCGTGAGGTTCCTATGCTGTAGGCTAGTCGTGGGATCATAAAGGGGACAGCAAGTGAGGACAATGGTACATTCCTGGATACGTTTATTTGGTACCTTGAGCGACGTTTGTGCGAAATGTCTAAATGTCGAGCGACGCATCGAGGGGCCAATCCCCAAGGTGTAGGAGAGTCGCAGAGGGTTGACGGCATTCAGCCGTAGGAGGAACCCCATGTGTATGTGATTCGAGCCTTTTGGCTATGTGGAAGGGACTCCCTCTGAGGAGCAATATTGGGTTAGGATCAGTTGGACTACAACGTATTACAAACGCAATGTTTAGGAAGGCAGAGATTTTGATAGACGCTCCTGGCCGCGAGGCCGAGGGGTTGTCTTGCGCATAGTGGCGAGGTCCGGCTAGTGCATGAGCCAGTGTCGGCCCATTTTTAGGTCCATCACCCTAAACCTACTTCTAGCCTAATCATAATTCCTTGACCAGAAAACACCGTTCAATGGGTAAAATGATCCCTTGGAATAGAGGCGACACTTGTGCAAACAAGTTGCAACGTCGCATAGACTTGGGATTAGTTCACAAAAGAGTTTTGCCATTTCTTGAAATGAGGTTGGCAAGTTCTTGCGCAAGTTTAACTTGCAAGAGGATGAGTAGTCATCCTGTTACATCACCCTTATTGGGAAAATTTGCCAAGTTAAGGGAAGTTAGGTATTTGCTTGGAAGCAAATGATCAAACAATAAATTAAAGCGACATGGTCGCCAGGGTTTACTGTTAATAGAACCTAAGGTATTGGTTAAGTTGGTTAACAGGGTATGACCCTAACCTAAGGACAAAAGGGTGAACAAATAAACCCTTGAGGGATCTTGCCAAGTCGAAATTAATCCCAGATCGAATGCTGGATGCATTCGGAGAGAAGGATTCACTCCTTAATAGTTGGCCAAATAAACGACCACTGAAATTGATTGTGCTTGTAATAGTTTAGAAAGCACTGTTTGCCTTGTTTGCTCAAGGAACTAAAGGATGAAAAGATATCTAAATGCTTCAGGTTGAAGGCCTAAAGGGAGAGGCAGCTTCAGTTACCCCCGACTGCCTGCCTGACCCTAACCAAGGGGGTTGTTGACCGCCCCGGGAACGTGGACCGAACCCGCCGCGAGAGGTCTTTCCGTTGAGCTCTACTTGGAGCAGGAGGACGCTTGGGTGCCAGGGGGGCTCTGGCCGTTAATCCCTCGCCTTTCGGGTCCTGCACAAGAGGCTAACATGACTCGGGATTGGATCTCGAGGCCCGCATACTAGTTTACGGGCAGAAGCTTGGAATAGTGATCCCTAGCGGATTACTGGATAAGCCTTCGGGCGGATTATGGACAAGCCTACGGGTGGAACTCCTTGTATTTCAAAGATAAAATGATGAAATGATGATAAAGAAGTTGTTTGATATTGTTTTTCTATGTCACATGATAAGATTACGTGAAGGAACCAGTGCTTAACAGGGTTAATTAAAGAAGCTGTTTGTTATATGTCAAATTAATGTGTTAGGTAATTACATAACTAAAACAAACCGAGGAAAGTGCGGAGGATGAACCATGGGTCCGTCCTACGGATGGGTGGTCCCGGTTAGCCGGGAACTTTTCTCAAAAATCTCGAAGAACACGGGATGATCATCATCATCAAAACGAATAACGAGAACGATGACCTAGAGTTACATCTTACCCAATTTACGTTGTTTTAGGGGAACGGAATGGGACTATGCCTTATGGCTGAGAGGTTGAGTTTTGCATCCTCTCGTTTCCCATTCTCCTTGAACCAAGTGCAGCGTGAATCCGCTTCGGACCTGGCGTTTCTGCGTAAAGTAGTTCGCTCGGGTCTGACGCTAGTTGCTGCTAGCTAAAGACCAAAACCCAAATTCAGGTCGATCCTAAGTGGGAACGGCCAGGATACTTCCGCTACGTGGCAGACACGGGAAGAACTAGATTGCAAAACCCGTAACATTCCATGGGAGTGCCGAGCGGAGTTTTCTAGACATCCTTTCCGATGGACTGCTAAGACGTGTCCTGGATGATTCTAGTGGACACGTTACACCCCCGCTCAAATAAAGGTTCCTAACTGTGGATGAAAAAACCCTTGGGGGCTCAAGGGAAAAACCCACAGCTCTATATAGCCCTACTGCTATATTAATATTGAAATGATATTATTACAAAGTTGAAAGGAGCTAAATCACTTCTGAATATACAAGTGCCTGTTTGTAGGCATCGAAGGAGCTACATCACTCCTGAATTACTATAGATAAATGAAGGAGCTACATCAATCTTGAATTACAATAGATGAAGGAATCGAAGGAGATAAAGGGCCATGAAATTGCTTTATCTTGAGTGTGGATATAATCGGCTATGCAGCATAATCTGTGACATCAAAAACTTAAAAGAAAATGTTATATCAACATTAGAACACAATCACAATGTCATAAATCAACTTAACAGCTAGAATGTACGATAAAAATTTCATCAGCTCATCAGCTAGAATATACAAAATAGCAGTTGGTATACCACCAGCAAATGGAAAGAAGAATGGACGAGATGAGCATTATCAAGATGAAAACATTAGCTGCAACATTAGCTCCTTAGCTAGAATAGAAAAAACATCAAGTAGAATAAACGTAAGCTTGAATAGGCGAATCAGCTGAAAATAGACAAACAACAACTGGAAACAATGAAACATGAGTTGGAATAGACGAACATACTGGAAACAACGAAACATCAAGTCCTATATCATAAGCTAGAATGAAGCATTAGCTGGAACAACTCAAGAGCTAGAATAAAGAAGAATAAAGAACGAAACATGGTTTGGAACAACTCAACAACCAGCTACAATACAGAACGAAACATCAGTTGGAACAACTCAACAGCTGGAATAATAAGGAATGAAACATCAGCTGGAACAACTCAACAGCTGGAATAATAATGAAACATCAGCTGGAACATTTCAACAGCTGGAATAAGAATGAAATGAAATATTATCCCATCAACTCGAAACATTTCTTATAAACAAAGCATGGAATAATTTCAACGCATTAGCTGTAATATAGATGAAATGATATGAAACGTAGCATGAAGAGCCAACAATCAGCTGGAAGAAAGAAACATTTAGAATAATCAAATGATGAACAAAATACCGACAATCATCAGCTGGAATATAACGAGATGAATATTACGATCATTAAAATATCATCACCGCATCAACTATAAGCTGGAATAACAGAAATGTCATATCATTAGCCTCTATTTTCACATCTTATGCCGATTTTAGCCTATTGTTGCGAGGCACAGCTTTAATCCTGCTCCTATTTTTGCCTCTTCTCCTCTTTCGGTGTACTCTTTGAACTTTCTAGAGCTTCGCTTCCTTGATTGATCCGTGCTTTATCAAGTGTGGAGCCTTATTAATGTGCTCGCTTCTACTCCTATGGCTAAACCGACGAGCAAACTGGACAGTTTCGCCAGGCCAGTGAAATGATGGCTTCTGAGGTCAGAGGTTCCTTGATGGCATCTAAATGCAGCCAGGCTAGCTCGTGTGTTGTAGTGCTGGGCATGGCTATGTTTGTGGTCGTGGCTCCTTCCGGCCAGCCTAATTCACCAGCGACTCATCCAGCCTATTTCGCCAGCGAAAGGAACAAAGTCCCCCTCACACCCATTCAAAACCTTCAGAATCGACACAAAAACACAAAGAGAGAGAGGTCCGTCCTTTTCTCTCTCTATAGTCAAACGCGTACACGACACCCCCTGTAGAGAGAGATAGAGAGAGAGATAGAGAGTTCCAATATTTCCAGCTGATGATTTTCTAGTTGATGTCTTCGTACTATAGCTAATGAGTTCATTTAACTCTTTTAGGATATTCTAGTAAACCTATTTTGTCTAAGCCTATTTTATCCTAGTAAGCTTATTTTATCATATTAATATTTCATTTATTTCACCTAAGGAAATAATGATCTAGCTAACATTTTCATCTTGATATTTTATTTGTTACATATTTTTTTGATGATATTCTAATTTGTTTAGTTTGTATTCTAGCTAATGATGCTCCAACAATTGTTTCATATTGATATATTATTCTAGCTGATGATGTTCCAACATATGTTTCATTTTGATATTTCATTTCATTTATATTCCAACTGATCATATTTTGTTCATGTTTTGTCTTATTTTATGATTCAACTAATGGGCTAATGATATTCTAGTTGATGATCTGTTTTCTAGCAAATGTTTTGTCTTGATATTATGTTTCCAACTGATGATCTTTGGTTGATGTTGCAGTTGATGAGCTCTTGATATTCCAGCTAATGATATGACATTTCTGTTATTCCAGCTTATAGTTGATGCACTGATGATATTTTAATGATCGTAATATTCATCTCGTTATATTCCAGCTGAGGATTGTCGGTATTTTGTTCATCATTTGATTATTCTAAATGTTTCTTTCTTCCAGCTGATTTTTGGCTCTTCATGCTACGTTTCATATTATCATTTCATCTATATTACAGCTAATGCGTTGAAATTATTCCACGCTTTGTTTATAAGAAATGTTTCTAGCTGATGGGATGATATTTCATTTCATTCTTATTCCAGCTGTTGAAATGTTCCAGCTGATGTTTCATTATTATTCTAGCTGTTGAGTTGTTCCAGCTGATGTTTCATTCCTTATTATTCCAGCTGTTGAGTTGTTCCAACTGATGTTTCGTTCTTTATTATAGCTGGTTGTTGAGTTGTTCCAAACCATGTTTCGTTCTTTATTCTTCTTTATTCTAGCTCTTGAGTTGTTCCAGCTAATGCTTCATTCTAGCTTATGATATATGAGTTGATGTTTCGTTGTTTCCAGTATGTTCGTCTATTCCAGCTCATGTTTCATTGTTTCCAACTGTTGTTCATCTATTCTAGCTAATGTTTCGTTGTTCCCAGTTGTGTTTTGTTCTTTCCTGCTGATGTTTCATTGTTTCCAGTTGTTGTTTGTCTATTTTCAGCTGATTCGTCTGCTCAATCTTACATTTATTCTACTTGATATTTTTTCTATTCTAGCTAAGGAGCTAATGTCATAGATTATGCTGCATAGCCGATTATATCCACACTCAAGATAAAGCAATTTCATGGCCCTTTATCTCCTTCGATTCCTTCATCTATTGTAATTCAAGATTGATGTAGCTCCTTCATTTATCTATAGTAATTCAGGAGTGATGTAGCTCCTTCGATGCCTACAAACAGGCACTTGTATATTCAGGAGTGATTTAGCTCCTTTCAACTTTGTAATAATAGCTTTTCAATATTAATATAGCAGTAGGGCTATAGAGCTGTGGGTTTTTCCCTTGAGCCCCCAAGGGTTTTTTCATCCACAATTAGGGACCTTTATTTGAGTGGGGGTATTAGCTATATATATAGTTTGTCTATATATAGCATCCCTGGTCCCCTCTATATATTCCAACTATGTGTGCTCACTTGATGCACTTCTGGGGTTCCACTTCCAGTGTCTCGTGTCTCTCTTCTCCTCTCTCTTCCTCCGTTCCTCGTCTCCCTCGCGCACTGTTCAAAACACACCGCACTAGGTGATGACGACGACATGATTAAACCTAATTCATGACAACATCAAAATATTTGTCATTCATATATTTACATGGAAACTTCAAGCTGGCATATTAATTATTCTAAGATCTCAATTTAAAATACACAAAACTTATCATAAATACATAAAAACTTATGATAAGAACTTACTATCAAAACTTATCTTAAAAACAAAAAATTATGATAAAACCTAAATGTGCGTCTATATCTGCATTTACGTACGCGACTAAATTTGCATCTATTTGCGCGTCTAAGTTCGTGTCTATACACGCGTTTACGTAAACTTAGACGCGAATATACACGAAAAATAGACGCAAACGTCAAAATTCAAAAGATACTTAAATCATTTCTTTTCAAAGTGCGCCTTTTCTTTCTTGCGTTTTTTGCAGTTCTGAAGCTCGAGTTTAGCCGACATGTAGTCTCTTCATGCCTCACCTCCTCATGACTCACCTCTTCTTTCATTTCAAACACACAAGAGGGGAAAAAGGAAAACCAAGGAGATGAAGAAAGAGAAAACAAGAGAGAGGAGAACAAGAGCAAGAAGAAGCAAAGGGAGGAGACAACAAGAAACAAGCAAGCATCAAGGGAGAGTAACTCACCAAGGAGAGGAAGAAGGAGAAGGAAGAAGCGCCACCACCCGCCACACCAAACATCCAAGGTGAGTCCTCTTTCTCTCTCTCTCTCTCTCTCTCTCTCTCTCTCTCTGTGTATTAGGATTTATGATTGCATTTTGTATAGCACAAATAAATCATGAATGGCGGTCGTCGGACTGAAATCAGCCGATTGAGCACATTTGCCAGCGCGTCTACATTTCAGTACAGACATAGGGATAGACGCGAAGCTATGTTTTCTCTCATTGCGTCTGAGGCCGTGTCTCAGAGCACATGTATTCTGTATCAGAGACGTGAGAATACACGTGCTCTGCACAGAAGAAACTTTGACTTCAGAGTCACGTCTCCAGGTGCGTGTATCCTGCATGTGAGACGCGCGAATACACGCGCCCTACCCAGAAGCTTTGACTTTAGGGTCGCATCTCCAGGTGCGTGTATTTTGCAGTCCATACGCGCGGATACACGCATGTCAGAATCATTGACCTAGAAATTGCATCTGATAGGTGTCCATACTGCATCTCAGATGCGGATATACACGCGCTCTAAACAGAGGGTTGACTTTAGGGACGCGTCTGAGAGTGCGTCTATCCTGCATTTTAGACGGGGTTATACACGTGCCAGCCAGCTCTGATAAAAAACAATTTTCATTGCCTAAACGTTATAGTGCTTATTATGTTTCTTTATATTGATAACTAAAGCAAACTAAGAACAAAAACACAATGGGTATGGGGTGTAGATCTAGTTTTTTAATCAATAATATATTTTTGCAATGATAAACGTGACCAATCCCATGGTTGTGTTTATAAATTTTCTTGATTCATGATCAATTTTTTAGAAGCTTTAGCCTTTCAACGTAGTGAATTAGGTAGCATTATACTTTCGATACCATATTAGAGAATTTGGGAATCTTCCAAGCTCCACTTTCAAATAAGGAGTAAAGATTTGACCAAGTGGCTAAATCTTAACCCCATATTTGAGAGTGGGACTTGGGGGAATTTCTTATTTATGAGAAGCATTAGCACTTAAGTTTTATGCTCAATGTCTAAAGAAAGCTAGATTATTAGCACTTTCGAGTGCCATGAGCATCCATGTATCTTTTCTATGGAATTTTCACACCTTTGTTTCACTTAAATGGACCTTAGTAAGTGTTTGCAAAATACACTTGAAGAAAATGAAAATGTGTGAGCATCAAAAGCCTTCTCTTACATAATGATTCTAGGCTCACTGAATGATTTTTCATAATTAATGTTGGATTGGATCAAGCATTATGGCTCTTTGAAAATGTTTATGCATGGATGAAGATAATATATGATTTTTTGTATGCAAACAAATTTGTCTTTTTCTTGTGTTTTTTTTGTAGATGTCGCATCCTGGTTCATCTAGCAATGACTCGGATTCAGATCGCATGAATGATACATTGGGCTTGTTCGGTAGGGGGGTCAATGCATTTTTTGGAGGTTTTCCTAGTAGGGAAGACGCCATGGGAGAGATGACCAGATACCTTGACTGCTCTCCCATAGCAGATGAGGTGTTGAGCGTCATGTCTGGAACGCCTCTGACGTCTTTGCTTGGCACTACTTCTCAAACTCCACTTGCAGGTACTCCACGTGCATCACCTGTACATGCATCGGCTGAAGCACAAGCGTCGGTCGATGCAAGTGCATTTGCAGAAGCACGTGCATCCAGCGAGGCAAAGGGTAGTCGATAGAGAGGGAGGAGGGAGAGTCGAGGGGGAGGACAAGGCTTGTGTGGGGGTTACCTAGGAGCTGGCGAGCGATCACCTTCACCAGTAGATCACGTAGAGGAGCTAGTACGCCAGTACTATAGAGTTACAGATACTGGTGGCATCTTCCATGATGATGAAGGAAGGGATGTAATGGCATACATGAGGAGCGTCGTGCATACGACGTATAAAGATTGTTTCGTCTACTTCAAAAATTAGAAAAATGGCTTGTGGCAGGAGGTGTTGAGGGCAGTCCATAGGAGGTACCCAAACCCTGAGGGTCAGCGATTCTTGGATGATTGGGGATGCACAAAAGTGAGGGATTTGCTTCACAACAAAAGATCCCACCTCATGACACGCGCCAGGGACTCACTGCCGAGACAGGAGGAGGGGTGTGGAGCCTATAGCCAACCACCTATGTGCCACCGCATAGAGTGGAAGAAAGCCAAGAAGAAAGCAGCAGAGAAAGTGAAGAGTCACCAGCACACATAGGCGCGATGCATCCAAATGGAAACCATGGGATTGTCGCATTACGGATCAGGGCGGCATAGAGTCATGGGAGGCAGAGTTTGTAAGTATATTTTGATTTTTAGTTTTTTTAAATTTATATTTCTTTCAATTCTTTATATAATTTTCTCTAATACATTGTGTCTCATAATTGTTTGTATATATCATAATTGTTTTGTAGACTGCTATCGTTGGTAGGATATCTACTCCTAGAGAGGTAGGTTACCATCGAGGCCATAACCATGCAGCCACATAGCTTCACTTCTATGAGGAGGGTCTCATCACTGAGGACCAATACAACCGGGCTATGAGGATTCAACAGCCAGAGGAGGTATGTTTTTCTTACTTTCCTATTAAAAGTATTGGTGCGCAGATCGGATGTTGTACGCTTGCGTATTGAATGCCGGAAGGTCCCCAAGAACAATAGAACTCTACTTTTGGCACAAATTACAAGGTAAAAAGCATGAACGACATGAACAAGAGACCAATTGGGTGCAATCTCCCCCCATGCCTTGTGTGAGCGCTCCACAAAGCATGTATTTTATATATTATTCATCTTCAAGCTCAAATAATAGCCCCAATTACAAAATAGTAAGCTTTTAGCTTTTGAGTTTGCTTTAACACAAAATAGGAATAAAGCTAATGGGCGGTGCCCAAAGAGTTTGGCACGCCCAATATAATGTCCAAGTACAAATAACATAATCGTGCGCCCATGCGCATACAAAATAATAATAAATATCCAACACCTCAATAAATAGGCGTGATAAAATATAGGCGTGGTGCCCATCAAAATATAAATGATAAATCGAATACTCGCTATCCTCCAATGCTTTCCTCCGCCACTGCTGCTATCTCTACACATCAACAGAAGCATTCACAATTGTTAGTAAAATAATACAATTAAACCGACAAAAGTGAATACCTAGCAATCTTCAGCTACATAAATAAATCAATTGGTTAGAAATAAATCCTAACCTTAATTTATTACGAGTGCGCACTCTAAACTCATAAACGTTTATTAATTTAATATGCATTTTGCGGAATCACCCGCTATGGAATCACCCATGTACACACTAAATTAATGAAACGCCCGAAAAGGACAGGCGTCCCCATCAACTTCTCGCACAAAGAATCCACTTTGTGTATGAGCCCCGGTCATCAAAGTTTACGGAATCCACCGTGAAATATACCTCTTGGCATCATACCCCCGGGATGGGATAGCAATTGACCTCAATTGCTATTAGCTCAATGTGGAGCGGGGAAAGCATTCATGTCTCTAGCGTGCATCCATTGTGCTTTCTCTACAGGATGGTTCTTAAATTTGACTAAATATCTAGAATATCTTCGGCCAGTTCTAGTGGTCAGAAAGTCAGTATCTATGATAACTTCAAGTTCAAGTATTTCAGTCTCTTCCTCTAACAAAGGTGGGTTTTCATAAACAGGGTGTACATGTAATTGGCCTCTAAATGGTCTTAATAAACTAATGTGAAATGTGTTGTGAATTTTCCAGTGAGGTGGTAATTCTAACTTGAATGCATTGTCATTAATTTTATGAATGATCCTAAATGGTCCATAGAATCTAGGGGCTAATTTAACAACTAGGTGTCTATCTACACTTTGTAATCTACCTTTTTCTATTCTCAACCAAACATAGTCATCAACTTTGAAATTCATTACTTGTCTTTTCTTATTGGCTTGTTTGGTATATGATTGCTGGGCTTTGGCAATCATGTCTTTAACCTCATCAAAAATAGTATTATGCATACTAGCAATATCATCAGCACTCTGAATTCTATTTGACAAAGATGCAACAGGTGTAGATAATCTATAACCATAAATCACTTCAAATGGTGCTTTCTTTGTAGATGTATATGGTGTATTGTTATATGCAAACTGTAATAAATGCAAATGTGTATCCCATGTCTGTGGTTTAGAAATAATATAAGCACATAAAAGATCTAGTATAGTACTATTAGTGGCTTCTGTTTGTCCATTAGTTTCAGGATGAAATGCAGATGAGAAATCAATTTTTGTGCCTAGGTTAGCAAACAGAGTAATCCAAAAGTTGTTATAAAATCTAGAATCACGATCAGAAATAATAACTTTTGGTAATCCATGGTTAGTGAAAACAGTTTTCAAAAACAATTGTGCTGCCTGTGATGCTGTTAAAGTTTTCTTACATGGAATGAAATATGCTTGTTTACTAAACCTATCTACTACTGTCCAAATCATATCATGGTTAGATTTAGTATTAGGTAAACCAGTAATAAAATCCATAGAAATTTGTTCCCATGGTCTAGACGGAATAGACAAAGGCATAAGTAATCCATACTGTTTACCATGATGTCTCTTAACTCTTTGACAAATCAAACATTCAGAAACAAAGTTAGATACATCAGTGTTCATATGCGGCCAATAAAAATCTTCAGTTAATGTACACTACAAGATATAGACCTTATACCGACGTTTAAAGCGACGAAAATACAAACAACAAAATTTGCCCCCGTCGTCGCAAAAAGTGTCGTTATTGACGACGCCATAGAAACATCGCTATATGCGTCACTATATGCATTTGCGACGCATATAGCGACGCATATAGCGATGCAACCAGTAAATTTGCGACACTCATAGTGAGGCCAATAGCGACGCGAGCAGTAAATTTGCGACACAAATAGCGACGGTAACAGGGATTTTTTTTTTTGTGGCAGGCCAGCTCTGCACTACTGCATACAATGTGTTTGCAAACAAAAAGAATGTATACTGAAATCATAAAACTGATACATGAAATAAATACATGATCGCATAAAATGCGATTGGTACAATCATGAAAGGATATCACTAATACATAGAAAATGTCTACCTAGACCAGGCGACTAAAAACTAAAGGTGTGTGAGCTCCAAGGATCCAAGGGCGAGCTAGAAATCCTCGTCCCCCGAAAGCTCGTCCCGCCGCAAAGGAGCATCGAACGGATTCTGCAGAAAAAGAAACAACATATCAATCCACCATACAATAATGCATTCAAATATCTCATGGTAACTACAGACAAGAAAGATGAGTGACTTACAGGGCCGCCGCGTTCATACAATCGGTCGATCAATGCATTGAGATCGTGCCTCTCTGCATATCGAGTCTCAAGGCCTTGCGGATCGCGATTTGTAATGGAGTGCTACAAAGAAAACAAAATGCTAACTGTTAGAAACATGATTGTCAGTACAAAGAATATTTCAAAAAAACAAATAAGCAAAACAAAAGAGAAACTTACAAAGTCCTCCAAATATGTCCTGTGGCCGCCACTCCCAAGATGATGCACCACTCCGGCCTCGAGTCGTGCCCTCGCCGCCTCCCGCTGCTGGCTGCTGACTCCAACGTCCTGGCGAATCTGTAGCCTCCTCCCTCAGTCGGTGCCAGTCGTCTGCATCTAACCACTCGGGCTTTGCAGCCCCACTCTTGATTGCCTTGCGTGCGTCGGATCGTCTATGTAACATGTATGCACGCATGCAATCCATCATCCAGCCCGTAGAGAATCTATCTATTGCGGCTGGCACCGGAAACTCCTCGTGCAAGGATGCTACTATGTAGTCCTTGCTCCCCTCCGGTATGTTCTTCCAATGATCCAGGACGTTGTGCCGAAAATTTATTGGCACAACTCCCTCATGCGAGCCATCACCCTCCTCCCCTCATCATTCATGATGATGGCTCCTAACCTACTATCAACTAGGTATCCATAACCCCTAGGAGTATGCTTAAGATGGGTTCTCTCCCATCTTCGTCCACGCTCCTGGGCATATCCAGGAGACCCCTGTACATCCGGTGTACCGACGGGGGTACCCTCTCTCGGAGTGCCACTCAAAGGGGTGCCACCAAAGGGGGTGCCACCAAAAGGAGTGCCACCAAAAGGCGTGCCACCTGCTGACGACTGCGCAAAAGCCGGAGTAACTGGAGTAGACATCTCCACAGGTGTGACAAATCCTGGAGGTGATGCAGCTCCAGCTGAACGATGAGACGGAGACACCACGTCCGTGTCTCCACAGCAGCACCCTCCTAATCCCGATGCAGTCCCTCCCTCTGGCCCAAGTCGTGAGCGTCAAGATCGTCAGCTCGAAGCTGAAGCATCTGATCGCGTTGAAGCAGATCTAGCAGAGCGCCCTGACGAAGAACGAGACAGCTCCTGGTCTGCCATCTCTCTGAATCTCGCGAGCTGATCTGGAGACATGCATGCCATCATGTCCTGAAACTCCTCATCGCTCATCCCTCGACTCATCCTGAAAATGTCACCTATACAGATAAAAAATGATGTTAGAATAATCAATTTAAACTATACAAAGCACAGTAATATAAATCATTTTTGAAAAATCCCTCTTAAAATACATATCTTATGTACATTTATGGAAGATCTAAACAACGAATTGAGTAATACAATTCTCCAAGAATGAAGTATTCTATGGTCCCATGTTAATCTCCTGACACAACTCTGCATACACTGGAAGGTCGATAGACATGTCACCACAAAAGAACGAGTCTGCCTCGTTCTCAAAAAATTCTTGGACTTCTGTATTTCCATCATTGTTAGCCGATGCGGGCTCCAAACTTGCCGTGGCCTCCACCCCTTCTAATATCGACCCCTCTATTTGCATATTTTCTTCATCTATGCCTGGAACATCGCTTTGATCATATACTCTCGCACTTCGAGGAGTTGAAGGTATAACATACCACCATCGAGGTTGTCGAGGGTTTGGATAGAAGATTACCTGTTCACAAACACGTACAAAGCGAGTTCAAACCATTGTGACATAAACCATGTCGTATTACAATTAGCAAGCAAATGACTCTTTGCACCTGTTCACAATGGGCCGGCAACACAAAGGTGTCGTGCAAATCCGTCCATTTTTTTTCGGAATCTATTTCGAGAAATCCAGATGGACCTCATCGAATTGTTGCTCCAGCTCCTCCAAGTACCACTTTGAACCATTGCACATCGAATAGTATCATGGAGAAGCTACGGTAATCCACCGTAATAATACTTTGCAAGTTCCCAAAATACTCCATCTCATCCACAACCGTGTTCGGATCTGTTGCTCGTCGTCGCCGGCTCTCTTGCTCAAACCTTGCCATGACACCACAGTCCATTGTGGAGTGCATTTTGTCAATACGCTCCACGCGAAAATGCCGTCCGCGCGACCACTGTGCACTATATATTTTGTACTGTATATTGAAATACTGAAATTAGATGTAGCAAGAAAATTTAGATACGACACATTCTAAACCCCTCATTACCTTTGGACTATATCCCCTTGAGAACTCCCACTCCTCCATTGAGACCTTTGTTCCTTCGTTGGATGCTGCGGTCAAGGCTCCATGCAACCATCGTGTTGACATAAACCGCGGCATCTCCTCCATGCATTCGGAATATCGAATCGGTCGGTGATGCGTACTACGTCGGAATTCAACTCGCGCTTCCTTTCGATCTTACCTTGCAATCTAGTACTTGGCGAGCCACGTCTCCATGGAGGTATGGTGCAATATACAAAAGTGATTCACCTTCTCTTCCATTGAGGCATCCATTCTTTTTTCTACCCCATTTCCAACCACCACATCTCTAGTCAACCTATCATCGTCCTTCAGCATCCATAGCATTTCATTGTCTAGTTCCACCATTGGTAGCCATTGTGAGATATGCACTAATGCCTCTGACACCAACCAACCTTCCGCCATGCTACCTTCTAGATGAGCTCGTTATCGCACAAACCCTTTCAGGGTTTTCATGAAGCGCTCCAGGAAGAACATCCATCGCGTATGGACAGATCCAGCAATCTCCACCTCGTCCACAAGATGCACAAGAAGGTGAACTTGTATCGTGAGCATGCTAGTGGGCAGGTATTTCTCAAAGAGACAGACCGTCTCAACTGCTCCCCGCCTTGCGGATTCAATAGAGGACGTCTTAATCTCTTTCTGTGAGATCCATTGCACCAAAGTCGACAACTTGTAAATGGCCCCACGAATTTTTGGAGTAAGGCATCCTGCGATCGCGATCGGTAGGACAAACTGCCACAAATGAGAATGCATTATGAATAATGGCCACTTTTCAAATTGCAAAATGCCCATGCTAATTACAATCCATTCTGTTCACAAACCTGGCATATCTTATGCCAATCATGGGATAATGCGGACCTGAGAGAACGCATCATACCCGTCGGAGTGCGGATAGACTTGATTACTTGCTTCACAATGCGCGCTTCTTTGGTAGACAAAACCCAGGGAGCGCGAGGAAGCTGCACTCCCCCTTCAGCACTCAACTGCGGCCAAAGCGCCTCCATCTTACCTACCTCCTTCAAATCCATTCGTGACCCTATAGTGTCTCTCTTTCCTGTGATGTGGTCCCATAGCAAGCTGCCCACATTCTTGAAAATATGCATGGGATCCAACAAGTGGTTGACCTGTAAGTGGGTCCAATATGGCAACTCGTAGAAAACTGAGAACCGTCGCATTCCATTTGGATGTGATTTCGGGTTTACCATTTTCAACTCATACCAGCTTGCAGCGTTCATACGTGCTGGAGGTCGTCCAAGAAAACCTTCCATGAGTTCATGATCCTCCGGCAAGAAATCGGCGTGTCCTTGATATACCATCTTCTTCATGGTTCGTGACCTTCGGGAGTCTAACTGTGGCCCACACAATGGACATGCATGATAACCTGAGGTAACTAGACCTGTAAGGCGAGCCACGACCTAGTGAATACTTGATTGAATGAAATAAAATATAGATATTACCAGCGAGAACGGAGGTCTGCTCACCTGAGCACTCTCCCAATCCTGGAAAGTCATGCATCGTCCACATGAGAATGGCTCGAATGTTGGCTGATCGGCCGACTATCACGCCTGCTCATATCTTGCACAGTGACCCCCTCCTCCCACAAAATCTTAAGCTCATCCACTAATGGACGAAGATACACGTCCATATTTTTTACTTTATAGCGGCCCGGGACGAGCAAGCTAAGGATGAGATGTCCTTTCTTCGTAGAAAGCCATGGAGGGATGTTGTAGTTGACAAGCACTATAGGCCACACACTGTAAGAAGTCGAGCGTAGATCGAATGGGTTCACACCATCCATGGCGAGACCAAGCCGAAGATTCCTTGGCTCTCGCGCAAAGCCTGGGAAGGTAAGTCAATGTGGCTCCATGCGCGCGAATCCTCTGATATTCGTTGAACTCCATTCGTGGACCTATTCTGCACATGCCACGTTGTCAAGCTTGCCATGGCAGACGTGCGAAACATGTGGTTTATGCGAGGGATGAGTGGAAAGTGTCTGAGAACTTTTTGAGGGATGGTTTGCGCTTGCAAGTCCTGTCGATACCTGTGAGCACCACACTTTGGACATGTCTCCATAGTCTCGTATTCATCTCGAAACAATATGCAGTCGTTGATACATGCATGGATGTTATTGTAGTCCATGCCAAGCTTCCGTAAAACATGTCGTGCATCATCACGAGACTCAGGCATGGTATTTGCAGGTGGTAATATATGACATTTCAATAACCTGAAAAAAATCATAAAACACCTTGAAAAAGCACAAATATTTGCAATAATATTGTTTTTAAAAAAATCAATGAAGCCTATGTGCAAGGTACCTGAATAACTCAGTCACACTCGTACCGCTCCAACCGTATTTTGCTTGCACACTTAAGAGTGCAAGCAATGTCTTCAACCGAGATACTCGGCACCCATCATATAATGGTATAGATGCTTCCTCTCTAAGCGGGTCAGATGTCTCAACATCCATGGGAATCAATGCATCGATCATTGCCTCCATCTCAGGCTCCAAGATTGTAGGTAGGTCGGGAAGGTTGTCTGTCTCCTCTGGCATTGATGGTATAGATGGGCCTTACAAGTGGTGGATTGGCTCCTGCAATCCATCCATCGCACGTCCACGAACTCTTCTAATTGGCCGCAAAGGGTACACTCCCCCTTGGGTCGAGACATCACCCCCCTGGATAGAAAATTTGCCAACAAGACCCAATCTTATTGTGTATGGTTTTCAATTAGCTTACAAGTACAATGCATGATTAATATTAACTTCAAATTACCATTTGCTGAAAATACGCAATCGCCTGATCAATGATCTCAGATTGAAACTCGCCAAATTGTCATACGTGTTCTATAGACAATCGGTGTTTTCGTCTAATTGCCAACTTGCATTGAGAGCAAGGACATGAGACACGCTGATTAAGATACGTCTCGCAGTCTTGAACAATAAGACCTTCTTCGTTTTCCTTCTTATCAGCTACATTACAGCAAACAAGGCTTAAATGGATAGCTTTATGGAGATGTACGTCAAGTTGCAAGTTGACCATAAATCTTGCATTGTACATAGTAGTTGAGAGATTTTCCGATGTTATATCTCGGCCTTGTATCATGCTCAAGGATTTGTTTGTCCCGGTAGATAATTATTCGTTATTGTAAAAAACTACACTAGAGGGCTTTGAGTATAAGTAATCAATTTTGAGCATCATTGAGGATCTCTTAGTCTAATAATAAATCAGTCTCAACAAAAAGCATCTTAGAAATGTGGTTTTTTTGTCTTAGGATCGCGTATTAAAATTAATGCCATCTATGAAATTTATCAACTATAGTAATAAAATTTATTTCAATCAATTCTACTCGTAGTCATAAGACCTGAGAGAAAATATCCTATACTCAATTTAAGGGATTCTTCTTCTATAATAATACTTTTGGGTTCATTTTGATGAAGTACCGTAATGACCATTAGCTAGGGTATCATTTTCTTTTAGTCCTTCCGTTGACTAGTTGGCATGATTTCTAATTTGTTATGCCTATAAAGTTAATACAAAAACAATTAATTATGCATATCACAATTAGATCCCCTACTTGGACATTATGAAGGACATGACCAATTTTAAGCCATCTTAAAGAGTCACCAATGTACGTGGCCCATGGCAAAGCACATTGCATACCATTATCGATAAGTCTATTATCTTAAATTCCCTTCCCCTCCCTCTCCCTCTCTTTCTCTCCCTCTCTCTCCCTCTCCCTCTCTTTCTCTCTTTCTCTCTCATTTCCTCTCCTAAACAAGCAAAAAAGAAAGTGATTCAAACATTAAACAAGCAAGAGGGAGAGTGAGAGAGAGAATGCACTCTCTCTCTCACCCTCACCCTCTCCCTCTCTTTCTCTTTCTCTCCCTCTCTCATTTCCTTCCCCTCCCTCTCCCTCTTCCTCTCCCTCTCTTTCTCTCCCTCTCTATCTCTCTTTCTCTCTCATTTCCTAAACAAGCAAAAAATAAAGTGATTTAAACATTAAACAAGCAAAAGGGAGAGGGAGAGAGACAATGCACTCTCCCTCTCTTTCTCTTTCTCTCCCTCTCTCATTTCCTTCCCCTCCCTCTCCCTCTCCTTCTCTTTCTCTCCCTCTCTTTCTCTCTCATTTCCTCTCCTAAACAAGCAAAAAATAAAGTGATTTAAATAGTAAATAAGCAAAAGGGAGAGGGAGAGAGAGAATGCACTCTCCCTCCCTCTCGCTCTCTTTCTCTTTCTCTCCCTCTCTCATTTCCTCCCCCTCCCTCTCCCTCTCCCTCTCTTTCTCTCTTACTCTCTCGTTTCCTCTCCTAAACAAGCAAAAAAGAAAGTGATTTAAACATTAAACAAGCAAAAGGGAGAGGGAGAGAGAGAATGCACTCTCCCTCTCTTTCTCTTTCTCTCCCTCTCCCTCTCCCTCTCCCTCTCTTTCTCTTTCTCTTTCTCTCCCTCTCTTTCTCTTTCTCTCCCTCTCTCATTTCCTTCCCCTCCCTCTCCCTCTTCCTCTCCCTCTCTTTCTCTCCCTCTCTATCTCTCTTTCTCTCTCATTTCCTAAACAAGCAAAAAATAAAGTGATTTAAACATTAAACAAGCAAAAGGGAGAGGGAGAGAGACAATGCACTCTCCCTCTCTCTTTTCATTCCCCTCCCTCTCCCTCTCCCTCTCTTTCTCTCCCTCTCTTTCTCTCTCATTTCCTCTCCTAAACAAGCAAAAAATAAAGTGATTTAAACATTAAACAAGCAAAAGGGAGAGGGAGAGAGAGAATGCACTCTCCCTCCCTCTCCCTCTCTTTCTCTTTCTCTCCCTCTCTCATTTCCTCCCCCTCCCTCTCCCTCTCCCTCTCTTTCTCTTTCTCTTTCTCCCTCTCCCTCTCCCTCTCCCTCTCTTTCTCTCTTACTCTCTCGTTTTCTCTCCTAAACAAGCAAAAAAGAAAGTGATTTAAACATTAAATAAGCAAAAGGGAGAGGGAGAGAGAGAATGCACTCTCCCTCTCTTTCTCTTTCTCTCCCTCTCCCTCTCCCTCTCCCTCTCTTTCTCTTTCTCTCCCTCTCCCTCTCTCTCCCTCTCTTTATCTTTCATTTCCTCTCCTAAACAAGCAAAAGAGAGTGGTTTAAACCTTGAACAACCAAAAGAAAGAGAGAGGGAGACTCACCGATGAGATATGGCGAGCGTGGGGCGGCTTCTCTTTGCGATGAAGGCTCCTCCTCTCCTTCGCGAACAACGACGGCGGCGGCAAGTATTCTTCCTCTCCTTCTCTCATGATGGTTGCACTCTCCCTTGCTCTCGCTCTCAAAACTCTCAATGGAGCAAACAAGAAATGAAAACCGCGCTCGGTTTCGGCGGCGTTTTTTCCCTGCGGCCCGTCGCTATTTGCAAATGCGACGCAAATAGCGACACCAATAGCGACGCCGCTATCCACCGTCGCTAATCAGCGTCGCTACTAGCCCAAATCCTTGTATTGGTACGTAAAGTAGATATGATACCTCTATGACCTTGATATGGGGGACAATGAATCTCATTCAAAACAAAAGATCTGAATGGAACTGTAACACATAATCTCTTTTCATAAAACATAAATCCATCATTATATGACAGTGAATCAATAGGAATGAAGTTATTTTGAACTAATTTATTCTAATCAGCATGAAAAGTAATATCCTGATGATAAGTATCTTTCATAGCAATCAAAGAATCAAATGATATAACAGAAATATTATGAATGGCAGGTCTTCTACTTAATGCATTAGCCACTACATTTTCTTTACCGGGTTGGTATTGAATGATAGGATGAAAACTTTGGATAAAGGATGCCCATTTGATATGTCGGTCAGATATTTGAGGTTGGCTAAGTAAATGTCTAATACTTTGCTGATCGGTCTTAATCATAAATTCTGAACCCATTAAGTAGTGTTTCCACTGTCTTAATGCTTGTACAACAGCTAATAGTTCTTTGTCATATGTGGAATATTTCAGTTCAGAGGGTTTCAGCTTACAACTAGAATAGGCTATGGGATGATTATCCTGCATAAGTACGGCTCCTATTCGTGATCCACTAGCATTAGTCACTACTAGAAAGAATGGTCTATTAAAATCAGGCAACTGTAGGACAGGGGCATGGGTTAATGCATGTTTTAATAAGTCAAAGGATTTCTGTTGATTTTCGAACCAATGATAAACAATATCTTTCTTTAGAAGTTTAATTAGTGGTAAAGCAAGTAATGAAAAATTACGCACAAACTTCCTATAGAAACTAGCAAGACTAGGAATGATCGTAACTCATGCACATTTTTAGGTATAGGCCAATTCAATATTGCATCTATTTTCTTAGGGTCAACTTTAATTCCATCAGATGATACTATATGGCCTAAATACTCAATTTCTATTTTAAAGAATTAACTCTTTTCAGGATTTGCATACAGTTGATTATCTTTTAGTAACTGGAAAACCAATTATAAATGCTCATAATGTTCTTTCTCATTTTGACTAAACACTAAAATATCATCAAAGAAGACAATTACACAATACTGATATTTCAAAAATATACGGTTCATCATTCTACTAAATGTAGCAGGTGCATTAGTCAATCCAAATGGCATCACTAAAAATTCATAATGACCAAACTATGTCCTAAATGCAGTCTTGAATATGTCTGACTTATCTAGTCTCACCTGATGATAACCAGATTTAAGGTCTATTTTACTAAATATAGCAGATCCTTGCATTTTATCCATAAGGTCATCGACTCTAGGAATTTGATACATATTCTTTACAGTGATCTTATTTAAAGCTCGATAGTCAATGCACATATGATAGGTATTATTCTTTTTCTTGACTAACAGAACATGTGCACCAAATGGAGAACTACTAGGTCTAATCAATCCTCTATTTAGTAATTCCTCAACTTGACTCTGAATTTCTTTTTGCTCTATCTGGTTATGCTGATATGGTGCTTTGCAAGATGGTTGAGTACCAGGAATCAAATCTATTTTATGGTCTTCTGGACGTGAAGGAGGTAAACCAGGTGGTAGATCTTCGGCAAAACAGTCTTTAAAATGTGCAAGAAATTCTTTATGCCTAGGGTGCATATGATTTTCTTTTACTTGCAGTTCATTTACCCAAATGAGGTAAGATTTACTACTCTTGCGTAATGCACGTTTAGCTTGAGTATGCGAAAGCAGTGGAAAAGCATTAGATGTATGCATACCATACAATGTAATAGATTTTTCTTGAAATTTAATATTAATTGAATGCTTGGAATAATCTATATCTGGATTATGCTGATGACGCCAAGGCATACCTAGAATAATGTCACTTGACTGTAATGGAACAACTAGAAAATTTCTTCTTTCAGTGTATTGACCAATTTGAATCTCTAAGTCATGCACTTTCTGTGTACCATTATACCTAGTGCCTAAGAATGCTGCTTTGATGCGATAATGCGTAGGTACAGTCTGTAACTTCAATTTCTTTACTAGTTTTGCAGAAATAAAATCATGAGTACTACCGTCATCATGCAAAATAATCTTTTCCTTTCCATGCACTAAACGTTTGGGACAGGTGGCTTCTTCGAATGGCAATTTGGTGCTAGATGTCCAGGCTGGTGGCATTTATAACAGACTATAGGCTTGGCTTTGGTTACATTGTTTGCAATGGCAGGAAGTCTAGGGACATTAGGATTTGGCTGTGGAATAGGCTTTGGGTTTTGATTGACATTGGATGGTAAAGCAAGTGGTTTTGCCCAATTCTTACGGAAAGATGGTGAAGTGAAACGACCTTGATTAAATCTTCTAAAATTTGAGTTGAATTGTTTAGATCCATAGTTACCATTGACTTGGAATTGCTGTGGACGTCTGTCTCTACCTCCCAGCTTGTCTTCAGTGTCGTGAGCTAGTGAAATTGCGTCTTCAAGAGTTGGAGGCTTAAACATGTTAACTTCAGCGTAGTAATGCCCAAGGAGTCCAGACATATACTTGCGCTTGTGTGTCGCTTCAGGTACGTCTTCACGCATACGTAACTGGAGTAATGCATTCCAAAAATGCTCTGTGTACTGAGGTATAGGTTCACGATCCCGTTGCTGAAGAAGATCCCATTGCTTTATAGCTTTCTCATGAAATTGTGGAGAAAGGAAATTCTGCATAAACTTCTTTTTGAAATTCTCCCAGGTAGTGGGACAATCTATACTCTTGCGTACTACAGTCCACCAAAGAGATGCTCTATCCACTAAATGATTAATAACACACTTGATTTTATCTTTTTCTACATAGGTTTCCTCATGAAAGTAGTCATCAAACTGACTAATGAATGCAAGAACAGTTTTTCCCTCTCGAGTGCCATTGAAAGTATGGAGTTTGAAATTTCTTTTACTTATCTTTGATTCCTTGCGGATGGTTTGAGCTTCGAGAGTTGCGTCAATGGTACGTCGGATAAGATCTTCAGATTGAGGTTCCTCTTTGTCGGTAGGGTCGATCTTTGTAAATTTGCAAATTGAACTTGCAATGCTTGCCTAGCTCTTCGTTCTTCATCCAATTGCATCATAATTAAGTCCAGCTTCTGCTCCATCGTAGGTTCAGGTAGGTCGCCTTCAGCCATTAAATCATCCATATGTGGTTCCGTCATCCTGCAAAACTCAAAAGACCTCTCACTCTCAAAATCAAGTTAGCGGGATGAGCGTAGCTCAAGTTCGGGAATACAAGGCTTATATATTTTTGGGTGTGGCTTTCACAATCTTTGAAAAATCTGCGTTTTTTCCTTCTTCGTATGATGCTGAAAATGCTTCAACAAACCTGCGTATGCGTAGAGTACCTTCCAATGAACAATTTTGCAGTTCGGAATCTCTGCGTAGGAACAACCCTTCTATGAGTTTTGAACCGAAGTCAGTTTTGACTCCAGTTGACTTGTCTGACTTGTAGAGTACCAAACTAATGTGACTTGCAGAGTTTGTAGACTTGCAAAACTTGATTGCTTTATGTGACTTGTAGAACTTGACTTGAAAAAAACTTGCAGAATCTGATTGGTTGTGTGTGACTTGGAGTTTTGATATGACTTGACTGATTAAAGCTTAAGTGATTAAGCTTGGTAGTGTAGCTTAGTAAGGGCAGCAAAAACGTTGAATTTTTAGGGGGGGCCGTTTTTTCAGCGTGGCGAAATTTGCGCTGACATCCTCAGAGGCGCCAAGAAAATTCGTGATGTTTAAGCTTCTTTAAGCTTAGGTTAAGCTTATTAAGCTTTTAAATCTTGATTAGCTTTTAAACTTTTGGGATTAAGAGAGAGCTTATCTCTGTTCTTGACGACTTGATGTAGAAAAGATGGAAGTGGTCCTCCGCCTCTGCAGACCGGTCCTTCGCAATTTGATGATGGAAACAGGGGTTCTTGATTGCCAGGAATCTGCCTGTATCGACCGTTCGCGACAAGATTGACCGTAGAGCCTGATCGTTCTAGAAGCTCCTCCTTCGCACAAGATGGGTAACGATTCGAAGCTCTTGATCTCAGCTTCGCTGTGATACCATTGGTGCGCAGATCGGATGCTGTATGCTTGCGTAGTGAATGCCAGAAGGTCCCCAAGAACAATAGAACTCTACTTTTTGCACAAATTACAAGGTAAAAAGCATGAACGACATGAACAAGAGACCAATTGGGTGCAATCTCCCCCCATGCCTTGTGTGAGCGCTCCACAAAGCATGTATTTTATGTATTATTCATCTTCAAGCTCAAATAATAGCCCAAATTACAAAATAGCAAGCTTTTAGCTTTTAAGTTTGCTTTAACACAAAATAGGAATAAAGCTAATGGGCGGTGCCCAAAGAGTCTGGCATGCCCAATACAATGTCCAAGTACAAATAACATAATCGTGCGCCCATGCACATACAAAATAATAAATATCCAACGCCTCAATAAATAGGCGTGATAAAATATAGGCGTGGCACCCATCAAAATATAAATGATAAATCGAATACTCGCTATCCTCCAATACTTTCCTCTGCCATTGCTGCTATCTCTACACATCAACTGAAGCATTCACAATCGTTAGTAAAATAATACAATTAAACCGACAAAAGTGAATACCTAGCAGTCTTCAGCTACATAAATAAATCAACTGGTTAGAAATAAATCCTAACCTTAATTTATTACGCGTGCACACTCTAAACTCATAAACGTTTATTAATTTAATATGCATTTTGCGGAATCACCCGCTATGGAATCACCCATGTACACATTAAATTAATGAAACGCCCGAAAAGGACAGGCGTCCCTATCAACTTCTTGCACCAAGAATCCACTTTGTGTATGAGCCCCGGTCATCAAAGTTTACGGAACCCACCGTAAAACCTCACGGAATCCACCGTGGCACGAAATCCACCGTGAAATATGCCTCCTGGCATCAAGTATAGCTAATTGTAAGTTTTTCTCCACCATGTGTACGTAAGCAACCTTGATCTTTTGTGTGTGTAGGCGAACCCGGATGTGGAGCATAGCGAGGAGGGGGATAGTGATGCTAGTAGCCATGGTGGTGCTAGCGAAGATGTTTCTTCTTTAGATTCGTAGAGGAGCACCATACCTGCTCTATGGCCTTGTTTTCTTGTATATCTATTATCCATCATTCAGCCTACTGCTTGCGGCCACGCTTTTGGTCGCAAGCACTTAAACTCCCCATGTAAATGCTTTTGATCTATAATGAATACATGGACTTTTATTTTCAATTCTCATGCTTTTAGATCCATTGTCTTTTTCCAGTTCTGTTTTGCGCGTCTATCCGCGCGTCTAAATTGCAGAAAACGTGTGTTTATAAGCGCGTCTAAAATGCAGAGTACACGCGCTACATAATTCAAATTTAAAAAAAGAAATTAAATATCTTTTTTCAAAAAAATGAGATTTTTTATTTTTTTGTTTGCTTCTATGGGCGCTTGTAAAAGCGCATCTACGGGCGTGTCTATATGCCCGTCTAGTTTGCCATGTAGACGCACTGGTAGACGCACAAAATAAATTAAATAAATAATAATTTTGATTTTTTTATGTGCTTGTATTCACGCGTGTATATGTGATGCCAGGAGGCATATTTCACGGTGGATTCCATGCCACGGTGGATTCCGTGAGGTTTTACGGTGGATTCCGTAAACTTTAATGACCACGGCTCATATACAAAGTGGATTCTTTGTGTGAGAAGTTGATAGGGACGCCTGTCCTTTTCGGGTGTTTCATTAATTTAGTGTGTACATGGGTGATTCCATAGCGGGTGATTCCGCAAAATGCATATTAAATTAATAAACGTTTATGAGTTTAGAGTGCACACTCGTAATAAATTAAGGTTAGGATTGATTTCTAACCAGTTGATTTATTTATGTAGCTGAAGACTGCTAGGTATTCACTTTTGTTGGTTTAATTATATTATTCTACTAACGATTGTGAATGCTTCAGTTGATGTGTAGAGATAGCAGCAGTGGCGGAGGAAAGCATTGGAGGATAGCGAGTATTCGATTTATCATTTATATTTTGATGGGCGCATACCTTAGGCATGGCGCCTATATTTTGTCGCGCCTATTTATTGAGGCGTTGGATATTTATTATTATTTTGTATGCGCATGGGCGCACGATTATGTTATTTGTACTTGGACATTGTATTGGGCATGCCAGACTCTTTGGGCACCGTCCATTAGCTTTATTCCTATTTTGTGCTAAAGCAAACTCAAAAGCTAAAAGCTTGCTATTTTGTAATTTGGGCTATTATTTGAGCTTGAAGATGAATAATACATAAAATACATGCTTTGTGGAGCACTCACACAAGGCATGGGGGGAGATTGCACCCAATTGGTCTCTTGTTCATGTCGTTCATGCTTTTTACATTGAATTTTGTGCAAAAAGTAGAGTTCTATTGTTCTTGGGGACCTTCCAGCATTCACTACGCGAGCGTACAATATGCACGTCTATTACACGTCTATTTCTGCGTGTAAATTCCTTAATACATGCGATTATAGACGCGAGTTTGTAGACGCGCAAATAGACGGGCGGGTAGACGCACCCGTAAGATTTTCTCTATATTCAAAAATCGCGTCTAAAAGTGCGTCTAAGAGGCCTTTTTGTTGTAGTGTTTGGTGACCCATATGAATGTCTAATCATTATATAAGTTGATAGTGAAGTTTTAGGGTGGTCTATCCCAGCATAAGGCCATGGTTAGATGGTCACTTTAGCACCTCTTAATGAAGAATTTGGCACACTTTACATCAACATAGATTTTCATGAACAAGCTAAAGAGGATAGCTTTGATGATAATGAGATGCTTTGACAAGAATCTTTAGCACTTTTCAAAATCTATAATTTTCTAATACATAGTCAATATCAACATAGAAGAGGAAAAGTATGAATGTCCTTGCATGAGACGACGTGGAAATGTTGCACTCATGGACATCTTATACTTGAAGCCACTTCATGTGAATGTATATTTGAGTGCTCTTGATGTATCTATTTAAGCAAACAAAGACTATATTAGAAGCATTACCAAGTGGTTGGAAAGGGTGTTGTGATATCCATGAATGTGGTTCATTGTGGTCCTTTCAACACAACACATACTCAACACATATTAGAGATAAATTATCCCTAGATCCCCTATAAATATTGGGGGTTGAGTTGTGCCTTCTCATGTCCAACGTATCTTTGAAAAAGGGGACTATTAAGAGAAAGGTAAACAAAAGCTAAAGAGGATGTCTAATGGTCAAAGAGAAAAAGGATCCACATTGATAAAGGGGTACCTTTGGGACCTAGTTTTAGGCTAAAAGCTCAATGGGTAAGACTTATAACAACCAATAGAGAAATCCAACTACTAGGTGCAAGAAGGCTTAACTCTCTTGATCTCAAAACCAAGAAATGTTTCTACCTTATGTTATTTTGTTGTAGTTAGAGTTATGCATGTGTAAATTGAATAGCAACCAAATTGATCCAACGTTTGTTTGTATTTTCCCTATAGATAGCTTCATAATTAGATTCAATCTTTGCCTCATGATTTTTCTATAACTAGAGTTGTCTTCACATTTCCAAATTTTCATTTCTCTTTTTCCATGGTGCTTTAATGAGGGGACATCTTTTGTCATTGTCTATTTGTATTTGATTCATGCAGTTTTTAAATATTATGCAAACTTGCTAGAATTAAAGTTATAACTATATGCAAATGTAATTCCATTAATAGCTAGACTTATCCAATGTTTGGAGGATCAAATTCTTCATTTTTATATGTATATAAAAATTGTGAAGTTGCTATGATTAGTGTTATGATTAGAGTCAATTAGGCTTAGCTCACAAGTTTTCAATGGTACATAGAGTTCACATGTAATCTCAAAGTCACAATCATTTTTTATGGCACTCAAAGGGAAAATATCTTTAATGATTGTGTATTTGTGTTTGGGCTAGTGCGAGAGGTTTGAGTGTTTTATGTGAGTTCCTTTGGAGGTTAGACAAAAGTTCATTATTGTTTCTATGCTCTATTCTATGTGATGCATAGATGTGAGGCTATGAGTAAGACTATTCCCTTTTTCTCAACAATATTTCCTCGTCTCTACATACCTTTTGATGTCAAGTATGGAAATAGGCATTGATAATGAAGGTAATGCTTGAAGTTCTTTAGTCTCAAGCAATAAATTCAAACATAGTACCTTACATGGTTGTCTAGTTAAGTGCTTGAAGGAGCTAGACAAAAAGCTTTTGGAAAATGAGGAATGTTAAGCAACATTGATCCTAAAAGTAGCTTGCACAATAGTTCTATAAGGTCCTATATTTTAACCAAAACAAAAATATGTTGGGCATCTAGGAATATGTGGGGCTTAGATTCCCATCATGCTTTCTTTGCTAATGGAATAGGATGCGGTGATCCTCTCATAATCTTTAGACTAGAGTAACAAAGGAAGAGTTCCAAGCCCCAAGCCAAGAGGACGCAAACCGGCGTAAGACTTATATCATTGTATTTTAACCAAACGGAAAATGACAAACAAAACCCTCGACACTCTTGAGAGGATCATATATATATATATATATATATATATATATATATATATATATTATATAGCGACAAGGAATCGCGCAAACAGCGATATTGATGACCACCATGGCTCAGAGCGACGTTGCGTTTGTCCTGTTCGGAACGATAATTATGATATTGCCATTCCTGAGCCCATCCAATGCCAGTCAGGCCGGGGTTCCGAGCCCTACTCCTGAGAACGGCCACGCAGCGTGGACTGACAGTACGACGTTACACAGAGTGGGAGGGACCGAGGGGTGGCGTTTGGGGGTGAACTACAGCACGTGGTCTCTGCAGCACAACTTCAAGGTTGGCGACAGCCTGGGTAAGACGACCATGCTCATGCTCATCAGCATCCTGCCACACGTGTTATGGAGAAAGTAGTGCATTATTAATTAGGTCTTTAATACATCATGTGCTGCACTGCTCCAGTAGCGTATGTTGTGGCGTGCTGGCCAGTGCGTTTACTTGGTTCAGTCGTACTGGACTCATTGATGAATGCGTGTAACTGATGGTGTTAGTGCTGTTGCAGCTTTCAGGTATAAGCAAGGCCTGCATACCGTGCTGGAATTAGTGAGCCAGAAAGAGTTTACTGCGTGCGATGGTTCGCGGTCATTGTCAATGTCCACGGAAGAAGGCGATGTTAGAGTTGCGCCTGGCGATCAATCATCAGTGGACCTGGTGGTACCGCTGCGAACAGCTGGTCGACACTATTTCATTTGTGGAGTGGCGGACCATTGCGACGAGGGCATGAAGTTCTTCATAGACGTCCACCCAGCCGCGCCCCATCGCGACAATAATATTGGTTCTCCTGCACCGGCTAATTATGATTATTATCCTATTGCTCCAGCTCAGGCTCCAGGTCATCAATACCATCACCATCACCATCACGTGCAGGCTCCGGCCACAGCTCCTACTGCCCATCATCATAAACATCATCCTCGTCCTTGTATCCAGCAGGCTCTCTCTCCTGCTCCAACCAACTCTCAACAACATCCTCAGCACTGTATCTGCCGATGGCCTTTTCTCCTGAACTACTGCTGCCTGTTCCCCGGTCCCATCTGAACGCTTCCTATCAACTTGTTGAGTCTCTCTCAGTCTTCCTCTCTCTCAAAGCTTTGACCCATTTTTGCGTTTAGCCTTCGATTGCTGCATACACAATGTAGGTCTGGTGTAGTCCAAGACAAAGTGCGGGAAAGGTCCCAATGCAAATGTTCGGAGGATCTTATTTTCAGGAAAGCATGTCGAATGATCAGCTATGGGCAATTTAGACTTTGCAACTTTATGTTTTGCTCATTATTATGATTCTCCTTCGTTGACTCTCTCTGTGATCTCTCTCTCTCTCTTTATATATATGTGTGTGTGTGTGTGTGTTTGTGTGTGCGCGCGTGCGTTCCCGGTCATACAAAACAATAGGGTAGACATACAAAAATATTACTTGTGTGAGCCAAAGCCATCAATAATGTGTGGTTTAGTGTCAAGTGCTTGTTTGGAAAATCTCACTTGCATTAAAATAAATTACTAAGATTCCTGAAATATCTTGCACCCTTTCATTTTAAGCTTTTCTAAAGACACTTTTATACAACAAACAAGATGGGGTGCAATCATTTTACATGGTCTCATCCATTTAGTGATGTATCCCATCCAATCACAGCAAGGATAGTAGAGGTGGAATAATCCCATCCCCACCATTAGCCATAGAGGGGAAGCTTGGGGAGAGTGGGGTTGACTCAAACCCCCACAAGGGCTGCAAAACCCTACCAAAACTGAAAGTTTAGTAGAGCTGTAACAATGGTAATGAATGGGAATGGAGATTGAATGTTAGTGAAGATGAGGAGAGTGAGCCATTTCATGCAAAAACGTACAAAAGCCACTACTAGCTCTTACATGGGTTGAGCCTTTTTATCCCACTAATGAGATTTTTTTTTAAAAAGAACTAGTGTTGCAATATATATATATATTACTATCAAGATGGATGTACTACACCAAACTATATATATTTTTTAAAAAGAACATGATTTGATGCAATGTATCAAGTTTAATAGAAACTCATTTAGGAAATCTAGCTTCTTAATGCATTGGATGTGATTGTGCCAAAAACTAAGCAAATATCAATGAGCCTTTATATGTTGCATCAACTAGGGCATGAATACAAGACTATTGCACAACCTAATATACTACATGGCTACTCTTGAGAGAACTCAAGGATCCTTTTCTTAGACAAAATTTTAATACAAAAGCAAATTATCATCTAAAAGGAGTACACGTAGGTTAAATAGATAAAAAAGTCTATATTATTTGTGAATGAATCATAAAAGAGGGATTTTTAAGCTAGGCCTTGTGAGTATACATGGTAATAAGTTTTATGTACTCTATCCTACATATACACATACTTAGATACACTACATAAAGTCGAAGAAAAGTGCGTATTAATGTAGAAGTGACAGTGCAGCAAATAGATTCTCAATAAGGAGTAGAGAACACACAGAAAATATGAATAGAATAGAAACTATGTTAATTTCAAATTATCAAATATAAAGATGGACCTCTCCACAAGTGCACTTCCACTATGAATCTCAGATGGTGATCCGGATAAATGATAGGCGAAGAGCTTAAGAGTAGCAGCTAGAAGAACTCTAATTCAATGAAAGATAGATTGACGATGGTTTTGGAGGGGTCTTCCTTTTATAGCCTAGGAAGGTACTCTGATCAACTTGTCCAACCATATTATGAACCTTTTCTACTCAGCCCATGGAATATTCCCTTTACCCTCACGCCATTTAGCCACATAGAGCTCATCTGACATACAAGTTAGGACCCAACCAATGTCCATGCTCACGCATGACTTCTTCTCATAATGGGGGTCTTACAACTTGGAGCACTATGGATCATCAGTGGCAGCTTATGAGGGTGGGGCATTGAGCATGTCTAACAATTAAAAGCTAGCTACTTGATGTAGTCAATTGAGTATGGAAAAAAAGTTTAAAATTGCTCCATTTGAACTTGATGCATAACATCAAGTATGGGTTACAATTTGCGAGAAATTTGCAAAGACTAGTTTTCTTTTAGATGCACAAATTTACTTCTCTATATTATTGAAATGACATGTACTTTGCATGCGATTCATAATCTAAACTAGAAAACCTTTTAAAAATGGAAATTCAAGCTCCACAACTAGTAGTAGTGGGATATTTTCTCCTACGTAACCAAGGAAGGAAAACCATTCCCTGATACAACAAGGTATTTTGGAATATCCTTCTACAACTTCAAATGGTGAAATGTTTGCCTAAAGCTACCTTCCAAGAGATATATATGTCTAGCTTATGTCTGTATCTTTTTTCTTAAAATCGACATTTCAAGATAGTATTCCTTAATGATATTATGTATTTGTGGTACACAGATCGATCGCCATATGCACGTGTAGTGAGCGTCAAAAGGTCCCCAAGAACAAAAGAACTCTACTTTTACACAAAAACCAATTAAGAAAGCTTGCACGACATGAACAAGAGACCAATTGGGTGCAATTTCCCCCCATGCCTTGTGTGAGCGCTCCACAAAGCATGTATTTAATATATTATTCATCTTCAAGCTCAAATAATAGCCCAATTTACAAAATAACATGCTTTTGCTTTTGAGTTTGCTTTTGTGCCACTAAAGAATTAAAGCTATTGGGCACCCAAGAAGTCAGGCGGTACCCAAATACAATGTCCAATACAAATATTTAAATCGTGCGTCCATGCGCATACTAAAATAATAAATAAATATTAAGTGCTTAAATAAATAAGTGCTGACAAAATATAGGCACCATGCCTAAGATACGCGCCCATAAAAAATTGATGATAATTTGAATACACGCTATCCTCCAATGCTTCCCACTACCACCGTTGCTTGCTTTACACATCAACTGAAGCATTCACAATTGTTAGAAAAATAATACAATTAAACCGACAAAAGTGAATACCTAGCAGTCTTCAGCTACAAAAATAAATTGGTTAGAAACCAATCCTAACCTTAATTTATTACGAGTGCGCACTCTAAACTCATAAACGTTTATTAATTTAAATATGTATTTTGCGGAATCACCCGCTATGGAATCACCCATGTACACATAAAATTAACAAAACGCTCGAAAAGGATAGGCGTCCCCATCGACTTTTCGCAGAAAGAATCCACTTTGTGTATGAGCCCCGGTAATAATAAAATTTTACGGAATCCACCGCAAAACCTCACGGAATCCACATGGAATATGATCTGGCTCTGCTAGATGTCCAGGTTGATGGCATTTGTAACAAAGTATGGGTTTTGCTTTGGATACATTATTGGTAATGGCAGGAAGTTTAGGAATGTTGGGATTTGATTGTGGAGATGGCTTAGGGTTTGGATTTGTGTTTGATGGCAAGGCAAGTGGTCGTGTCCAAGATTTACGAAATGAAGATGAAAGAAAACAACTTTGATTGAATCTTTGAAAATTTGAATTGAATTGTTTGGAACCATAGTTACCATTAGTTGGGAATTGTTGTGGTCGCTTGTCTCGTCCGCGAATTTTGCCTTCAGTGTCATGGGCCAAGGAAATTGCATCTTCAAGGGTTGTTGGCTTTAACATATTGACTTCCGCATAAAAATGTCCAAGTAGGCCAGACATAAACATGCGTTTATGAGTTGCTTCAGGTACATCTTCGAGCATACGTAGTTGCAATAGGGCATTCCAGAAACTTTCAGTGTATTGGAAAATAGGTTCGCGATCCCTTTGTTGTAGAAGATCCCATTGCTTGATGGCTTTTTCATGGAAATTTCTTTTGGAAAGTCTCCCATGTAGTGGGACAATCAACGCTCTTGCGGACCACAGTCCACCATAAAGATGCTCGGTCAACTAAATGGTTAGTGATACATTTAATTTTGTCTTTCTCAGCATATGTTTCTTCATGGAAATAATCATCAAATTGACTGATAAAAGCAAGAACAATCTTTCCATCGCGTGATCCATTGAAAGTACGAAATTTGAAGTTTCTTTTACTTATCTTTGTTTCTTTGCGGATGGATTGGGCTTCAAGTGTTGCATCGATGGTATGTTGTATAAGATCTTTGGGTTGCGATCCATCTTGGTCAGTGGTAGATCGTTGTAGATTGGCCAATTGAACTTGCAAAGCTTGTCGGGCTCTTCATTCCTCTTGAAGCTGCATCATAATCAAATCCAACTTTTGCTCTATTGTTGGTTCGGGTAGATCACCTTCAGCCATAATATCATCCATGTTTTATTCAGTCATCCTGCGAAATTCCAAAAGACCTCACACACTCGAAATCTTGTTAGCAGGATGAGCGTAGCTCAAAGGTGGATTTACAAGGCTTGCATATTTTTGTTTCGCTTTTGTAGTTTCTCTCCTTTACGATTGCCGAATTGGTTGTCACAACCGTCTTCCAAGAGAATAGTGTTATGTATAGACTGCATATAAACTGCGTATAGTCTGCATGTGAACTTTTATTTTTGCTGAAATTGGTTCACCAAGACTGCAAGTGTGAAGAGGGGCTTCCAAGGTATAGTAGACTGATTCCTATGCTTCTGAGTACGAACTGCCTCTAAGGTAGTTGTTGTAGAAGACTTTAGTGACTTTGGGGACTTGAGAAGCTTGAAGAACTTAGATCTTAAAGCTTAAGTGACTAAGCTTAATGAAGCTTATGTGTCACCGTTTTCGTTTTTTTTTAGGGGGGAGGGGCATTTTTCACGTCGTTGATTACGAGGACAGCATACCGCGGCAGCAAATCGACGATTTGAAAGGCCTTAAGCTTTTAAAGCTTAAGCCTTAAGCTTAACACTTTAATTGTTTTTAAACTTCTTTTCTTTCTTCTCTGTAACAAAATGACTTGATATAGAAGCTTTATCGCCGGTCCTTCGCCTATGGAGAGAGGTCCTTCGTAATCAGAGGGTATAGAAGGGGGTTCTTGACTGCCAGGAACACGCTGGTATCAACCGTTCGTGACTGTAGAGCTCGATCGTTCCAAGAGCTCCACGCGCGAGATGGTAAGCGATTGGAAGCTCTCGATCTCAACTTCGCTCTAATACCACTGATGCACAGATAGGTTGCCGTATGCGCACGTAGTGAGCGTCAGAAGGTCCCCAAGAATAAAAGAACTCTACGTTTTACACAAAAACCAATGAGGAAAGCTTGCATGACATGAACAAGAGACTAATTGGGTACAATCTCCCCCCATGCCTTGTGTGAGCACTCCACAAAGCATGTATTTAATATATTATTAATCTTCAAGCTCAAATAATAGCCCAATTTACAAAATAGCACGCTTTTGCTTTAGAGTTTGCTTTTGTGCAACTAAAGAATTAAAGCTATTAAGCGCCCAAGAAGTCAGGCAGTACCCAAATAGAATATCCAATACAAATATTTAAATCGTGCGTCCATGTGCATATAAAAATAATAAATAAATATCAAGCGCTTAAATAAATAAGCGCGACAAAATATAGGCGCCATGTCTAAGATACATGCCCATAAAAAATTGATGATAATTTGAATACACACTATCCTCCAATGCTTCCCACTGCCACCACTGCTTGCTCTACACATCAACTGAAGCATTCACAATTGTTAGAAAAATAATACAATTCAACCGACAAAAGTGAATACCTAGCAGTCTTTAGCTACAAAAATAAATTGGTTAGAAACCAATCATAACCTTAATTTATTACGAGTGCACACTCTAAACTCATAAACGTTTATGAATTTAAATATGCATTTTGCAAAATCACCCGCTATAGAATCACCCACGTACACATAAAATTAATAAAATGTCCGAAAAGGATAGGCGTCCCCATCGGCTTTTCACACAAATAATCCACTTTGTGTATGAGCCCCAGTAATAATAAAATTTTACAGAATCCACCGCAAAACCTCACGGAATCCATCATGGAATATGATCTGGCTGCTAGATGTCCAGGTTGATGGCATTTGTAACAAAGTATGGGTTTTGCTTTGGATACATTATTGGTAATGGTAGGAAGTTTAGGAATGTTGGGATTTGACTGTGGAGATGGCTTAGGGTTTGGATTTGTGTTTGGTGGCAAGGTAGGTGGTCGTGTCCAAGATTTACGGAATGAAGATGGAAGAAAACGACTTTTATTGAATCTTTGAAAATTTGAATTGAATTGTTTGGAACCATAGTTACCATTAGTTGGGAATTGTTGTAGTCGCTTGTCTCGTCTGCGAATTTTGCCTTCAGTGTCATGGGCTGAGAAAATTACATCTTTAAGGCACCACAATAGAAACGAGGCATAGATACGCAAAGTAGGGCGCATCTATCAGTACCTCTATATGTGCATGTAAAAGAGCATGTAAATAGACACGAATTTTGCGTCTATATATCTGCGTAAATAGACGCTAATATAGACGCGCAATTATTTAACCACCTAAAATTAGACTTAATATAATAAAAAAACCAGAGTTAATAATTATTTAACCATCTGAAATTGATTCTTGAGTATGCACGTGTGCGCATGATAAAAACCATAGAATTAAGAATACACATTGAATCATTGAATAAAAAACTCAGAGTTAATAATTATTTTTGCATTGCTCTCTAATGAATGGCAGTTCCTCCAGTTGACAAGTCTGATATAAGTAATTAGTGGCAAGCGACAGAAACCTTATTATACAATTAGTAGTAAGCATTGCAATATGTATCTCGTAATTTCTCTAGTTGAAGATGATAAAAAATACTTCCTTTTTATTATGGAAAATTCAAGTTAGCTTTAAACTTGACTATTGATTATTGAGTATGCACGTGTGCGCATGATTAAAACCATAGAATTAAGAATACACATTGAATCATTAAGCAAATTAAGTATGTTACAGTGAATGATCCATCTCATCTTCAATGAGATCAGCCCTTGCTAAACTATCTACTTCTAGGTCTATGTTACCAAGAGGTAACGAAACAAATCAGTCTATCCCACTATCAGATGTGTTGCTATATTGCTCAATAACTTCATCAATATCATCGACAATCACATTATTGTCTTCTTTTGTGTTTCCTTGAACATCCTCGCGAGGTTCATCTTGTACTATATCACGCATATCATCCATTATGGTGTCATCATATACATCATCATTAATTGTTGGATTGTCATTTGCTATCTCCATGTTGGTAATATTACAATATATTGGTTTTGAACGATTAGATATAGGGATGACATACCACCATCGGTTATTGTTTACCATTGGATGATACACAACCTGTATTTGAAAAAAAAAAGCAAGAAACTTAAATACTTATTATATTGTGTATATGCATCACATGTATACATATTAAAAAATTAGCTTTTGCATATATACCTGCTCGCATTGTTGAGGTAGTACTAATGTATCATTTTTATTTTGGTGAAATTTTGTAGAGTCAATGATTACAAAACCACTTGGATGACGTCTGATTGTGCGATGCTCACCATTTGTTACCACTTCTTTAAACCACTTCACATCCAGTACATATATAAAGAATCATCTGAAGTCAAGCTTCAGAATATCTTGGATCAAGCCACAATAACCTTCCATGGTACCATTGGCATCCTTGAAGTGAGAAAGGACACCACAATCTTGGGTATTTCTCTTTTCATCTATACGTTGAGTTCGAAGATGTTTACCCTCACATCAAATAGCATCGAATAATGTGCACTAGTAGTAAAAGATAAAAGATCAAACATGTCAATTATTTATATAAAATATAACTTATAGAAACAAATTAATTGATAGTATGTCTCACCTTTGATAAGCAACCTCGTGCGTATTCCCACTCTTCTTGAGATATATTAATTTCCTCCTCTTTTTCCATTCTCTCCATTTCCTCATGTAACCAATCTATATCAATATGACATGGGAGCGCATTTAGATGATCTAGAAATGAGACATTACGTCCATATCTGGTGCAAAATGCTTGTCTTTCGCTTTTTCTTCTTGCCCTTGCTTCATTATATAGTGTCACCCATTTGCTCATTACATCACTATTGAGCACACAAAAACTATTTAACTTACGAAGTTCTTCTTTTGTTAGCACTTTACTCATTCCTTTTCCTTGAGGTATTATAAAGGTCATCCTCAAGTCTTCATCATCTTTCCATAGTCGTGGTTGAGAGGGATCCAATTCAGCAAGATATTCAAAGATATAAACAAGGGATGATTGCACTAACCAACCCTCAACCATGCTTCCCTCATGCCGTGCTTTTTGCCTCACAAAATCTTTCAAGGTTTTCATGAAGCGCTCAAGAAAAAACATCCACCTTGCATGAACTGCCCCACAAAGTGCAATCTCATCAATCAAATGTACGAGTAAATGTTATTGAGTAGTCAAAATGGATCAAGGAAAAATTTCCTCCACCAAAGGAACCACCTCAATAGATAATACTCGAGCATCTTGCAATGTGTTTGGATCAATTTCCTTCGAGCTCATGTACCTGTCAGAATGTATCTGTCAGAATTGTTTATTTTTGTGTACAAATTTAAAGATATTTAATGAAAAAATACAATATATACACACCTCACAAGCTCTCCCATCTTGTAATTGATATCATGTACATCTTTGGATACATAATGGAATATGCTAGTAGGAAGTACGAACTGAATGTAAACAATATTCATAGATCAAATGATTAGTTGAGGAAAAAGTCATCACACCCCAAAGTTTACACATAGTTACTCCACTAATTACTATATTCATGGTTAGAGATACCCTTACTTGAATCATTTTGTGCCAATCGTGGAACCAGATAGTTGCTCCACACCTCTTTTCATTTTCTTTATGAAGCCTCCCTTGAGACATCTCATACATCCTGTGGGTGTTTGAAAGATACATATTTGTTCCTTCACTATTTTTTCCTTGTTCTTTGATAACATCCAAAGTGCATGGGGTAGCTCAATCTTTCCTCTGGGTCCAATGCATAGCCATGCTCGTCTCATGCAACCAATGTTACGTAAATCCTCCCTTACATTGACTGAATCACGAGCCCCTATCAAGTGATCCCATAATGTAGATACAACATTTTTGAATATGTGAATGGGGTCCAGCAGGTGATTGATCTTAAGTTTAGTCCAATACGGAAGACGAAAAAATATAGAGAACCTAACAAACAAAAAATACATTATGTAAACAATTCATCATGCTAAATAATTTAAAGTCAATCGAGAGAAATGCACTTCTTACCCGACTCATGCCAAGTGGAGGGTGGCTGTCGCCATTAATCCATCTCTCCTTCCAATCTAGAATGGTTAGAGATTGTGGAGTCATTCCATTAGTAGGGAGAACATATTTGGGATGGTCAATAGGAAAAAATCGATTATGATTGTCGTAGATAACCTTCTTTAAACGTGCCGGCCTAGAGGAAACTAGAGAGGGACTGCAAATAGGACATGCATGATATCCTGATGTGGTTAAACCTGAAAAAACAAGTGAATTAATAAAATGCGATTGATTTAAGTCTTGAATTTCAAATATTGAGTTATATACATATACTTGAACACTCTCCGTATCCTGGAAAGTCATGCATGATCCACAACAACATGGCCTTCAATGTGAAATCTCTAGAGGATGCAGATGCACTTGTATCTTGCACCTCAAAACCTTCCCATAACATTTCTAACTCTTCAATCAAAGGCTTTAAGTAAATGTCCATGTTTTTTACCTTGTGCTTTCCAAGAATCAGAAGGGACAACATTACATGTCACTTTTTAATTGCCATGGATGGAAGAATATTATAGTTCACCAATACCACTAGCCATACACTGTATGATGTGCTTTTGATGCCAAATGGATTGGCACTACAAGATATAGACCTTATAGCGACGTTTAAAGCGACGAAAATACAAACAACAAAATTTGCCCCCGTCGTCGCAAAAAGCGTCATTATTGACGACGCCATAGAATCGTCGCTATAACCGTCGCTATATGCGTCGCTATATTTGTCGCAAATGCGACGCATATAGCGACGGTTACAGAGAATTTGCGACGCTGATAGCGACGGAAATAGCGACGAATGCAGTAAATTTGCGACGCAAATAGCGACGGTAACAGAGAAAAAAAAAATTGTGGCAGGGCAGCTTGACATACAGCACTGTGTGCTGTATGAGAGCCATACAAAATAGTTTCTGCACTGCTTCATACAAAGCGTTTGCAAACAAAAAGAATGTATACTGAAATCATAAAACTGATGGATGAAATAAATACATGATATCGCATAAAATGCGATTGGTACAATCATAAAACAATATCACTAATACATAGAAAATGTCTACATAGATCGGGCGACTAAAAACTAAAGGTATGTGAGCTCTAAGGATCCAAGGGCGAGCTACAAATCGTCGTCCCCCGAAAGCTCTTCCCGCTGTAAAGGAGCATCAAACAGATTCTGCAGAAAAAGAAACATATCAATCCACCATACAATAATGCATTCAAATATCTCATGGTAACTACGGACAAGAAAGATGAGTGACTTACTGGGCCGCCGCATCTATACAATCGGTCGATCAATGATCTGAGACCGTGCCTCTCCGCATATCGAGTCTCAAGGCCTTGCGGATAGTGATTTGTAATGGAGTGCTGCAAAGAAAACAAAATGCTAACTGTTAGAAACATGATTGTCAGTACAAAGAATATCTCAAAAAAACAAATAAGCAAAACAAAAGAGAATCTTACAAAGTCCTCCAAATATGTCCTGTGGCCGCCACTCCCAAGATGATGTACCGATCCGACCTCGATTCGTGCCCTCGCCGCCTCCCGCTGCTGACTCCAACGTCCTGGCGAATTTGTAGCCTCCTCCCTCAGTCGGTGCCAGTCGTCTGCATCTAACCACTCGAGCTTTGGAGCCCCACTCTTGATTGCCTTGCGTGCGTCGGATCGTCTATGTGACATGTATGCACGCATGCAATCCATCATCCAGCCCGTAGAGAATCTATCCACTGCGGCTGGCACTGGGAACTCCTCGTGCAAGGATGCTACTATGTACTCCTTGCTCCCCTCCGGTATGTTCCTCCAATGATCCAGGACGTTGTGCCGAAAAACTTGTTGGCACAACTCCCTCATGCGAGCCATCACCCTCCTCCCCTCATCATTCATGATAATGGCTCCTGACCTGCCACCCACTAGGTATCCATAATCCCTAGGAGTGTGTCGTGTATGGGCCCTCTCCCATCTCCGTCCACGCTCCTGGGCATATCCAGGAGATCCCTGAACATCCGGTGTACCGACGGGGGTACCCTCTCCCGAAGTGCCACACAAAGGGGTGCCGCCAGAGGGTGTGCCACCAAAAGGAGTGCCACCAAAAGGCGTGACATCTGCCGACGGCTGCGCAAAAGCCGGAGTAACTGGAGTGGACGTCCCCACAGGTGTGACAAATCCTGGCGGTGACCGAGCTCCAGCTGAACGACGAGACGGAGACACCGCGTCCGTGTCTCCACAGCAGCACCCCCCTGATCCTCCTGCAGTCGCAGTCCCTCCCTCTGGCCCAAGTCGCGAGCGTCGAGATCGTCTACTCGAAGCTGAAGCATCTGATCGCGCCGAAGCTGATCTAGCAGAGTGTCCTGACGAAGAACGAGACAGCTCCTGATCTGCTATCTCTCTGAATCTCGCGAGCTGATCTGGAGACATACATGCCATCATCTCCTGAAACTCCTCATCGCTCATCCCTCGACTCATCCTGAAAAGTCGATACCTGCACAGATAAAAAATAATGTTAGAATAATCAATTTAAACTATACAAAGCACATTAATAAAATCATTTTTGAAAAATCCCTCTTAAAATGCATATCTTATCTACCTTTATGGAAGATCTAAACAACGAATTGAGTAATACAATTCTCCAAGAATGAAGTATTCTATGGTCCCATGTTAATCTCCTGACACAACTCTGCATACACTGGAAGGTCGATAGACATGTCACCACAAAACAACGAGTCTGTCTCGTTCTCAAAAAATTCTACGACTTCTGTATTTCCATCATTGTTAGCCGATGCAGGCTCCAAGCTTGTGGTGGCCTCCACCCCTTGTAATTTCGATCCCTCTATTTGCATATTTTCTTCATCTATGCCTGGAACATCGCTTTGATCGTATACTCTCGCACCTCGAGGAGTTGAAGGTATAACATACCACCATCGAGGTTGTCGGGGATTTGGATAGAAGATTACCTGTTCACAAACACTTACAAACCGTCTTCAAACCATTGTGACATAAACCATGTCGTATTACAATTAGCAAGCAAATGCCTAGTTGCACCTGTTCACAATGGGCCGGCAACACAAAGGTGTCGCGCAAATCCATCCATTTTTTTTCGGAATCTATTTCGAGAAATCCAAATGGACCTCGTCGAACTGTTGCGCCAGCTCCTCCAAGTACCACTTTGAACCACTGCACGTCGAATATTATCATGGAGAAGCTACGGTAATCCACCGTAATAATACTTTGCAAATTCCCAAAATACTCCATCTCATCCACAACCGTGTTCGGATCCGTTGCTCGTCGCCGGCTCTCTTGCTCAAACCTTGCCATGACACCACAGTCCATTGTGGAGCGCATTTTGTCAATACGCTCCACTCGAAAATGCCATCCGCGCGACCACGCTGCACTATATATTTTGTACTGCACATTGAAACACTCAAATTAGATGTAGCAAGCAAATTTAGATACGACACATTCTAAACCCCTCATTACCTTTGGACTACATCCCCTCGAGAACTCCCACTCCTCCATTGAGACCTCTGTCCCTTCGCTGGATGCTGCGGTCAAGGCTCCATGCAACCATCGTGTTGACATAAACCGCGGCATCTCCTCCATGCCTTCGGGATATCGAATCGGTCGGTGACGCGTACTGCGTCGGAATTCGGCTCGTGCTTCCTCTCGATCTTGCCTTGCAATCTGGTACTTGGCGAGCCAATTCTCCATGGAGGCATGGTGCAACATACAAAAGCGATTCACCTTCTCTTCCATTGAGGCATCCATTCTTTTTTCTACCCCATTTCCAACCACCACATCTCCAGTCAGCCTGTCATCGTCCTTCAGCGTCCATAGCATTTCATTGTCTGGTTCCACCGTTGGTAGCCATTGTGAGATATGCACTAACGCCTCTGACACCAGCCAACCTTCTGCCATCCTACCTTCTGGACGAGCTCGTTGTCGCACAAAGCCTTTCAAGGTTTTCATGAAGCGCTCCAGGAAGAACATCCATCCCGTATGGACAGGTCCAGCAATCTCCACTTCATCCACAAGATGCACAAGAAGGTGAACTTGTATCGTGAGCATGCTAGTGGGCAGGTATTTCTCAAAGAGACAGACCGTCTCAACTGCTCCCCGCCTTGCGGATTCAATAGAGGACGTCTCAATCTCTTTCTGTGAGATCCATTGCACCAAAGTCGACAACTTGTAAATGGCCCCGCGAATTTCTAGAGTTAGGCATCCCGCGATCGCGATCGGTAGGACAAACTGCCAAAAATGAGAAAGCATTAAGAATAATGGTCACTTTTCAAATTTCAAAATGTCCACGCTAATTAAAATCCATTCTGTTCACAAACCTGACATATCTTATGCCAATCATGGGATTTTAGCCCAGAAATCTGGTCATCTTTAGAAAATGCGGACCTGAGAGAACGCATCATACCCGTCGGAGTGCGGATAGACTTGATTACTTGCTTCACAATGCGCTCTTCTTTGGTAGACAAAACCCAGGGAGCGCGAGGAAGCTGCACTCCCCCTTCAGCACTCGACTGCGGCCAAAGCGCCTCCATCTTACCTACCTCCTTTAAATCCATTCGTGCCCCTGTAGTGTCTCTCTTTCCTGTGATGTGGTCCCATAGCAAGCTGCCCACATTTTTTAAAATATGCATGGGATCCAACAAGTGGTTGACCTGTAAGTAAGTGGGTCCAATATGGCAACTCGTAGAAAACTGAGAACCGCCACATTCCATTTGGATGTGAATCCGGGTTTACCATTTTCAGCTCGTACCAGCTTGCAGCGTTCATACGTGCTGGAGGTCGTCCAAGAAAACCTTCCCTGAGTTCATGATCCTCCGGCAAGAAAGCGGCGTGTCCTTGGTATACCATCTTCTTCATGGTTCGTGACCTTCGGGAGTCTAACTGTGGCCCACACAATGGACATGCATGATAACCTGAGGTAACGAGACCTGCAAGGCGATCCACGACCTAGTGAATACTTGATTGAATGAAATAAAATATAGATATTACCGGCGAGAACAATTCGGTCTGCTCACCTGAGCACTCTCCCAATCCCGGAAAGTCATGCATCGTCCACATGAGAATGGCTCGAATATTGGCTGACCGCCGACCATCGCGCCTGCTCATATCTTGCACCGTGACCCCCTCCTCCCACAAAATCTTAAGCTCATCGACTAATGGACGAAGATACACGTCCATATTTTTTACTTTGTAGCGGCCCGGGACGAGCAAGCTAAGGATGAGATGTCCTTTCTTCGTAGAAAGCCATGGAGGAATGTTGTAGTTGACAAGCACTATAGGCCACACACTGTAAGAAGTCGAGCGCAGACCGAATGGGTTCACACCATCCATGGCGAGACTGAGCCGAAGATTCCTTGGCTCTTGCGCAAAGCCTGGGAAGGTAGAGTCAATGTGGCTCCATGCGCGCGAATCTGTTGATATTCGTTGAACTCCATCCGTGGACCTATTCTGCACATGCCACGTTGTCAAGCTTGCCATGGCAGACGTGCGAAACATGTGGTTTATGCGGGGGATGAGCGGAAAGTGTCTGAGGACTTTTTGAGGGATGGTTTGCCCTTGCAAGTCCTGTCGATACCTATGAGCACCACAATTTGGGCATGTCTCCATACTCTCGTATTCATCTCGAAACAATATGCAATCGTTGATACATGCATGGATGTTATTGTAGTCCATGCCAAGCTTCCGTAAAACATGTCGCGCATCATCACGAGACTCAGGCATGGTGTTTGCAGGTGGCAATATATGATATTTCAATAACCTGAAAAAATCATAAAACACCTTGAAAAATCTATCCATGTTTGTAATAATACTGTTTAAAAAAAAAACAATGAAGTCTGTGTGCAAGGTACCTGGATAACTCAGTCACACTCGTATCGCTCCAACCGTATTTTGCTTGCACACTTAAGAGTGCAAGCAATGTCTTCAACCGAGATACTCGGCACCCATCATATAATGGTATGGATGCTTCCTCTCTGAGCGGGTCAGATGTCTCAACATCCATGGGAATCAATGCATCGATCATTGCCTCCATCTCAAGCTCCAAGATTGTAGGCAAGTCGGGAAGGTTGTCTGTCTCCTCTGGCATTGACGGTATAGATGGGCCTTGCGAGTGGTCGATTGGCTCCTGCAATCCATCCATCGCACGTCCACGAACTCTTCTAATTGGCCGCAAAGGGTGCACTCCCCCTTGGGTCGAGACATCACCCCCCTGGATACAAAATTTACCAACAAGACCCAATCTTATTGTGTATGGGTTTCAATTAGCTTGAGAGTACAATGCATGAAAAATGCTAACTTCAAATTACCGTTTGCTGAAAGTCTGCAATCGCCTGATCAATGATCTCATATTGAAACTCGCCAAATCGTCGTACGTGTTCTAACGACAATCGGCGTTTTCGTCTAATTGCCAACTTGCATTGAGAGCAAGGACATGGGACACGCTGATTAAGATACGACTCGCGGTCTTGAACAATAGGACCTTCTTCGTTTGCCATCTTATCTACATTACAGCAAACAAGGCTTAAATGGATAGCTTTATGGAGATGTACGTCAAGTTGCAAGTTGACCATAAACCTTGCATTGTATATAGTAGTCGAGAGATTTTCCGATGTTATATCTCGGCCTTGTATCATGCTCAACGATTTGTTTGTCCCGGTAGATAATTTTTTGTTATATCTCGGCTTTGAGTATAAGTAATCCATTTTAAAATTAATGCGCGCCATCTATGAAATTTTATAACTATAGTAATAAAATTTATTTCAATCAATTCTACTCATAGTCATAAGACCTGAGAAAAATTATCCTATACTCAATTTAAGGGTTTCTTTTTCTATAACAATAATTTTGGGTTCATTTTGATGAAGTACGTGGCCGTATGCAAAGCACATTGCATACCATTATCAATACGTATATTATCTTAAATTTTCTTCCCTTCCCTCTCCCTCTCTTTCTCTCCCTCTCCCTCTCTTTCTCTCCCTCTCCCTCTCATCCTCTCTTTCTCTCACCCTCACCCTCTCCCTCTCCCTCTCGTTCTCTTTCTCTCCCTCTCTCATTTCCTCCCTCCCCCTCCCTCTCCCTCTCCCTCCCTCATTTCCTTCCCCTCCCCCTCCCTCTCCCTCTCCCTCTCTTTCTCTTTTTTTCCCTCTCCCTCTCTATCTCTCTTTCTCTCTCATTTCCTAAACAAGCAAAAAATAAAGTGATTTAAACATCCTCCAAGCAAAAGGGAGAGGGAGAGATACAATGCACTCTCCCTCTCTTTCTCTTTCTATCCCTCTCTCATTTCCTTTCCCTTCCTCTCCCTCTCACTCTCTTTCTCTCTCATTTCCTCTCCTAAACAAGTAAAAAATAAAGTGATTCAAACATTAAACAAGCAAAAGGGAGAGGGAGGGAGAGAGAGAATGCACTCTCCCTCCTTCTCCCTCTCTTTCTCTTTCTCTCCCTCTCCTATTTCCTCCCCCTCCCTCTCCCTCTCCCTCTATTTCTCTTTCTCTTTCTTTCCCTCTCCCTCTCCCTCTCCCTCTCCCTCTCTCTTACTCTCTCGTTTCCTCTCCTAAACAAGCAAAGAAGAAAGTAATTTAAACATTAAACAAGCAAAAGGGAGAGAGAGAATGCACTCTCCCTCTCTTTCTCTCCCTCTCCCTCTCTTTCTCTCCCTCTCTCTCCCTCTCCCTCTCCTTCTCTTTCATTTCCTCTCCTAAACAAACAAAAGAGAACGATTTAAACCTTCAACAAGTAAAAGAAAGAGAGAGGGAGACTCACCAATGAGATATGGCGAGTGTGGGCGGCTTCTCTTTGCAACGAGGGCTCCTCCTCTCCTTCACGAACAACGACGGTGGCGGCGGCGGCGGCGGCAAGTCTCTTCCTCCTCTTCTCCCACAAAGCCTTGGCTCTCTCCCTCGCTCTCTCCCTCGCTCTCGCTCTCAAAAGGCGAAGAAAACAAAATGAAAACGGCGCTCTGGTTTCGGCCGCGCTTTTTTTCCCTGCGGCGTCGCTATATGCGTCGCTATTTGCGTCGCAAATGCGACGCAAATAGCGACGCATATAGCGACGCAAATTGTGACGCCTATAGCGACGCCGACATCCGCCGTCGCTAATCCCTTGTAGTGTGATTCCATCCATATCTAAACCAAATCTCAAATTTCTTGGCTCTTCTTTGAAAACGGGCCACAAATTATCTATATGTTGCCATACCGGTGTGTCTGTAGGGATCCTCCATTTTCCATCACTTGAACGATGACTGGCATGCCATGACATGAGCTTTCCAATAGACTTACACTTGAACATAAGTTTTATATGTGGAACAATCGGAAAATGTCACAAAACCTTACGAGGCATATCTATTGACTTCATCTCCACTTCGTATCTTGATTCACCACAAACAGGACACTCTCGTGCAAACTCATGAATCCCACGAAATAAGACACAATCATTGACACATGCATGGATCTTGACATAACCGAGGCCTCCCAGAGATGTCAAGTAATGTCTTGCTTGCTCTCTCTTAGTTGGCAATTTGTTTCCTTTTGGAAGCATTTGTGATAATAACCTACATATATTTTTAAAAGTGGGTTAAAAAACCACCAACATATATTTCTGTCTGATTTCAAAATAGAATAAGCCAAACTGAATTGATACCTACTTCAATAACACATCCAAACTGACATTACTCCATCCATAAATTTTTTGCAAGTTAAGTATCTTGAGGGACGCACGAAGAACGGAGTACGTACAACCTTCATACAACGAAGTAGATGATGCTATGTATAGTGGATCATCTGGCTTCGTAGAGTGACCTTCTCCCTAAACCGGTTGCGAAAATAGATGGTGTACCATGTTGTCCAAAATCTCATCCTCTACGACTTGATGGGGCATTTCATGAGGGCTACTATCATGGTCATGAGTCTCTACTCTTCTTGAAGACTTTGCCTCCTCGCGTTGAGGTTTTGCAGCCTCTTGATGCCCGTTGAGGTCGTGAGACTGATCAGCATGCACCGCACTAGGTGATGACGACGACATGATTAAACCTAATTCATGACAACATCAAAATATTTGTCATTCATATGTTTACATAAAAATTTCACGCTAGCATATTAATTATTCTAAGATCTCAATTTTAAATACACAAAACTCATCATAAATACATTAAAACTTATGATAAGAATTCACTATTAAAACTTATCTTTAAAAAAATATTTATAATAAAGCCTAAATGCACGTCTATATTTGTGTTTACCTACGCGTCTATATTAGCGTCTATTTGCACGTCTATGTTCGCGTCTATACTTGCGTTTACATGAACCTTAGACGCGCATCACTACAAGAGAAAGGCCCTATAGACGTGCACTGTACAGCGAAAAATGGCCGCGTTTATAAGCACGTGTATCAGCGCATCTATTTACGCTAGTATAAAAAACACGTCTATATATCCGCGCTGATAAATGCGCTTATAGATGCGAAAATAAACGCACATATTTTTCATTTCTCATAAAGTCCCTGAATATGACCAAACATCTTAACAACTAGTATTTGTTTGAATAGGGCATGATTGGATGTATATACGACATAATTACACCTAGATCATATGCTAGGACATGATATACATGTATAGGATCATACGGACATGATATACATGTATATACGACATGATATACATGTATAGGGCATATACATGCATAGGACATAATATACATTACCAACTTTAATTCTTTCTAAGTATTACAAATATACATCCAATCATTCAAAGCTAATTACATATATGTGATTTCATGCCCTATATACATCCAATCATGCCCTATAAAAATGTGATTGGATAGGGCATGATGATTGGATGTATATATAGATCAAAGGTTGACTTGTGCATTTGCAATATATATATATATAGAGAGAGAGAGAGAGAGAAAACTGCTCAATACACTCACATGTCTCATTTGTTGTGCACTTAACCTAGCCATGCATGCCAATTCATAGCATGAGTAGATTGATGTAAATCAGTTGGCTTGTGCATGTGCAAGCTATTCCAATCATGTCAACGTGCACTTATAGCTCACATATAATTTTAGATAAGGTGGACCACATGTAGCCAATGTGCACATGTCCTCTTTTCATCATCTTTAGCCAGTGTGTCCACTTGTTGATGACTAATACCAACAAGCCAACTACCAATCTCTTATCTATGAAATGTATAAGTAAATTAACTTGGTTAATTTGATGAGGCCAAGTTTTCCTTCCATGGACAGTGTGGTTGGCTATATATATTCTACTTCAAGGTTATAGGAACTTGCAGAAGTCAATGGAGTATCCTAAAAATGACGATACTTTAATTACTATATCAAGTCACTTCATGTATATATCTTTGATTGATTGATGGATAATATACCTTTCTCTATCTCTTTCGTGTACACCTTCATTGTATTATCTCTCTCTAGCTAAAAACCATTCGTGCTTTATCCACCTATTGATACTTGCATGCAATTGTAAGTGGGATGGTCTAGTAAGTCACTACATATGTGCCAATTGACTTGCCAATCTGTTATCTCTTATCCTCAAGCTTTGTTATATATGTCACCACATAGGTCAATTGATTCCCTAAATGCATGCATTGATTCCCTAAATTGTTCCTGCGCGTCTGTAAGCGTGTGTAACAGGAATTATCTGCGCATATACACGCGCTTACAGACGTGCCACGCAGGTATAGAAAAATTTAAAAAAAGTTGTGGCTTTCTTTTCAAACCTGTGCTTTTCTGCATTTTTTGCGCGTTTTCTGCAGTTCGAGCTCGACATCACTATTCGTGTCTATCTATCACTTCATGAAGACAATGAGGCAAGGAAATAAGAGTAAAAAGAGGACATGAGGAAAGAAGAGCTAAAGAGTAAAGAACAAGAGCCAAACAGCAAGGAAGAGAAGAAGATTCAAGCAACTTACCAAGGGAAGGGAGAAGGAGGACAAGGAGCTTGCAACCTAGCCGCCGCCCATTGGAACAAGCAAAGAAGGTGAGTTCTTCTTCTCTCTCTCAATCTTGTTTACTTTCTCTGTTTGTTTGTCTCTCTCTTCTCTCTCTTCACATGCTGGATCTTGTCATGTATGGAGGTTTTTTTGCACGTTTTTTAAGCAAGTTTGAAAAGAAATGGTCCAACTGTGCGCGTCTGTCAGCGCGTCCAGATGACAGTATAGACGCAAGTGTAGACACGGAAATATACATGCTAACAGACGCACACAGAGATGCCCACAGAGACGCGCTGACAGACGCCCACAGAGACACAAATATAGATGCGCACAGAGATGCAGGTATAGACGCTGCATGTAATATGTTTTATCTGCACAAGATAATATGATTTTTCTTGTGTAGATGTAAAATCCTGGATCCTCCAACACCCCATTCAACAAGGAGAAATTCATGGGGGGGATGACCAATTATCTTGGTCGCCCTCCCACTGCAGAGGAGGTTTTCAGTGTGATGTCTGGGACACCTATCACATCTTTGCCTACACAGGGATCAGCTGAGGTACATGGATCGGCCGAAGCACGTGCATCTGCAAAAGCACATGTATCGAGTGAGGTAGAGGGTAGTGCACGTCGAGGGAGGAGGGAGAGTGGTGCAGGAGGACGAGGAGGTCAAGGGATTTGTGGGGGTTGCCTAGGTGGTGGCTCTCGATCACCCTCACCGGAAAATGAGAGAGGTGAGCCTCCACAAATGTACTACTCTATCACCGATGTTAGTGGTATCTTGCATGACTTTGAGGGGAGGGAAGTGATAGTCTACTTGAGGAGTGTCGTGCATGCCACATACAAAGATTACATGATTCCCTTCAAGCACCAAAAAAATGGTTTGTGGCAAGAGGTGCTGCGGGCAGTACATAAAAGGTACCCTGATCCCAAGAATTCACGATTTTGAGATGATTGGGAAGGGTCAAAGGTGAGAGATGCACTTCATAACAAGAGGTCTCACCTTATGATGCGTGCCAAGGAGTCATTGCGGACATAAGAGCAGGGGTGCCCTAGATATGGCCAACCACCCAATTGCCACCGCAAGGAGTGGAAAGAGGCCAAGAAGAGAGCAGCGGAGAAAATGACAAGTCGCCAGCATGCAGAGGCGCGACGTATCCAGATGGCAACCATGGGATCGTCACATTATGGATCGGGTGGCAGGGAGTCATGGGAGGCTGAGTTTGTAAGTATTATTTGATTTCTTTTTTTAAATTAAATTTTATAATTTGTTTCACTTCATTATGTAGTGTGTTCTAATACATTGTATGTTCAAATTGTTTTGTAGTATCATATCGTTGGTAGGATGCCTACTCCTAAAGAGGTAGGCTACCATCCAGGTCATAACCGGGCGTCCACTTGGCAGCATTTCTATGAGGAGGGACTCATCACGGAGGAGCAATATAATCACGCCATGAGGATTCCACCACCAGAAGAGGTATGTTTTATTTTTTACATGAAAAGTATAGATCAATATGATTTATTGTTTGTAATGGTATTTATAAACTTTAATCCTTTGTGTAGACAAACCCTGATGCAGTTGAGGATAGAGAAGGGGGGACTAGCAATAGCGGTGGTGGCAATGGCAGCGACACAAGTAGCAGTGGTGGTAGCGATGATGATGCCTCTTCTGAGGAGATATAGAGGAGCCCCATGCATGCATGCCTCCCCTTGGCTTGTAATTTTCATTTTTGATATGTATTACTTTCAGCTAGTGCTTGCGACCATGACGTCACAAGCATTAGAACTCATAATGTAAAAACTTTTCATCTATATATATAAAATTTCGTGTTCTACGTACATTGTTTTGTTTTCAGTATCCAATCTTCGAAATAATCTTTCTCTGTTTTCCCTAAGCATACAATTTGATGTTGATGGGGGGAAAAAAACCAGAGAGCATGTGGCTTGCAAAGCCACATGCTCTCTGGTTTTTTTTTTCATACCTCTGTTTTGCACGTCTATCGGCACGTCTAAATTGTAGGATAAATGCACGTCTATTCTCGTCAAAAACTTGCAGAGTAAACGCGGTTTTAGACGCGTAGATACACGTGTGTATAGACACACAATATGAATATGTCCACTTTTTTATAAATATGATTATATATTTACGTAGCGCGTCAATAAATGCATCTATATGTGCGTCTAAGTGTGTGTGTAGCTCTGATCATAAGCGCACTTTTAGACGCAATATGGTAGACGCAGAAATAGACGCGGTAGTAAACGCGCCTGACATTTTTTTTCACAATTCAAATATTGCGTCTACAAGTGCGCATCTATGGAGCCTTTTTGTTGTAGTGCATATACATGCCAAAATAGACGCATAAGTCAAAATTCAAACCATACTTAAATCATTTCTTTTCAAACTGCGCCTTTCCTTTCCTGTGTTTTTTACGATCCTGAAGCTTGAGTTGTAACGTGTCCCCCAGAATCATCCAGGACACGTCTTAGCAGTCCATCGGAAAGGATGTCTAGAAAACTCCACCCGGCACTCCCTTGGAATGTTATGGGTTTTGTAATCTAGGTCTTCCCGTGTCTGCCACGTAGCAGAAGTATCCTGGCCGTTCCCACTTAGAATCGACCGGAATTTGGTTTTCCTGTTTGGTTATTAACTAACAGCAACTAGCATCAGACCCAAGCGACTGCCAGGTCCGAAGCGGATTCACGCTGCACTTGGTTCAAGGAGAATGGGAAATGAGAGGGATGCAAAACTCAACCTCTCTACCAATAGGCATAGTCCTATTCCGTAAATCGGGTCTAGGTCATTGCTCTCATTATTCATTTTGATAATGATGATCATCCCGCTGATCTTCGAGATTTTTGAGAAAAGTTCCCGGCTAACCGGGACCACCCATCCGTAGGACGGACCCATGGTCCATCCTCCGCACTTTCCTCGGTTTGTTTTAGTTATGTAATTATGTAACACATTAATTTGACATATAACAATCAGCTTCTTTAATTAACCCTGTTAGGCACTGGTTCCTTCACGTAATCTTATCACGTGACATAGAAAAACAATATCAAACAACTTCTTTATTATCATTTCATCATTTTATCTTTGAAATACAAGGAGTTCCGCCCGTAGGCTTGTCCATAATCCGCCCGAAGGCTATCCAGTAATCCACCAGGGATCACTATTCCAAGCTTCTGCCCGTAGGCTAGTATGCGGGCCTCGAGATCCAATCCCGAGTCACGTTAGCCTCTTGTACAAGACCCGGAAGGCGAGGGATTTACGGCCAGAGCCCCCCCTGGCACCCAAGCGTCCTCCTGCTCCAAGTAGAACTCAATGGAGAGACCTCTCACGGCGGGTTCGGTCCACGTTCCCGGCGCGGTCAACAACCCCCTTGGTTAGGGTCAGGCAGGCAGTCGGGGGTAACTGAAGCTGCCTCTCCCTTCAGGCCTTCAACGTGAAGCATTTAGATATCTTTTCATCCTTTAGTTCCTTGAGCAAACAATGCAAACAGTGCTTTCTAAACTATTACAAGCACAATCAATTTCAGTGGTCGTTTATTTGGCCAACTATTAAGGAGTGAATCTTTCTCTCCGAATGCATCCAGCATTCGATCTGGGATCAATTTCGACTTGGCAAGATTCCCAAGGGTTTGTTTGTTCACCCTTTTGTCCTTGGGTTAGGGCCATACCCTGTTAACCCAACTTAACCAATACCTTAGGTTTTATTAATAGTAAATCCTGGCGACCATGTCGCTTCAATTTATTGATTGGTCATTTGCTTCCAGGTAAATACCTAACTCCCCTTTTTCTTGGCAATTATCCCCCAAGAAAGGTGATGTAACAGGATGATTACTCATCCTCTTGTAAGTTAAATTTGCACAATAACTTGCCAACCTCATTTCAAGAAATGGCAAAACTCTCTTGTGAACAAATCACAAGTCTATGCGATGTTGCAACTTTTTGCACATGTGTTGCATCTATTCCACGGGATCATTTCACCCATTGAATGGCGTTTTCTGGTCACGGAATTACCTCCAACCGAGAAGCAGGGTTTAGGGTGTCTTCTTACCCAACCCATTCCTAATTATATTAGGCCACGGTCCTAGGAATTTCCAACTCAGTCGGAGTTTCATCATTTGAACGAGTGATCCTTAGGATAGAAACCTTAGATCGTTTTATGCATGAGCATCCAATTGACTCAACATTTCATGAATGTGGGTATGATCTTTGGGTTTGAGGGTTTTGACTTGGCAACAAGTGTAAAACTAGGTCGAATCCTTATCGCGCTAAACCCTAGTTAGCACTTGGGATATTTGTCATATCGACTGAACCATGCCCATATGAATCCCTTGTGGGTTAGGTGATTTAGACAACTCAATATACTTGTCTTGCGACAAGGATGAACCTTTCCTAGAGATAATAAACTAGATCTAAAAGGGGAAAACTAGTTGCATTTTTGTCACAATTTACGTAAGCACACGATTCATTGCTTCTACGTACGACTAGATTCACAATCCCTAACTTTTCTTGTTAAGGCCAAAAGGCATGTTAAATTTCGGCATAACTTCCATTGATCCAACTAGGACTTGCATTCACGAATCATGCTCACAATTCTTTTTCTAAGCTTTTTAAGATTTCATGCTTAATGAACCATGCAACCTTTCCCTAACTACATCTCTTGATGAATGAAGTTCTTACGTATGATGAATGTGCAACATGCAATCCTTTCCTAACTACACGTAGTTAAATGAGATTCATGCCAATTGAAGCTAGAGTTAACCTATTTAATGCAGCCCCTAGAATTATTTCCATGCTTTGCTATTTCCTACGGGTGATAACGACTTCCTTAATGAATCATTACCAAGAAGATTTATCTAAAAATGTGACATGCCATTAATCTTTCCATGCCTAGTAAAAATGTGTACCTCAATAATTTCAACCTTGTAATGAGGCAACAGTTGTCCTAGGCTCGTCACTTTTGAATGCACAAAAGGAAACTTACTGATAAGGTCCTAAAAATGCATAGACACCTTATGTTCTTTTCATTCATTCCATTGAACGTACCAATGACCAATTTTCATATCTTGAGCTAATTCTAGTAAATGTTCAAATAGCCAATTCATTTTCCAATTGCATTTAACTTGACTAGGTGAATTTGAACATGCATGGGTGCTTCCTAATCCATGAAGTTATCGTGACTAATTCAATACTTTTGTGTGGAATCCAAATAGATAAAACCTGGACTTGTGGGCTCCGGGAAATATCCACGTAAATACTAGGAGAAGATCCTTCCGCAGGCCCACCGACTTGCAACCTCTTGGCCATTGTGGGCATAATTTTGGACTTCCAGGTTGCCTTTGTCTTTACATGATTTGGTGAAATTACTCACCTTGGTACGCAGCCTCAAGATCTTTACCTTTCTCCCTCGTATGCAGGAGATCCCTTCCGAAGTACGGATCCTTGAGAATACCGGCTTGCGGGATTTGAGCTTATTGGAGGCCTTGTGGGGTTGGAGCTTGGATTGTGGAGATGGTCCTTTTACGAGAGAGCTATGGGAATGGAGGCTTTCTAAGCTTCTTCTTCTTCTTTTAAAATCCCGTGGTGGCCACGCGAAAATAGGGCTTAAGGAAGCTGGGACTTTTCCCCCTCGTGCGCAAGAATTCTTCCACAAAAATGGGTTTCCTTGAAAACCCGCGGTGGCTAGTGGGAAGGGACTTATAGATGGCTTGTGTGAATGGGGCTTATGAAAGCCCCCTTAGAAGCTTCTTAAAAGAAGCTTCTGGCTATGACCAGAACCCACGTGGAAGAGGGAGGGGGTAATAATGAGGTAGAAGTTGACATCGATTGGGGGGAGGGGGGAGAAAGATGGACTTGTGAGGGAGATGGCGGTGGCCTGACGGCTTATGGCGGCCAAAATGGCAGTGCTGGCGGCTGGTCTGGGCGGTGATAGTCAGCGGCCTGGCAGTGTATACAGCGCAGCCTACCATGACACGGTGGCCTGCTTCTCTCACGGCATCAACAACAGCTCCCTTCCTCTCTCCTCGCAACACGACCTCCTCTGGTTCCTCTCTACGGCCGCCTTTTGTCAGCTCCTCCCCTCTATCAGTCTCCTGACTCTCCTTTTAGCCCCTCAACTCCCCCGTTAGAGGGGGTTTATATAAGAAAAGGGGGGAGAGGACACCCTCCCACGTGGTGGCCTGCATGGCTCTTCTCCCCTCCACCTCTCAAGTCCCCTATTTCAGTCCATCCCCTTCCCTCAGCCACGCTTTGGCTGGGGGAAAGTAATAAAAAAATTTGCAATTACCTTATCCTCTTGACCTCCTCCCAAGAGGATGTTTACCTATGGTTATGCGGGTTATTTAAACCTCGGTCCCATTTTGCCAGTGGAGAGGTCATGATTCTTCGGTCCCGATTTACCAATGCGGAGTACTCCTTTTCTCGCGTACGATCATAAATCAACTACCGAAAATGGAGATAACCTTTTCACAAATTTATGATGTGCGGGAGGTTGGTCTAGTAATATTTCAAACGGAAATATTACATTCTCTCCCCCTTGGAGGAATCGAGATGTCCTCATCTCGAGATGAACTGGGGATATTTATGGTTGAGAGTGCTTTTCATCCACCCAAGTGGTATCCTCCTCGGGATAATCTTTCCACTGGACGAGGCATTCTTTCAAGGTTCTAGATCTTAGTCGTTTTTCCCCTAGCATCTAAGATCCCATCAGGCCGTAGCTCAAGGACTCCTTGACTAAATATTGCAATTTGTTGGTCATCAAGTACATGGTTAGGGTTAGGTACATACTTCATTCTTCAATAGACTGATATGGAATACATTATGAACCTTTAGGTTTTCAGGGAGTTGCAGTCTATAAGCATTAGGTCTTAAGCACTTGAGGATCTTGTATGGTCCACAATACCTTAGACTTAGCTTCCTGCAATCTCCTAAGGATAGAGAACTCTTCTTTGGGCATACGTGAATGAAGACCATGTCTCCTTCCTCAAATATTCTATCTTGACACTTCAAATCCGTGTATGCCTTCTGTCTATCCTTCGCAGCTTTGATGTCCCGAGAAAGTGAAATCATGAGCTTCGCACAATATCTTCTATTTAAGTAACTGGCTTGCCGGTATACATGCTCTCATTCTATAGTAGACATGTCCATTATTGACAGAGAATTCATGACCTTTGGCCTATAGTCTTTTGTTCCTGGTCCTTGATAGAGATTTCCCTTAGCATCTTTTGATAGGCTGGATCATGGCATGCTTCTTCTCTAGCTAGCTCAAGTATTAGGTCGTTTGGCATGGACACCTCTGTAGCTAGAGATCTAGCTATTGATGGATTTTGCAAGATTAGTGAATTAAGGAATGCCTTGCGATTGAGTGCATCAACAACTACATTCTCCTTTCCAGGTCGGTACTTGATCTCAAGGTCATACTCCTCCAGCACTTCAATCCATTGACATTGCCTCATGTTGAGCTTGTTCTAGGTAAAGTTCCACTTGAGACTTTTATGATCAGTCACTAGTGTAAACTTATTACCCAGCAGGTGGTGTCTCCAAAGCTAAAAGTTCAAGATCATGGGTAGCATAATTCTCCTCATGGCTCTTCAGTTTCTTGAAGATTATGCTATAGGATGATTTTCCTACATGAGCACATATCCTAAGGCAAGCATGCTAGTATCAGTTACTACCTCAACTCCTTATAGTGGTCTAGAAGTTTTAGGATCGGTGCTGATACCAAACTTTGCTTCAACCTATCAGAGCTAGTTTGTTCGGCAGTTGACCAAGCAATGTTTGCTTCTTCAGTAAGTCTGTCAAAGGTGCTGCAATCAAAGCATAGTTTTTTTTTTAATGAAGACCCTATACCATCTTGTCAATCCAAGAAGCTACGTATTTCATTAACGGATATTGGAATTGGCCATTCAAGCACATCCCTGACTTTGGCTGGGTCTACTGATATTCCCTCCTAGATATTTAATCTGACGCTTGAAGAATGCACACTTCTTCATTTTTGCATACAGCTTATGAGACCTCATTGTCTCAAGGACAATCCGTAGTTGAGGTTCATGATCTTCTTCTTGTTTAGAATGGACTAAAGTGTCATCAAAGAAGACAAGTACGAAATCATCAAGATATGGTCTAAAAATATCATGCATTAACCTATTGAATGTGGCAGGCATATTCGTAAGCCCTAATGACATAACTAGAACTCAAAGTGTCCATATCTACTATTGAAGGTCGTCTTTGGGATATCTTCTTCCTTGATTCTTATCTGATAGTAACCAGACCTAAGATAATCTTGGAGAAGATCTTGGCATCCTGAAGACTATCAAGAAGCTCATCTATTCTGGGAATATGATATTTGTTCTTGACTATTGATTGATTCAACCCTTTGTAATCAATACATAGCCGAAGTGTTCCATCTTTCTTTTTCTGGATCAGTATTGGTGCTTCCCATGGTGAACTGCTAGGACGGATGTAGCCCTAATCTAGTAGTTGTTTGAGTTGTTCCTTCAACTCAATTGCTTCCAATATAGACATTCTATAGGGTCTTTTCGTAATTGGCGCAGCTCCTATTACTAGCTTGATCTCATGATCTACTTTTCTTTGAAGCGGGAGTTCTGTTAACTCTTCAGAAGCTACGTCCACGTATTCCTTCAGCCAAGTGACCAAATCACTTTACTTCTTTATCAATATTCATAGTCAAGACAATCGGAAAAAAAAAGTTTTATTCCATTCATATCAACATAGCCCTTTCGAGGTACAATTATTTCTTGGGGCGATGGAACAAGTTGATACATTAATTCGAGGAGAATAAGATATTGTTGCATTCAGCTACAGGAACTGAGTAGTAGTACAGATTGGGGTCATTGATTTTCAGGAATCGATAGTTCATTGGAAGATTAGGGTATCTCTTCCTTCGATATCCATTCTTCTCATGACGCCCCAAAACCTTGATTCGGTCGGCAGGGATTCTTTGAATCACTTCCCCGTACACATACTTATTCTGGTTAACCCTTCGACCTCCAACCTGTAGGGTCGCGTTTGCGTGAGCCTCAACAAAGATGAACAGCTTCACGATCTTCAAATCCTCCATCCACTTGATTCTCTTCAAGTTAATTTGAAGGTACGCAGGTCGATGGGCAGCTATGTAATAGATCCCTGAAACACCCATCCATCTCCGTTCCATGTATACAGGCGATGGATTGTAAATGCGGTCTAGGATGTTCATCATCTCAACCCTTTGTCGATAATCCATGGAATGCATCGCGGTCATAAACATGACTCGGAACACTAAAAACCTATTCCATGCTTCATAATTCTGCAAGACAGCATTGAAAGTAAGGAAATGTTTGGGACAATAACATTTGCTTTACTTCTTCTTATTAAAATTTCTCTAAAAAAAAGTCCTTTGTTGGTCGGCTCTGATACCAACTGTAACGTGTCCCCCAGAATCATCCAGGACACGTCTTAGCAGTCCATCGGAAAGGATGTCTAGAAAACTCCGCCCGGCACTCCCTTGGAATGTTACGGGTTTTGCAATCTAGGTCTTCCCGTGTCTGCCACGTAGCGGAAGTATCCTGGCCGTTCCCACTTAGGATCGACCGGAATTTGGTTTTCCTGTTTGGTTATTAACTAACAGCAACTAGCGTCAGACCCAAGCGACTGCCAGGTCCGAAGCGGATTCACGCTACACTTGGTTCAAGGAGAATGGGAAATGAGAGGGATGCAAAACTCAACCTCTCTACCAATAGGCATAGTCCTATTCCGTAAATCGGGTCTAGGTCATTGCTCTCATTATTCGTTTTGATAATGATGATCATCCCGCTGATCTTCGAGATTTTTGAGAAAAGTTCCCGGCTAACCGGGACCACCCATCCATAGGACGGACCCATGGTCCATCCTCCCCACTTTCCTCGGTTTGTTTTAGTTATGTAATTATGTAACACATTAATTTGACATATAACAATCAGCTTCTTTAATTAACCCTGTTAGGCACTGGTTCCTTCACGTAATCTTATCACGTGACATAGAAAAACAATATCAAACAACTTCTTTATTATCATTTCATCATTTTATCTTTGAAATACAAGGAGTTCTGCCCGTAGGCTTGTCCCTAATCCGCCCGAAGGCTATCCAGTAATCCACCAGGGATCACTATTCCAAGCTTCTGCCCGTAGGCTAGTATGCGGGCCTCGAGATCCAATCCCGAGTCACGTTAGCCTCTTGTGCAAGACCCGGAAGGCGAGGGATTTACGGCCAGATCCCCCCCTGGCACCCAAGGGTCCTCCTGCTCCAAGTAGAACTCAACGGAGAGACCTCTCACGGCGGGTTCGGTCCACGTTCCCGGCGTGGTCAACAACCCCCTTGGTTAGGGTCAGGCAGGCAGTCGGGGGTAACTGAAGCTGCCTCTCCCTTCAGGCCTTCAACCTGAAGCATTTAGATATCTTTTCATCCTTTAGTTCCTTGAGCAAACAATGCAAACAGTGCTTTCTAAACTATTACAAGCACAATCAATTTCAGTGGTCGTTTATTTGGCCAACTATTAAGGAGTGAATCTTTCTCTCCGAATGCATCCAGCATTCGATCTGGGATCAATTTCGACTTGGCAAGATCCCCAAGGGTTTGTTTGTTCACCCTTTTGTCCTTGGGTTAGGGCCATACCCTGTTAACCCAACTTAACCAATACCTTAGGTTTTATTAATAGTAAATCCTGGCGACCATGTCGCTTCAATTTATTGATTGGTCATTTGCTTCCAGGTAAATACCTAACTTCCCTTTTTCTTGGCAATTATCCCCCAAGAAAGGTGATGTAACAGGATGATTACTCATCCTCTTGTAAGTTAAATTTGCACAATAACTTGCCAACCTCATTTCAAGAAATGGCAAAACTCTCTTGTGAACAAATCACAAGTCTATGCGATGTTGCAACTTTTTGCACATGTGTTGCATCTATTCCACGGGATCATTTCACCCATTGAATGGCGTTTTCTGGTCACGGAATTACCTCCAACCGAGAAGCAGGGTTTAGGGTGTCTTCTTACCCAACCCATTCCTAATTATATTAGGCCACGGTCCTAGGAATTTCCAACTCAGTCGGAGTTTCATCATTTGAACGAGTGATCCTTAGGATAGAAACCTTAGATCGTTTTATGCATGAGCATCCAATTGACTCAACATTTCATGAATGTGGGTATGATCTTTGGGTTTGAGGGTTTTGACTTGGCAACAAGTGTAAAACTAGGTCGAATCCTTATCGCGCTAAACCCTAGTTAGCACTTGGGATATTTGTCATATCGACTGAACCATGCCCATATGAATCCCTTGTGGGTTAGGTGATTTAGACAACTCAATATACTTGTCTTGCGACAAGGATGAACCTTTCCTAGAGATAATAAACTAGATCTAAAAGGGAAAAACTAGTTGCATTTTTGTCACAATTTACGTAAGCACACGATTCATTGCTTCTACGTACGACTAGATTCACAATCCCTAACTTTTCTTGTTAAGGCCAAAAGGCATGTTAAATTTCGGCATAACTTCCATTGATCCAACTAGGACTTGCATTCACGAATCATGCTCACAATTCTTTTTCTAAGCTTTTTAAGATTTCATGCTTAATGAACCATGCAACCTTTCCCTAACTACATCTCTTGATGAATGAAGTTCTTACGTATGATGAATGTGCAACATGCAATCCTTTCCTAACTACACGTAGTTAAATGAGATTCATGCCAATTGAAGCTAGAGTTAACCTATTTAATGCAGCCCCTAGAATTATTTCCATGCTTTGCTATTTCCTACGGGTGATAACGACTTCCTTAATGAATCATTACCAAGAAGATTTATCTAAAAATGTGACATGCCATTAATCTTTCCATGCCTAGTAAAAATGTGTACCTCAATAATTTCAACCTTGTAATGAGGCAACAGTTGTCCTAGGCTCGTCACTTTTGAATGCACAAAAGGAAACTTACTGATAAGGTCCTAAAAATGCATAGACACCTTATGTTCTTTTCATTCATTCCATTGAACGTACCAATGACCAATTTTCATATCTTGAGCTAATTCTAGTAAATGTTCAAATAGCCAATTCATTTTCCAATTGCATTTAACTTGACTAGGTGAATTTGAACATGCATGGGTGCTTCCTAATCCATGAAGTTATCGTGACTAATTCAATACTTTTGTGTGGAATCCAAATAGATAAAACCTGGACTTGTGGGCTCCGGGAAATATCCACGTAAATACTAGGAGAAGATCCTTCCGCAGGCCCACCGACTTGCAACCTCTTGGCCATTGTGGGCATAATTTTGGACTTCCAGGTTGCCTTTGTCTTTACATGATTTGGTGAAATTACTCACCTTGGTACGCAGCCTCAAGATCTTTACCTTTCTCCCTCGTATGCAGGAGATCCCTTCCGAAGTACGGATCCTTGAGAATACCGGCTTGCGGGATTTGAGCTTATTGGAGGCCTTGTGGGGTTGGAGCTTGGATTGTGGAGATGGTCCTTTTACGAGAGAGCTATGGGAATGGAGGCTTTCTAAGCTTCTTCTTCTTCTTTTAAAATCCCGTGGTGGCCACGCGAAAATAGGGCTTAAGCAAGCTGGGACTTTTCCCCCTCGTGCGCAAGAATTCTTCCACAAAAATGGGTTCCCTTGAAAACCCGCGGTGGCTAGTGGGAAGGGACTTATAGATGGCTTGTGTGAATGGGGCTTATGAAAGCCCCCTTAGAAGCTTCTTAAAAGAAGCTTCTGGCTATGACCAGAACCCACGTGGAAGAGGGAGGGGGTAATAATGAGGTGGAAGTTGACATCGATTGGGGGGAGGGGGGAGAAAGATGGACTTGTGAGGGAGATGGCGGTGGCCTGACGGCTTATGGCGGCCAAAATGGCAGTGCTGGCGGCTGGTCTGGGCGGTGATAGTCAGCGGCCTGGCAGTGTATACAGCGCGGCCTACCATGACACGGTGGCCTGCTTCTCTCATGGCATCAACAACAGCTCCCTTCCTCTCTCCTCGCAACACGACCTCCTCTGGTTCCTCTCTACGGCCGCCTTTTGTCAGCTCCTCCCCTCTATCAGTCTCCCGACTCTCCTTTTAGCCCCTCAACTCCCCCGTTAGAGGGGGTTTATATAAGAAAAGGGGAGAGAGGACACCCTCCCACGTGGTGGCCTGCATGGCTCTTCTCCCCTCCACCTCTCAAGTTCCCTATTTCAGTCCACCCCCTTCCCTCAGCCACGCTTTGGCTGGGGGAAAGTAATAAAAAAATTTGCAATTACCTTATCCTCTTGACCTCCTCCCAAGAGGATGTTTACCTATGGTTATGCGGGTTATTTAAACCTCGGTCCCGTTTTGCCAGTGGAGAGGTCATGATTCTTCGGTCCCGATTTACCAATGCGGAGTACTCCTTTTCTCACGTACGATCGTAAATCAACTACCGGAAATGGAGATAACCTTTTCACAAATTTACGATGTGCGGGAGGTTGGTCTAGTAATATTTCAAACGGAAATATTACATGAGTTTAGGCGACATGCAGTCTCTTCATGCCTCACCTCCTCATGACTCACCTCTTCTTTCATTTCAAACACACAAGAAGGGAAAAAGGAAAGCCAAGGAGAGGAAGAAATAGAGAACAAGAGAGAGGAGAACAAGAGGAAGAAGAAGCAGTAAGCAAGCAAGCAAGCATCAAGGGAGGGTAACTTACCAAGGAGAGGAAGAAGGAGAAGGAAGAACTCCCACCACCCGCCACACAAAACACCCAAGGTGAGTCTCTCTCTCTCTCTCTCTGCTCTGTCTGTGTATTAGGATTTCTGATTCCATTCTGTATTGCATTTTTGTAAATCATCAATGGCGGTCGTCGGACTAGAATCAGCCGACTGAGCGCGTCTGCCAGCGCGTCTACATTTCAGTGTAGACGTAAGTATAGACGCGAAGAAATGTTTTCTCTCATTGCGCCTGAGGACGCGTCTTAGAGCACGTGTGCTGGCGCGTGTGCTCTGTAGTCTACACGCATGTGCCAGAGCATTGACATGGAATATGTGTCTGACAACGCGTCTATATTGCATCTCAGATGCGGATATAGACGCGCTGGTTGACTTTAAGAACACGTCTGAGAGCGCGTCTAACTTGCAATTTAGATGCGGTCATACACGCGTCAGCTCTCCTAGCTCTCATAAAAAACAATATATTTTTGCAATGATGAATGTGACCAATCCCATGTTTATGTTTATCAGTTTTCTTGTTTATGAGAAGCATTAGCACTTAAGTTTTATGCTCAATGTCTAAAGAAAGCTCTTTGAAAATGTTTAGGTATGGATGAAGGTAATATATGATTTTTTGTATGCAAACAAATTTGTATTTTTCCTGTGTTCTTTTTTGCAGATGTCGTATCTTGGTTCATCTAGCAATGACCCGGATTTGGATCGCATGAATGATACATTGGCCTCGTTCGGCAGGGGGGTCAATGCATTTTTTGGAGGTTTTCCTAGTAGGGAAGACTTCATGGGAGAGATGACCAGACACCTTGGCCGCTCTCCCACAATAGATGAGGTGTTCAGCGTCATGTCTGGAACGCCTCTAACGTCTTTGCCTGGCACTACTTCCCGAACTCCAATTGTAGGTACTCCACATGCAGATACTCCATGTGCATCGGCTCAAGCACAAGCATCAGCTGATGCACGTGCATCTGCAGAAGCACGTGCATCCAATGAGGTAGAGGGTAGTCGACAGAGAGGGAGGAGGGAGAGTCGAAGGGGAGGACGAGGCTTATGTGGGGGTTGCCTAGGAGGTGGCGAGCGATCACCCTCACCAGTAGATCACGTAGAGGAGCCAGTACACCAGTACTATAGAGTTACAGATACTGGTGGCATCTTCCATGATGATGAAGGAAGGGATGTAATGGTGTACATGAGGAGCGTCGTGCATGCGACGTATAAAGCACTACAAGATATAGACCTTATACCGATGTTTAAAGTGACGAAAATACAAACAACAAAATTTGCCCCCGTCATCGCAAAAAGCGTCGTTATTGACGATGCCATAGAAACGTCGCTACTGGCGTCGCTATATGCGTCGCATATAGTGACGCCAATAGCGACGCAACCAGTAAATTTGGGACACACATAGCGATGCCAATAGTGACGTGAGCAGTAAATTTGCGACACAAATAGCGACAGTAACAGGGAAAAAAAAATTGTGTGCTATATGAGAGCCATACAAAATAGTTTCTGCACTATTGTATACAAAGCGCTTGCAAACAAAAAGAATGTATACTGAAATCATAAAACTGATACATGAAATAAATACATGATTGCATAAAAAGCGATTGGTATAATCATGACAGGATATCACTAATACATAGAAAATATCTACATAGATCAAGCGACTAAAAAATAAAGGTGTGTGAGCTCCAAGGATCCAAGGGCGAGCTACAAATCCTCGTCCCCCGAAAGCTCGTCCCGCCGCAAAGGAGCATCGAACGGATTCTACAGAAAAAGAAACAACACATTAATCCACCATACAATAATACATTCAAATATCTCATGGTAACTACGGACAAGAAAGATGAGTGACTTACAGGGCTGCCGCGTCTATACAATCAGTCAATCAATGCATTGAGACCGTGCCTCTCGGCATATCGAGTCTCAAGGCCTTGCGGATCGTGATTTGTAATGGAGTGCTGCAAAGAAAACAAAATGCTAACTGTTAGAAATATGATTGTCAGTACAAAGAATATTTCAAAAAAACAAATGAGCAAAACAAAAGAGAAACTTACAAAGTCCTCCAAATATGTCATGTGGCCGCCACTCCCAAGATGATGAACCACTCCGGCCTCGAGTCGTGCCCTCGCCGCCTCGCGTTGCTGACTCCAACGTCCTAGCGAATCTGTAGCCTCCTCCCTCAGTCGGCGCCAGTCGTCTGCATCTAACCACTCGGGCTTTGCAGCCCCACTCTTGATTGCCTTGCGTGCGTCGGATCGTCTATGTGACATGTATGCACGCATGCAATCCATCATCCAGCCCATAGAGAATCTATCTACTGCGGCTGGCACCGGAAACTCCTCGTGCAAGGATGCTACTATGTAGTCCTTGCTCCCCTCTGGTGTGTTCTTCCAATCATCCAGGATATTGTGCCGAAAAACTTGTTGGCACAACTCTCTCATGCGAGCCATCACCCTCCTCCCCTCATCATTCATGATGATGGCTCCTGATCCCTAGGAGTCTGCCTAAGATGGGTCCTCTCCCATCTCCGTCCACGCTCCTGGGCATATCCAGGAGACCCCTCTACATCCAGTGTACTGACGGGAGTAACCTCTCTCGGAGTGGCACCCAAAGGGGTGCCACCAAAAGGAGTGCCACCTGCTGACGCTGTGCAAAAGTCGGAGTAACTGGAGTAGACGTCCCCACAGGTGTGACAAATCCTGGAGGTGACGCAGCTTCAGCTGAACGATGAGACGGAGACACCACATCCGTGTCTCCACAGCAACATCCCCTTGATCCCCATGCAGTCCCTCCCTCTGGCCCAAGTCGTGAGCGTCGAGATCGTCTGCTCGAAGCTGAAGCATCTGATCATGCTGAAGCAGATCTAGCAGAGCGCCCTGACGAAGAACAAGATAGCTCCTGGTCTGCCATCTCTCTAAATCTCGCGAGCTGGTCTGGAGACATGCGTACGAAGATGTCCTGAAACTCCTCATCGCTCATCCCTTGACTCATCCTGAAAATGTCACCCGTACAGATAAAAAATAGTGTTAGAATAATCAATTTAAATTATACAAAGCACAGTAATATAAATCATTTTTTAAAAATCCCTCTTAAAATGCATATCTTATGTACCTTTATAAGAGATCTAAACAACGAATTGAGTAAGTGGATGGTCCAAGAATGAAATATCCTATGGTCCCATGTTAATCTCCTAACACAACTCTGCATACACTGGAAGGTCGATAGACATGTCACCACAAAAGAATGAGTCTGCCTCGTTCTCAAAAAATTCTTGGACTCCTGTAGTTCCATCATTGTTAGCCGATGCGGGCTCCAAGCTTGCGGCGGCCTCCACCCCTTGTAATATCTACCCCTCTATTTGCATATTATCTTCATCTATGCCCGGAACATCGCTTTGATCATATACTCTCGCACTTCGGGGAGTTGAAGGTATAACATATCACCATCGAGGTTGTCGGCGGTTTGGATAGAAAATTATATGTTCACAAATACGTACAAAGCGAGTTCAAACCATTGTGACATAAACCATGTCGTATTGCAATTAGCAAGCAAATGACTCTATGCACCTGTTCACAATGGGCCGGCAACACAAAGGTGTCGCGCAAATCCGTCCATTTTTTTTCGAAATCTATTTCGAGAAATCCGGATGGACCTCGTCGAACTGTTGCTCCAGCTCCTCCAAGTACCACTTTGAACCACTGCACATCGAATAGTATCATGGAGAAGCTACAGTAATCCACCGTAATAATACTTTCCAAGTTCCCAAAATACTCCATCTCATCCACAACCGTGTTCGAATCCGTTGCTCGTCGCCGGCTCTCTTGCTCAAACCTTGCCATGACACCACAGTCCATTGTGGAGTGCATTTTGTCAATACGCTCCACGCAAAAATGTCGTCCGTGCGACCACGCTGCATTATATATTTTGTATTGTACATTGAAACACTCAAATTAGATGTCGCATATAAAATTTAGATACGACATATTCTAAACCCCTCATCACCTTTGGACTACATCCCCTCGAGAATTCCCACTTCTCCATTGAGACCTCTGTCCCTTCGCTGGATGCTGCGGTCAAGGCTCCATGCAACCATCGTGTTGACATAAACCGCGGCATCTCCTCCATGCCTTCGGGATATCGAATCGGTCGATGACAGGTACTACGTTGGAATTCAGCTCGCGCTTCCTCTCGATCTTGCCTTGCAATCTGGTACTTCGCAAGTGCACGTCTCCATGGAAGCATGGTGCAACATACAAAAGCGATTCACCTTCTCTTCCATTGAGGCATCCATTATTTTTTCTACCCCATTTCCAACCACCACATCTCCAGTCAGTCTATGATCGTCCTTCAGCGTCCATAGCATTTCATTGTCTGGTTCCACCGTTGGTAGCCATTGTGAGATATGCACTAATGCCTCTGACGCCAACCAACCTTCGGCCATGCTACCTTCTGGCCGAGCTCATTGTCGCACAAAGCCTTTCAGGGTTTTCATGAAGCGCTCCAGGAAGAACATCCATCGCGTATGGACAGATCCAGCAATCTCCACTTCGTCCACAAGATGCACAAGAAGGTGGACTTGTATCATGAGCATGCTAGTGGGCAGGTATTTCTCAAAGAGACAGACCGTCTCCACTACTCCCCGCCTCACGGATTCAATAGAGGACGTCTTAATCTCTTTTTGTGAGATCCATTGCACTAAATTCGACAACTTGCAAATGGCCCCGCGAATTTCTGGAGTAAGGCATCCTGCAATCGCGATCAGTAGGACAAACTGCCACAAATGAGAAAGCACTATGAATAATGGCCACTTTTTAAATTGCAAAATGCCCACGCTAATTACAATCCATTCTGTTCACAAACCTGACATATCTTATGTCAATCATGGGATTTTAGCCCCGACAATTGGTCATCTTTAGAAAATGCGGACCTGAGAGAACGCATCATACCCGTCGGAGTGCGGATAGACTTGATTACTTGCTTCACAATGCGCTCTTCTTTAGTGGACAAAACCCAAGGAGTGCGAGGAAGCTGCACTCCACCATCAGCACTTGACTGCGGCCAAAGCGCCTCCATTTTACCTACCTCCTTCAAATCCATTCGTGCCTCTATAGTGTCTCTATTTCCTGTGATGTGGTCCCATAGCAAGCTGCCCACATTCTTGAAAATATGCATGGGATCCAACAAGTGGTTGACCTGTAAGTGGGTCCAATATGGCAACTCATAGAAAACTGAGAACCGTCGCATTCCATTTGGATGTGATTCCGGGTTTTACATTTTCAGCTCGTATAAGCTTGCGGCGTTCATACGTGTTGGAGGTCGTCCAAGGAAACGTTCCCTGAGTTCATGATCCTCCGGCAAGAAAGCAGCGTGTCCTTGATATACCATCTTCTTCATGGTTCGTGACCTTCGGGAGTCTAACTGTGGCCCACACAATGGACATGCATGATAACCTGAGGTAACCAGACCTGTAAGGTGAGCCACGACCTAGTGAATACTTGATTGAATGAGATAAAATATAGATATTACCAGCGAGAATGGAGGTCTGCTCACTTGAGCACTCTCCCAATCCTGGAAAGTCATGCATCGTCCACATGAGAATGGCTCGAATGTTGGCTGACAGCCGACCATCGCGCCTGCTCATATCTTGCAGAGTGACCCCCTCCTCCCACAAAATCTTAAGCTCATC